>NC_071992.2:75142500-75478750 GCF_028885655.2 Pongo abelii
ACACACTAGAAAGAAGGAATACTTTGTCCAGACTTAAGTACCAAAGGCATTACAGTGACAATAACAATGGATCCTACAAAGGCAAATGTTATACAACAAAAGCTCTAATGGCACTAAGTGAGAAATCAGTGATGTGTTTATGAAAAAACTGAGGGGAACAGATATAATTAAAGGTTCCCAAATTCTTTCAGTACCAATATGATGAATACACATTGACATGTATAGATAATAGGTAGGATACAGGAACGTTAATCAAGTCAGAAGGAAAATAAAGGACTAATATTATTACTTCCACATAGAGAAGGAACTTGGCTCTGTTGTGGGGTGGGGGGAGGGGGGAGGGATAGCATTAGGAGATATACCTAATGCTAAATGACGAGTTAATGGGTGCAGCACACCAACATGGCACATGTATACATATGTAACAAACCTGCACGTGTGCACATATACCCTAAAACTTAAAGTACAATTTAAAAAAATACTATGTTGTGTTTCTGGTTCATTGTTATAGATACAAATAATAAAATCTAAGCCAAGGGATGAGGATCTTTTGTATCTTATATAGTTGGCTAATAGTCCAGCTAAAGTACTCAAAGAGTTTCAAGTTTGTGAGTTATAGAATTTGTAAGTGAGGACCAGATCATGAACCCAGGAGTTGAGCTTCACATGGTGTTAAGGCTCAGCTGCCTGACATAGCATCTGGAACCCGGACCCAAAGTTCTAGGTCTGGCTCTAGCTGGAAGCTTCACTGGACCTTAGGGAGTCAGAGAGCTTCCAAGGCGTAATGAAGTATAATCACAGCCCCCTGGTTAGATGGCTTAGACAGATACCTCCTTCTTTCATTCCTCCTCTTTTTTATACCCCTGTGACCTTTCCAGGGATTCTTGTTTCATGAAAAGACAAAAGTATTAAAATGATCTGAAATAAAAACTTTACAGAAGACAAAAACTCTTTAAATTTTTGAGAACACTAATAAAAATAATGACTATTTCTGTTTCCCAAAAACACTGAAGTGAGAAATTACTACTCTGTTCTACCAACAAGAAAATACAATCAAAGGAAAGCTAAATTACTTTCTCCCCAAAGTAGGCCAAAATACAGGGCTTTTTAATGTATGCATGAAGGAAAAAAACATTCCTGCATCTACTCTCTCCTTTTTGTTTTATTTTGTTTCAATACAGAGTCATTATGATGAGGAGCTAGTATGATAAAGAGGTATGGAGTAGAAAGGAAGATAATAGATTCAAAATAATTTTAATTCCCTCATGTATATATATTCTGCTCTTATATTTAAAGCCTGGATATGATTTTGTTCCCTGTGGAAAAAAGAGAAATATATCTGATGATCCATTTATAAAGACACAATATTTGTTCTTATGTTTCAAAACAAATAAATTTTAAGTAAACTCATATATATACTACTGATTTGTGTAATATTGTATTTCTAATTCTGGAAGCATTTGGAAAAATAGCATAATTCAAAGCCTCTTTTTCCCCAAAGGAATGAGGTTACAATCAGAAGCATAACTGTAAAATGTTCATGGTTAGAAGTAATAAAGCTGAAGAAAGAGTTAGAATAGAATAGGATGCTAGACTGGCAAGAAATGGGAGTGAGAAGGAAAGAGGAATTTTTATGACTGACTTCAATTCGGCTTTATCATTTTATTGGAATGAATATTGAATTCAAGAAGGAACAATTACCAGCAGCTCTTAGAAAAGGTATGAGTTCAATGCTTGATGATTAATAAACTTAAATTATTTCAAAGTAACTTCCAAAAGTTATTTCTTTTATCTAGAGCTTTCCGTGGTATCAGGCAGGCAGATATTGGAGAGATTCTCTAGGGGACTACATCACTGTGATCAAAATCTCTCTAATTCTCTAAGATTCCATCAATATAATCAGGATAAATTACAGAGTAATATCTGTATGGCTGTATTTTGCAAAATTATTATTACTGTCCCATTAGTTTCACTGTCAATTATCTTCTAAAGTAGTGGGAACAAATAAAAATTATATATAAACTTTTTTAAAAAGACATGGTTTTTAAACTCAGACATATAGATACATTTACTAACTAATTAAAACTAAAAGCCATGTGACTCAGAGTGTTAAATATGGAATGTTTTTAAAGTGTTTGCAGTATACAAGGATCTTAAAAGAGAAACCAGAAGGTCAATTAAATCCATTTTGATCAAATATGCAAAAAACAAATATTAATACCTTGTTTTAAGGTAGCTATTAGAACAAGTTAGCTTCCCCAAGTTAAGGAATGTGATGATATAAATAGATTAAGGCAAATCTACACATACATTTCTCGACAATACAATAGAATCTCATTAATTTGTAGCTCACTAATCAACTCACATAGATTCTACAGTATTTTATTAGAAGCCATAAAGCTATTCAAGAGAGGATTATATCATCTGCAGTCTCAAATTACTCCTATAATTTCAATGTCCAACAGGATCAGAGATAATCAAGCACACAAGGAAACAAGATCTTATGAATAAGGATTTGGAGAAATAACAGAAAACAGAAATAAACCCACAGGAACTCTAGATGGTGAAATTATTGAACAGCGGAACAACTATTATATTTGAGGAAATAAAAACCAAGCTTAAAATTATCAGCAGTGAGATAGAAACTATTAAAAAGTGAAATACATGATTTGGAGAAGATCCAAATAGAAATTATACAACTAAAAAAATTCAATAACTAATATTAAAAACTCAATGAAAGGGTTTAGCAGATCATACCCAGCTGAAAAAAGAGTTAATGAACCAGAAGACAGGTTAGAAGAAATTAGCTGAATAAAACATGGAGAACCAAAAAGATAACAATTTGTTTAAATATAGAACATATACACAGTAAGAAGCTCTATCATATGCTTAATTAGAAACCCAGAAGGAGAGAACAAAGAGAATGAAACAGAGGCAATATTAGGATAAACAATGGCTAAACATTTTCTAGAAATGATGAAGGATATCAATTTCTACATTTGTGAAACCTAATGAATACTGAGCAGAAAAATGTAAAAAGAAATACACACTTATAGTGAAACTGCAGAAAATTTTTTTAAATGTACAATTTTAAAAAGAACCAGTGAATAAAGGGTAGGTTTACTTTAAATGACACAAAAAAAAAATAAAGAAAGACTCTCATCTTGCTTTTATTGGTCTGAAAAAGTCTTCATTTTGCCATTATTTTTGAAAAATATTTTGCTAGGTATAGAGTTTAGCACTGGTTCTTAAGGGGGCAATGCTTTCATCAAGGGACACAGTAAGATGTCATTGAAATTTCTACCTAGTCATTCTGGTCTTCTTAGTCTCTGAACCAATAGATTTTCTTTAAAGTTTTAGTCTGTTGGCTGGAGTGATTGATCCAAATTACCAGACAAAACTGGATTGCTACTATAAAATGGAGGCAAAGAGAACCCTAGTATCCAGGGGACCCTTGGGAATGCCATTTAGCACTTCCATACTAATATTTCACGCCCAACCGTAAAAGTTATTTTAAAATTACAATAAAAAGCAAAATGACTGAGGTCTCACACCATTCAGGAATGAATGCTTACTAACCTTCTCCAGATAAAGAGCCTAAAGTAACTGAGGTTGTGAATGAAAGCAAGGAAAATATTTAGGACAAGCACTTGAAGAAGGATATCACAGATATTAACTACAACCTCATGATCCATTACAGAGATGAGGACTGTATTAGCTTGCCATATTTTCTCTTTGTTATGTGCATCATATGCTTGTTGCTATAACCTAGCCACCTTCCTTTTTCTTCCCATTTTTATTTCATATAGAAATTAGTAGAAGTTAACTTTAACCTTTACCTTTAGGTAACAAAATATACAATGGGTCTGTGACTGAATTTGAGGAGGAATTAATGTGGTCAGCATTGGATACGATGACTATTGGGACTGTGTTTCTTCTTTTTGGGAAATAGCTACTTACAGCTTCCTGTTGTCTGTAGAGTTCACTTCTTACTAGCCAATTTCCCATTACAATGAATAATTCTTTGTATTAAATTTTCCTGTTCAAATTGTGGTGTGGCTTCTCTCTTTTAACTGGACCCTGGCTGAAATACTCTGCTTTTCTTTATTCTTATTTTTCTTTGATTTTGTTGATTTTCTTGGATCTTAAAATATTTTTTTCTGTACAATTCACTCTTTCTCCTCTAACTCTGAGACTCTTATTAAATATATGTTAGACTGCTTGACATTATACTATAAGTCACAGAGATTTTGTTCACTTTTCTTACTTTTTACCTCTATGCACTTCATTCGGAATAATTTCTATTATTTTGTCTTCAAGTTCATTGCTCTTTTATTCTGTTGTGTCTAATCTGTTAATCTTATTCAGTCCATTTTCCTTTGTGGATGTTGCATTTTTCATCTCTCAATGTTGTATTTGGTTGTTTATTAGGTCTAGCATTTCTCTTATCATGTCCATGTTTTCCTTCATATCCTTGAACATATTTGTTATTTTAGGATCCTTGTCTCCTTAATTCCTTCATCTCTGTCTTTCCTGGTTCTTTTTTTTTTTTTTTTTTTTTTGAGACAGCGTCTCACTCTGTCGCCTAGGCTGGAGTACAATGGTACGATCTCGGCTAACTGCAGCTTCTGCCTCCTGGGTTAAAGCGATTCTCCTGCCTCAACCTCCCAAGTAGCTGTAGCTGGGACTACAGGCCCACACCACCACACCCAGCTATTTTTTTGTATTTTTAGCAGAGATGGGGTTTCACCATGTTGACCAGGCTGGTCTTGAACTCCTAACCTCAGGTGATCCACCCACCTTGGCCTCCCAAAGTGCTGGGATTAGAAGCATGAGCCACTGCAACTGATCTTTTCTGGTTCTTTTATATGACTTGACTTTCATCCTGATCATTGAGAAAATTTTCCTTCTAGTTTGCAAGCAGAGTTATTTTTATCATTTATTGGCCTTTGTGAATTTTATGTGATTGAGTGTTAAGTTCAGTTGTTTACTTTTAATGTGTATTTGGCATTGTTATGGCACTTTTACTAGCACATCATATTGACCCATCCAAGGCTTGCCGTTAAGCTTTATCAAGGTAGGTCCAAAGCCGACTTCACTCTAGGGCTAACTTAGTCCTGTAGATACCCCACACAGCACAAGATTTCTCCACTCAGTGTAGCAAGAATGTTAACCATCCCCAGTCTTATTGTGTCCAGAATTGGTGGGTTCTTGGTCTCACTGACTTCAAGAATGAAGCCACAGACCGACGTGTTTGGAGTTTCTTCCTTCTGGTGGGTTCGTGGTCTCGCTGGCTCAGGAGTGAAGCTGCAGACCTTAGCGGTGAGTGTTACAGCTCTTAAGGTGGAACGTCTGGAGTTGATCGTTCCTCCCAGTGGGTTTGTGGTCCCGCTGGCTTCAGGAGTGAAGCTGTAGACCTTCGCAGTGAGTGTTACAGCTCATAAAGGCAGTGTGGACCCAAAGAGTGAGGAGCAGCAAGATTTATTGCAAAGAGCAAAACAACAAAGCTTCCACGGTGTGGAAGGGTACGCAAGTGAGTTGCCACTGCTGGCGTGGGAGCCTGCTTTTATTCATTTATCTGGCCCCACCCACATCCTGCTGATTGGTCCATTTTACAGAGAGCCAATTGGTCTGTTTTACAGAGAACTGATTGGTCCGTTTTGACAGGGTGCTGATTGATGCGTTTACAATCCCTGAGCTAGACACAAAAGTTCTGCATGTCCCCACTGGATTAGCTAGATACAGCGTGTCCAGTGGTGTATTTACAAACCCTGAGCTAGACACAGAGTGCTGATTGGTGCATTTACAAACCTTGAGCTAGATACAGAGTTCTGATTGGTGCATTCACAATCCCTTAGCTAGACATAAAGATTCTCCAAGTCCCCAGCAGATTAACTAGATATAGAGTGCCGATTGGTGCATTCACAAACCCTGAGCTAGACACAGGGTGCTGATTGGTGTGTTTACAAACCTTGAGCTAGATACAGAGTGCCAATTGGTGTATTTACAATCCCTTAGCTAGCCATAAAGATTCTCCAAGTCCCCACCAGACTCAGGTGCCCAGCTGGCTTCACCCAGTGGATCCCGCACCAGGGCCACAGGTGGAGCTGCCTGCCAGTCCCACGCCATGAGCGCAAACTCCTCAACCCTTGGGTGGTTGATGGGACTGGGTGCCATGGAGCAGGGGGAGGGCAGGGAGGTGGGGGGGTGGAAGGGGGAGGGCGGGGAGGTGGGGGGGTGGAGGGGGTGGGGAGGTGGGTGGCGAGGAGCAGGGGACGGGGGCAGGGGGGTTTGGGGGGCAGTGAGATGGGGGAGGGGGCGGGGGGTGGTGGGGGGAGTGGGGGGGTGGGAGGTGGGGGTAGGGGGGCGGGGTGGCAGGGGAGGTGGGGGGCTGCAGATCCCAAGCCCTGACCCACGGGGAGGCAGCTAAGGCCCAGCAAGAAATCAAGCACAGCAGCTGCTGGCCCAGGTGCTAAGCCCCTCACTTCCCGGGGCTTGCTGCCGGCCGGCTGGCCACTCCGAGTGCCGGGCAGCAGAGCCCACACCCACCTGGAACTCGCACTGGCCTGCAAACACTGCATGCAGCCCAGGTTCCCACCCGCACCTCTCCCTCCACACCTCCCGGCAAGCTGAGGGAGCCAGCTCTGGCCTCTGCCCAGAAAGGGGCTCCCACAGTGCAGTGGTGGGCTGAAGGGCTCCTCAAGCATGGCAAGAGTGGGTGTCAAGGCCAAGGAGGTGCCAAGAGCCAGCGAGGGCTGCGAGGGCTGCCAGCACGCTGTCACCTTTCACTATGTGAGTTTGCCAGCACGCTGTCACCTTTCACTATGTGAGTTCTGGGAATTGTTTGGCTCACTGATTTGTAGTAGTGTTTCCCCTAGCCTGAGAAGGTTTATCCCCTGTCTGTGCAGATGAATATTTAGCCAAAGACTAAAAGGGGACCATCTGCAGATATCTAGAACTTTCTGTCTCTGCAGCTGTCTGTCCCTCCTCTCTGGTACTCTGGCCACAAATAGTGACTGCTTCTGCCTCCTCAAACTACAACTGCTGTCTCTACAAGTCACAAACCCACTGACTCCATTTGGATTCTCCATGTGCAGCAAACTGGAAACTGCCTCTCAGTGGTAAACTGGGGCAATTATACTACTCACTCCATTGTTTTGTTTCTCTCAGAGATCACAGTCCCTAGGTTTTCTAGGTTTTATGGAAGAAAAGCAATTTCCAAAGTATTTCTTCCTTCGTGGGCAGAAGTGGAAGTATTGCAATGTCTTTTTCTAATGTTTTCTTAGTAATTAATAGTGCAAGTGTTCTCTATGTTTAAAACTATTTAAACAGCATATACCAACAAGTATTTATTTCCAAGACTGTAATAGCCACAAATAATTGTTTTCATTTTAGCAAAGCATCTCTTCAAGTGATATTAACGGTACAGTGTTATTTGTGCAAATGTACTCTTTGGAATTAATATGTCTGACTTTCTTTTCAAATATCCTAGTAGAAGGCTTTGTGTTCATTCACCCAACCACTGCCTTTCTAAATAGCATTAACTTTTATGTCTGAAACTTCAATCAGTATATTTGCTACCTGTTGAAGTTCTGGAAGGAAAAAGAGATAGAAAAAAGGAAATTGATGTTTGACTGTAGCAAAATGTGAGGATTTCCCTGTAGATTTCATATGTGTATAATAATAGCTAACTTTACTGATAGGAACATAGGGGTACTTGGCCAAAGTCTCATAACTAATGAGAGGCCATTGTGATTCTGACTGCAAGTTCAAATCCTTCAAGCCACTATATTGCCTATACTGCTCATTGCAATGACATTTAGCACGTACAACAGGAATAGAAAAGTAAATTCTTTGTTTTCACTGCCTCAACTACTTCTTTGACTGATGATCGACCCTCAGAGTCATACAATGGGGAGAGCAGCTGACATGCACTGAAACACCATCTTGCTACTGGTGAGATCTGTGTGGACTCATGCATACCTCGGTTTCCTCTTCACACACTAGATATAGACAGAGTAGTGAAGTTTAAAAGTTAAGTAGAGATACAAATATAAATACCTTGCTTATTTGTGTCTGAGAGTTTTAATCCAATCAAATTCTATGACAAAAACTGAGGCATCCAAGGCTTTCTCCCACCTCCCTACCCTGTCACTCGTCACTATTACCCCTTTTGCTCCTTCAAATATTTGCTTAACTACCTGGCTACCATCATAAAATATTCAATGAGAGGTCTGACACATGGTGGAATGAATGTGTATTGTATGCAGTAGGCTGCCTGCTGACCCCATTTAGGAAGTAATTAGGAAATCTTATCTGCCATGGTCTGGATGATCAGGTGTTAAAGAATAGCAATTCTGTTTCCAAATGACAATACATTACTTGTCACTTCCTGAATCAAAGTCATTCATATCAGCCTGATAGTTGACATTTTAAAGAACAGATCTTTCTCTGTGATTTTTTCTATCAGATTTATTTCTGCTATTTTTGAGGAAAGCGTCACAGGAAAGCAATATGTATGTATATCTTCTGAATAACCATTCTGGTGAAGGCTCTAATGGAATGGGATGTGAGCTATGAGTAGACCCATTGTGGGAGGGGTTAGGGGACACATGGAAGAGTAGGGGGAATTGAGGGGAAAGACTGCAAAAGAAACTTTGAAAACTTAGCAAAACAAAATACCATCAATGCCAAAACACTGAAGAGAATTTTAGCATCAATATAACACTACCACAGAAGGAATTCTAAACTTTTAACATTGTGTCATAATCCTTCCTATAATACAAAATTTTGAAATACTATATATGTTAGGAAATTTTTCATACAAGGGCAAAGATGTATATTATGACATGTTTGGAGGCAGGCAATCTAAATGACCTCAATTAAGGAATAAACAAATTGTGGCAATAAAATACTGAGATTCTCTGAAGGAAGCAGACTGCTCCTACAGGACCCAGGAGACACCCCTAAAACTGTGAGTGCCCCAACTGAGAAAGTGGGAAAGGGAGACCCTCCTCTCCCGAACACACACCCCCCACTGGAGAAGCTGAAGGTCTCTTTGTGGGAGAAGTTTCTGACTTTACCTGGAGCTGAGTCAATTTAGAGAGCTGAGCTAAATACAGGGGTAAAGAAAGCAGCAGAAAGCTCTCTGGGAGCTCACTGGGTCCCCTAGCAGGCCATTCCTGCTTGGCACCACACGGATTTAAGAGGAGAGGAGCTGGGGGTGAAACTCCACAGTAAGAAGGAAATCTATAGCTGAACACTGTAACATTTTGAACAGGTTAAGAAGCCTCCTAGCCAGAGCTCCACAGACTCCATAGGCGGGGGGAAGAACCAAGCCCTTTTCTTTCACAGCTGGGAGGTGGGTAGCCTGGGGCAGGTTTTCAAGGCCATATCACTCTCCACCTGGAAATGGTCTGGGGGCTATTGGGAGGGGCACAGTGAGAGTGAGACCAGCCCTTCTGTTTGCATGGGAGCTGGTTGAGGCCTGTGACTGCCAGCTTTCCTTCACTTCCCTGCGTGACAATCTGCATGACCCAGCAGAGGCAGCCATAATCCTCCTAGGTACACAACTCCAGTGACCTGGGAATCTCACTCCCATCCCCCACAGCAGCCACAGCAGGACCCACCCAAGAAGAGTCTGAGCTCAGACACACCTAGCCCCGCCCCCACCTGATGGTCCTTCCCTATCCACCCTGGTAGCAAAAGAAAAAGGGCATATAATCCTGGGAGTTCTAGGGCCCTGCCCACCACCAGTTCCTCCCTATGCTACCACAACTGATGCTTTCTGGAAAGCGCCACCTCCTGGCAGGAGGCCAACCAGCACCAGCACAAAAACAGAATATTAAACCACCAAACCACCAAAGCTAAGTACCTTCATGGAGTCCATTGCCCTCCCCACCACCCCCACCACCTCCACCAGAACAAGTGCTGGTATCCACGGCTGAGAGACCCATAGATGGTTCACATCACAAGACTCTGTGCAGACAACCCCCAGTACCAGCCCAGAGCTGGGTAGACTCGCTGAGTGGCTAGACCCAGAAGAGAGACAACAATCACTACAGTTCGGCTCACAAGAAGCCGCATCCATAGGAAAAGGGGGAGAGTACTACATAAGAGGGAACACTGTGGGAAAAAATAATCTGAACAACAGCCTTCAGCCCTAGACCTTCCCTCTGACAGAGCCTACCCAAATGAGAAGGACCCAGAAAACCAACCCTAGTAATATGATAAAACAAGGCTCTTCAGTACCCCCCAAAAATCACACTAGTTTACCAGCAATGGATCCAAACCAAGAAGAAATCCCTGATTTAACTGAAAAAGAATTCAGGAGGTTAGTTATTAAGCTAATCAGAGAGGGACCAGAGAAAGGAGATGCCCAATGCAAGGAAATCCAAAATATTATAGAAGAAGTGATGGGAGAAATATTAAAGGAAATAGATAGCTTAAAGAAACAACAATAATTCAGGAAACTTTGGACACACTTTTAGAAATGCAAATGCTCTGGAAAGTTTCAGCAATAGAATTGAACAAGTAGAAGAAAGAAATTCAGAGCTCAAAGACAAGGTCTTCAAATCAACCCAATCCAACAAAGACAAAGAAAAAAGAATAAGAAAATATGAACAAAGCCTCCAAGAAGTCTGGGATTATGTTAAATGACCAAGCCTAAAAATAATCAGTGTTCCTGAGGAAGGAGCGAATTCTAAAAGCTTAGAAATCATATTTGGAGGAATGATCAAGGAAGACTTCCTGGCCTTGCTAGAGACCTAGACATGCAAATACAAGAAGCACAAAGAACACCCAGGAAATTCATCACAAACCACATCATCAACCACATTGTCATCAGGTTATCCAACGATAAGACAAAGGAAAGGATCTTAAGAGCTGTGAGACAGAAACACCAGGAAACATACAAAGGAAAACCTATCAGCTTAATAGCAGATTTCTCAGCAGAAACCCTACAAGTTAGAAGGGATTGGTGTCTTATCTTCACCCTTCTCAAACAAAACAATTATTAGCCAAGAATTTTGTATCCAGAAAAACAAAGCATCATATATGAAGGGAAGATACAGTCTTTTTCAGACAAACAAATGCTGAGAGAATTTGCCATTACAAAACCACCACTACAAGAACTGCTGAAAGGAGCTCTAAATCTTGAAACAAATCCTAGAAACACATCAAAACAGAACCTCTTTAAAGTATAAATCACACAGGAGCCATAAAACAAAAATACAAGTTAAAAAGCAAAAACAAAGAACAAAACCAACTACCCAGGCAACAAAGAGTACAATGAAAGCAATAGTACCTCACATGTCAATACTAACATTGAATTTAAATGGCCTAAATGCTCCACTTGAAAGATACAGAATCATAGAATGGATAAGAACTCACCAACCAACTATCTTCTGCCTTCAGGAGACTCACCTAGCACATAAGGACTCACATAAACTTAAAGTAAAGGTGTGGAAAAAGGCATTCATGCAAATGGACACCAAAAGAAAGCAGGGCTAGCTATTTTTTTATCAAACAAAACAAACTTTGAAGCAATAGCAGTTAAAAGAGACAAAGAGGGACAGTATATAATGGTAAAGCCTTGTCCAACAGGAAAATACCACAATTCCAAACATACATGCACCTAACACTGGAGCTCCCAAATTTATAAAACAATTACTAGTAGACCTAAGAAATGAGATAGACAGCAACACACTAATAGTGGGGGACTTCAATACTCCACTGACAGCACTAGACAAGTCATCAAGACTAGGAAGTCATCAAGACAGGAAGTCAACAAAGATACAATGGATTTAAAATATAACTTGGAACAAATGGACTTAACAGATACATACAGAACATTTCACCCAACAACTGCAGAATACACATTCTGTTCAACAGCACATCTCCAAGAAATGGAGATATGATAAGCCATATGATAAGCCATAAAACACACAATAAATTTAAGAAAATTGAAATTATGTCAAGCACTCTCTCAGACCACAGTGGAATAAAATTTGAAACCAACTCCAAAAAGAACCTTCAAAACCATGCAAATACATGGAAATTAAATAACCTGTCTCTGAATGAGCACTGGGTCAAAAATGAAATCAAGATGGAAATTTAAAAATTCTTCGAACTTGATGACAACAATAACACAACCTATCAAAACCTCTGGGATACAGCAAAGGCAGTGCTAAGAGGAAATTTCATAGCCCTAAATGCCTACATCAAAAAGACTGAAAGAGCACAAACTGACATTCTAAGGTCACACCTCAAGGAACTAGAGAAATAAGAACAAAGCAAACCCAAACCCAGCAGAAGAAAGGAAAGAATCAAGATCAGAGCAGAACTAAATGAAATTGACATAAATAAACAAAAAATACAAAAGACAAATGAAACAAAAAGCTGGTTCTTTGAAAAGATGCAGTTGATAGACCATTGGCAAGATTGACCAAGAAAAGATGAGAGAAAATCCAAATAACCTCACTAAGAAACAAAACAGGAGATATTACAATTGACACCACTAAAATGCAAAAGATCATTCAAAGCTACCGTGAAAAACTTTACACACATAAACTAGAAAACCTAGAAGAGAATGATAAATTCCTGGAAAAATACAACCCTCCTAGCTTAAATCAGGAAGAATTAGATACCCTGAATAGGCCAATAACAAGCAGTGAGATTGAAATTGTAATTTAAAAATTACCAACCAAAAAAGTCCAGGACCAGGCAGACTCACAGCAGAATTCTACCAGACATTCAAAGAATTGGTACCAATCCTTTTGACACTGTTCCACAAGATAGAGAAATAACCCTCCCTAATTCATTCTACAAAGCCAGCATCACCCAAATACCAAAACTAGAAAAGGACATAACCAAAAAAGAAAACTACAGACCGATATCCTTGATGAATATAGATTCTAAAATCCTTAACAAAATAATAGCTAACAGAATCCAACAACATATCAAAAAGATAATCCACCATGATCAAGTGGGTTTCATACCAGGGATGCAGGGATGGTTTAACACAGGCAAGTCAATAAATGTGATACACCACATAAACAGATAAAAAGCAAAAGTCACATGATCATTTCAATAGATGCAGAAAAAGCATTCAACAAAATCCAGCATCGCTTTATGATTAAAACTCTCAGCAAAATCAGCATACAAGGGACATACCTTAATGTAATAAAAGCCATCTATGATGAACCCATAGCCAACATAATACTGAATGGTGAAAAGTTGAAAGCACTCCCTCTGAGAACTGAAACAAGACAAAGATGCCCATTCTTCTTCATCATAGTACTGGAAGTCCCAGTGAGAGCAATCAGACAAGAGAAAGAAATAAAGGGCATCCAAATCGGTAAAAAGGAAGTCAAATTGTCACTGTTTGCTGATGATATGATTGTTTACCTTAAAAACCCTAAGGACTCCCCAAGAAAGCTCCTAGAACTGATAAAAGAATTCAACAAAGTTTCCAGATACAAGATTAATGTACATAAATCAGTAGCCCTTCTATACACCAACAGCGACCAAGCAGAGAATCAAATAAAGAGCTCAACACCTTTTACAATAGCTGCAAAAAAATAAAATAAAACACTTAGGAATATACCTAACCAAGGAGGTGAAAGACCTCTACAAGGAAACCTACAAAACACTGCTAAAAGAAATCATAAATGACACAAACAAATGGAAACACATCCCATGTTCATGGGTGGGTAGAATGAATATTGTGGAAATGACCATACTGCCAAAAGCAATCTACAAATTCTATGCAATCCCCATCAAAATACCACCATCATTCTTCACAGAATTAGAAAAAAAAATTCTAAAATTCATATGGAACCAAAAAAGAACCCGCATAGCCAAAGCAAGACTAAGCAAAAAGAATAAATCTGAAGGCATCACACTACCTGATTTCAAACTATACTATAAGGCCATAGTCACCAAAACAGCGTGGTACTGGTACAAAAATAGGCACATAGACCAATGGAACAGAATAAAGAACCCAGAAATAAACCCAAATACTTACAGCCAACTGATCTTCGATAAAGCAAACAAAACATAAAGTGGGGAAAGGACACCCTTTTCAAAAATGGTGCTGGGATCATTGATAAGCCACATGTAGGAGAATGAAATTGGATCCTCATCTCTCACCTTGTACAAACATCAACTCAAGATGGATTAAGGACTTAAACCTAAGACCTGAAAGTATAAAAATTCTAGAAGATAACATTTGAAAAACCCTTCTAGACATTGGCTTAGGCAAGGATTTCATGACCAAGAACACAAATGCAATTAAAACAAAGAAAAATAGCTGGGACCTAATTAAACTAAAGAGCTTTTGCACAGCAAAAGGAACAGTCGGCAGAGTAAACAGAGAACCCACACAGTGGGAGAAAATCTTCACAATCTACACATCTGACAAAAAACTAATATCCAGAATCTACAACAAACTCAAACAAATCAGTAAGAAAAAACAAAACAAAACAAAACAATTCCATCAAAAGTGGGCTAAGGACATAAATAGAGAATTCTCTAAAGAAGATATACAAATGACCAACAAACATATGAAAAAATGCTCAACATCACTAATGATCAGGGAATTGCAAATCAAAACCACAATGCAATATCACGTCACTCCTGCAGAATGGCCATAATCAAAAAATCAAAAAAACAGTAGATGCTGGTGTGGATGCGGTGAACAGGGAACACTTCTACACTGCTGGTGGGAATGTAAACTAGTACAACTGCTATGGAAAACAGTGTGGAGATTCCTTAAAGAACCAAAAGTATAATTACCATTTGATCCAGCAATCCCACTACTGGGTGTCTACCCAGAGGAAGAGAAGTAATTATTCAGAAAAGATATTTGCACATGCATGTTTATAGCAGCATGATTCACAATTGCAAAATCATGGAAGCAACCCAAATGTCCATCAATCAATGAGTGGATAAAGAAACTGTGGTATATATATATGAGGGAATACTGTGCAGCCATAAAAAGGAATGAATTAACAGCATTTGCAGTAACCTGGATGAGCTGGAGACCATTATTCTAAGTAAAGTAACTCAGGAATGGAAAGCTGAACATCATATGTTCTCACTGATATGTGGGAGCTAAGCTATGAGAATGCAAAGGCATAAGAATGATGCAATGGACTTCAGAAACTTGGGGGGAAGAGTGGGAGGGGGGCGAGGGATAGAAGACTACTCATATGCTGCAGTGTATGCTGCTCGGGTGATGGGTGCATGAAAATTTCACCGATCACCACTAAAGAACTTACTCACATAACCAAATACCACCTGTACCCCAATAACTTATGGAAAATTAAAAAATATAAATATAAATAAAAAAGCAAACTTTATCTAAAATAAAATAAAATACTGTGTAACACATATAGATATTGAAAAATAATATTGGGTGAAAAAGGCAAGATAAATGACAAATATAATAAGAAATAATTGAATAAAAACATACAAAGCAATAACATTTATTCACATATCTATACATTTAAATGAACTGGAAAGCTGCACACTATAGGAGTTGTCTCTGAAAAATGGATTGGGGGATGCAACTGGTAACGGTTAAAGAAGGCTTTAGTTTTTTGTTACGTTTCACACCTTTAACAACAGGTTAAACAAATATGACAATTTTTTATAGTCATTAACTCTTCATGTTGGAAAAATAAGTGTTCTTAATTTACTATTATTATTATTTTAACTTTCCGTAAATTTTAAATCTATTAAATTTATTATTCAAAATAAAAAATAAAATGGGCTCAAACACAGAGCTTAGCAGCAACTTTCAGTAGTTTGTCTAAACTGGTAATGAAGACAGGATAGTGGGATGAGGACTGGATTTGAGTTGAGTAAATGTGACTTTATATGATCTACCTCTCCAGCTGTGGCCGGGAGGGATTGCTATGTGTTGTGCACCCTGGAAGCTGTAGAGGTGAAGCTCTTACACATCCGTATATATGTATAACAAATGTATGGTATACTGAGATATATGAAACACCAAGGAGAACCTCAGCTGAAGGAATACAAGTTTATTTATTTTTAAATCTCAGTAGCATGGGATGGAGGCACTCACACAATTTATATACCTGAACAGGATTCTTTAAAAAAAAAAAATGCCATGGGAAGAGGCAATGGCCAACTATTTTCTTCAGTCTATTTTTTTGGTATTAACTAATAGAGACTTTGAACATAGAAAATAGTGAACCTCACTTAGAAAGAAAGGTGAGAAGGAAAAAATAGAAAATAAGGACTTAAAAGGATATTAAAATAATCAGAGCAAATAAACAGGGAAAAATCCTTTTAACAATATTAACTTTTTAGAGATCTCCTTTTGAAGTTTAAAAAAAACTACATGATATTATTTATATATTTATCACCCATTGATTTAAAAAAACTGCAAAAAAGTGAGATATTTCTAAATGAGTTTTATTTAGGTATTGAAAATTTTATTTAGTTATTGAAAGAAAGAAATATATACATATTTGAAAAATAATGTAGCATATAATGTGTGTGTATATATATACACATATATACACACATATATACATATATACATATGTATACATATTTTCATATACATATGTATACATATTTTCATATACATATGAAAATTTTATTTAGTTATTGAAAGAAAGAAATATATACATATTTGAAAAATAATGTAGCATACAATGTGTGTGTATATATATACACATATATACACACATATATACATATATACATTTATATATGTATACATATATACATATATACATGTATATATACATATTATACATATATACACATATATATATATAAGGCATTATTTAGTTAGTTTATAGGTAATATTTGAAATATCTCCAATTCTGTGAACGCTTTATAGTAATCTGTGGACCCACTCTCCTCCCATCAGGTTATGGCAAAATAGAGAATTTTTGACTTTGGGTGTAAGATGACTAGAATAAATGGAAAAACAATAACCCTGCAGAAATTGGTAGCATAAGTTCAGGAAAGTCTTCTAAAGACATAAAAATAGATAAAGCTTATTTTCCAAATGCTAAGTGGTAGAGCAAGGACTCAGATTAATCTGTTTAGATCAAAAACTTGCACTTTTTCTACTGAACATACCACATGCTTTTTGAACACTACATTCTCCACACAATGCTAGGATGAGTAAAACAGGTTGAAGCCAAACTCAACACAAGCCCTAAAGCAAAGATTTAAACTTTAGTTAAATCAGCTGATTCATTATGTTGGTAGAGGGTTATTTTTCATTATTTCAAGTAACATCTTTCTGGTAGTATGAGGGGAAGCAACCTAGTGCATTTAATGTGGCAACCTGGCAATGAGCAGGGGGCAATGCTAAGCACACAATGTTCTTATCTGTCTTGCTGTCTCTGCATTGGTGGATGCCTCTGTCATGGATCCTGAGGCCATCTGTAAAACCTCCCCTCCCATTTTGCCAAATTTATTTATTTTCATGCTTTTAACCACCTCATCCAATAATTCACCTAGCTTTCACGCTTACCTTTCATGAAGTGTTTTTATTTCTTAATAACATATTAAATTGACTCTTACTATTCTAGAAGGGAGTTCAATTTGAGATACATGATATTTTTGCTGCTCCCTTAATTTTGAAGAATGCACATTCTGGAAAGGAGAAATACAGAAATAGAAGACCAAGAAAAGATAGTTTCCCTACATTTTGGTTAATTTTATGTTCACTCTTAGTCTTTTTTCAAACAGTATGGTTTGTTAAGGTCCTGATGATATGAATTCTTTCTGAAACAGTCATAACTTTGGATACATTTATATTACTGAGGCAGATTATTTATATATGTATTTATATATGTATACATGTATGTATTGCATTTTTTTTGCTCCCCTTACTCTCTGTATGATACTATTTTCTCAAAAGTGATATAAAGTTGGAGACTCCATTCATATTCAAATATACACAGTTTAAAATGTGGATTCACGAAATTACTCTCATGGATTCTATTTTCTAGGGACAAGTGAATGAATGAAATTGGGTTGAGTTAAATATATGTGGACATGATAACTGTATCAGAAGAAAATTTGAAGGTTAGAGATATATACACATACACACACACATATATATACAACATATATGCATACAACATATATATGTATATATATGTTGATGTATTATTATACTGGTAGAAGGTGGTTTTTCATTATCCCAACCAAGATCCTTGCTAACTCCTCATTTCAGGAAGCTTTAGCAAAATTCCTGGATTGGCCTAGTTTGGGTCATGTGCCCATCCCAAACTAATCACTATGGCCACTTGGCCACTATGTATATAGAGTATTTAGATTGCCTTGCCTGAGTCATTTTATGAAGGAGGTATTCTATGATTCAAATATCCCCTCCAAAATCCACATTGAAATGTCATTGCCAACGTGGTGGTATTAAAAGATGGGATATTTAAGAGATGAATAGGCCATAAGGGTTCTGCCCTCATGAAAGAATTAGTGTTGTTATCACAAAAGTGCATTAGTTATCCTGGGAGTGAGCTCGTTACAAAAGCGAGTTTGGCCCCCTCTTGCTCTCAGGCTGTCACACTCTCTTGCCCCTCTGCCTTCTTCCATAGGATAATGCAGCATGAAGGCCCTTGCCAGATGCTGACCCCTTGATATTGGACTTCCAAGTCTCCAGAACCATGAAAACTAAATTTCTTTTCTTTATAAACTATCCATTCTGTGGCACTCTGTTCTGGCAACACAAAGCAGACTAAGACAAATACACACATTTTAGAGATAGGGTCTCACTCTGTCACCTAGGTGGGAGTGCAGTGGCATAATCATAACTCACTGCAGCCTTGAACTTCTGGGCTCGAGTGATCCTCCCATCTCAGACTCCCAAAATTCTTGAACTATAGGCATGTGCCACCATGCCCAGCTAATCGTTTTTATTTTTGTAGAAACAGAGTCTTGTTATGGGAGCTCTCAGCCTCCCACAGCATCGGGATTACAGGTGTGAGCCATCACAACTGGCCACAAGGTAAGATATTAACAACCTTGCTAAGTTCCAAACATAAAATTCCATAGCCACCAGGAAGTTGAACACTTGAGTTCATAGCACATAAATATTTGCTGAAAAAATAAACTTGAGTCTGTGTTCTGAATCCCAAAACCCACGCTCTTTCTGCTACATGTGCAGCCTCCCCATTTGAGCAAAATGTTAAACTACCCCAAAATTCTCAAAGTGAATGGGATTTACCAGGTGGATTGACATAAAACATTAAAACATAAAATGATAATTCTTATAAGAGCAATGTTCCATGATACTTCCCTATTGTCAGACGCTTTCTATTACTCTTGGTTGTAAGGATTTAGTAATTGATATCGCTAATACTTTGAAAATGAAGCATTTTCTGTGCACTCAGCCCACCAACATCAGAGACATTTTGGCTCAATAAGAATGATAGAATAGGCTTCCTTAAGAGATGAGGAACAGGACCATTATGCTGCTACTATTTCAGTGTCTTTCATCTATTGTGTTTCATCTCCTCTCGTTCCTCAGATTCTATCCTATAAGGACTCTTGATTTGAATTAGTGAGAAAAGTAGTGGATAGTGTATGTAAAATATTTTTAAAATCTGTTTTATCTTTTTAAAGTCAAAATGACTTTTACTTTCCCTTCAAAGTGAAAAAGAGAGAGACAAATCTGAACATTATCAAGCACAGATGGAGACATTTGCATTTATGCTCTGACAATAAGGTATTTTTCTAGTGTCAACAAATGGAGAGCTTTATTTTAAATGTTGCCAGGTTCTGCCTCAGCTCCATTTTTCCGTCCTGCCCAACTACAAAAAGTAAAGAAGCCCAGACACTCTTTTCATTCTTAAAAAAATAATGTAGGATTCCTGGGGAAAGACTGAGGCATCTTTTCTGGCTTTGAGGTAAATGTGTGACTTTCATTAACATTAATGGGAGTTCTTCCCACTGAAAGAACAGACTCCATGTTTTTAAATGCTTGAGTAAAGATTCCCACAAAGCCGGAAAAAAAGCTTTTTTGTTTTACGCAGCTATGCCCACTGTTGCAGTACTAGGATTATGAATCACAGTAGGCTGTCCTTTTAAGACAGTTCATCCATCCAGTCATTTCAGAATGCTTGTGAAGAAAAAGATGGCATGACAAAGCAGGGCAATGCACCAGGCATGGTTTATCTCTTCAACATGAAGGGAGAAGGCTTTCGGGCAACCCTCTCATTACAACCTTTTTTGTAAAAAGGCTAAGCTAATTGAAAAACTGCTTGGGGCTCTGTCTTTTCTCGGATAGGTTCAAAGTAAAAGAATAATAATAGTATTGCTCTTGGCATTTGCAAAGACTGAAGAAAACTTACCGAAACATGTAGACACAACAAACTAATCTTGGCAATTTTTTATCCTGAATTTAACACATAAACAGAATAACATTTTTTTATGTTCACTTCCAAATAAGAAAAAATATAACTTCATAAATTTTAAGTAAAATAATTATGGAACAGGAAGAAATATTTTTAAAGATCTAATGAATCATCTAAATTGTCTTTCAAAGTTCCGTCTGTAGCTAAAGATATGAAGAGAAGAAGAAATGATTGAAATTAATTCTGAAGACAAATCCCCATCAAAATGAGAAATAGCGCGCTAGCTTACATTAAATGAAAAATCACTCATGTGGCATAAAGCAGATAGAATAAATCAATTTTTTAAGAAGAATACAAGTATTCAATAGGAGAGCTGTTTTAAAAACAAAGGAAAGGGTTAAAGACTGCAACATTGATGAGGCAGCGGGTGGGCCGGGGCAGTGCACAGGGAGGGCTTGCTAACGCTGGGCTTGCCCTGAGTCTCACTGGAGTGCCAGCATCGCCCCGCCCCTGGATGGGCTCCTGCTTCACAGAGTCCCACCGTCCCACCGTCCCAGTGTCTGTCCCCGCGCTTCTATTAAACCAGCTGCTCTCGCCAGCTTGCCCCATGCTGCCCCCTCCCCTTTGCCCTCTAAATGCCTTTCTCCAAAGTCCTTTTAAATTTGTCTCACACTGCATGGATAAGACTGCATGGGCCTGGAGAAAATGGAGCCCTACACGGTTACAGCATGCCAGGAAGAGCTGAGGACGGCCCTGGGTGGGGCAGCTGACCCATGCAGCCTCTTAGAGAATGCTTAGAAACCAGAAATACGCTCAGAAGCTAACAGGACAACCACATATCCGTTAGGTTTTATCAAGAAGACACTCCCATCCTGAGTGTATGACCTGAACAGCTGTGTTGTTAGCAAGTTGGAAAGAAAAAGGGTGCTAAGGCTTTAGGATCATATTAAAGGCCATGAAGCCGCTGAGTACTTTCCATATCACAAGCATTTGTACTATGAAATCATGGATTCAGCAATGACTGATGAGAAAAGATGGGAAAATGTACACACAGAGATAGGTCATAGTATACATTTCCACAAAATAAGTAAATTTTTATTTAGTTGTTACTGAGGTTGGTTTGCGTCTGGTAATAAGTTCCGAATCTTTTATCTCATTAGGAAATCTGTCAGGCAACAAAGGTGTATGGGGGAACCATATGCTACACAGCTCTCAGCCATGGAAGTGAAGCAGGCACCGTCCTACCTTGTCTGTTTCTTCCATTTCGCTTCCACCTGCCCACACACCTCTGGGAGTTAGGACTGCCTGCCTTCCATTTTTCCCCATTGCAGTCCACCATGAATAATGTGTGGGGCTAACATCCAGAAAACATCAATTCTGTTAAAATTCTGCCAGGTCTTCTCAGTGCTTTTATTTGAGGTTAAATGTCGGGGTCTTATTTATCCTTAAATATCTCCAGTGTCTATTATAATGTCTGCTACTTAAGCGCTCAGTCTTTAACTTGTAAAATGGATCCATTATCTTCTATAGGTAGGTGAAAGTCCAGTTTCATAATTTGGTTCTCAAAGCACTCAGTTTGATTCCTTCATCCTGTCTTTTATTGTCACCTCTCTCCACCTTCTTGTATATGTTTAGATTCAGTCCATCCACCAACTCTCTGTTGGGTTTCCTGTCTCCCCCTCACACCTTTCCTCCAGCTAGTCTACACACCTGAATCCCTTCTCCTCACCTGCCCTCTCCAACCTTAAAGTCATATGTCACCTTCCCTGATCACCTCAGCATATTCTTTGTTCTTTTTTGAACCCATGCGTGTGCCATCCACTCACATAATTCAGAGTACAAGATACTCTGAATTATAATTAGGTGTGTGTAGGGCAAGGATTGCATTTTCCTTAGCCCCAATGCAGTGATTACACATAATAAGAATTCAATAAGCATTTGTTGAAGAAATACATGACAGCATAGCATCCTGTCCCCCTTGCTGCCAAGAAAGAAATATCACAATGTTAGCAATCATGTGTAACTTCCAACAATAGAAAAGGAAGAAGAGAGACAAGTCAGATGGGGGAGCTTAATGACTGCACTTGGCTTTACCCATTTTTCCATACCATCCACAGCCATCCCTCACATACCCTTCTCTGTCCAACAGCCCCTGCACTGGTAGATACAGACACCTGCTCACCAGACATAAAATACACATCAGGATATGCCACATATTAAAGACAACAACAAAGTTTATGGCAAGCACTAAGTGAAATCATCCTAATGGGTTTTCTGATCCCAAGAAGCCTGCAAATCTGATTTTATTCTATTTTTTGCTTCTAAGTGAGCTCGCCATCATTCCAGGAGGCATCTCAGTAAGCAATAATGCTTACATGCTTGCATTTAGGGACACCTGACAGTGGCACTATTCTTCAGAAATCTCGGAATTTCTAAAAAAGGACAATGCATTGATTCAATGCATTCTTAAAAATACTTTCTTCAGGAATTGTTTCAATTATTATATGGGGACATTTGTCGAGGATTTCTGATGGGTTGAAATTGAAAGGCAAAGAATACATTGCTACCAAAAAAATTGTACTGGTCCTGACTGGAGGCTGGATATGGAAATAAATGGAAGGTGTACACTGAGAGAACATCAATGGTGACTAAATTGGTGTTTTGTGGCATAAGTGAATAAAGGAACATGAAATAAGGCAATAGTTCAATAGAGTGGTATTAATTAGGAATGTGGGGGAATAGAATTAAAGGGACTACTATTAACTCACACTTATGTTCTGGATCACCTCCCACAAACCTACATCCTGTCCAAGAAAGGACTGCCCATTGTGTAAGTGAATGAGAGTTTTAGTCCCTGAGTGACTCTCAAGTCTCCTTGTCAGTTCTGTACTCAATGTGCCGCTAGAAGAACCCTGCCCATTTCCTAACTATGCAATTCAATCATGCAGTAATTGTTGATTTTTTAAGCAGTGAAAGAACCTTGTCTAAAATCTAGTTTAAATCAAACTATTGGCATTTTAATGTATTAATACTAGAACTAGATCAAATTCATTAGTCTATCGTTTATATGAATCAAAAGACCACTTATTTATCTGCTTGAGATTCTCTTGCTAGAGTGTTGTTACATTGCTATGAAGTGATTCCAAACACTAACATTGCTTCGTGAATGATGTATGTTTTGCTGTAATAAGAACTTGGAGTGTATTCCTTCCTCCCTTTGAGAATGTGACCTCTTATCAGATCCCATATGTGAGAACTTGGAGTGAACTCCCCCTTCTCTTCAGGACTATGACTTCAGATCTTATCAGACACCACATATGAGTTATTGACCCTGAACCACTAATTAGACTTCACTTTCCCCAGAAGTCTGCTTCTATTCTAATTGAGTAACTTGACTTTATAAAGTTTGGAGCCCATACCTATGTGGTTAATGCACCTCATCTATCCAGTGTATTCCTGGTGAGGTTTATTCATGTTATTCTCCTCCTCTTTAAGCATTACGAACCTAAGAAAAAAGTTTCTCTTTGACCAGATACCACTTGATTCATGAAATCATATCATACCTTGATCATCTCCCTATTTTCACCATACAGACCAAATGTTTTCAGGCGGAAACTGTGGAAGGCTCTGTTAATGTCATATATTTGTTTGGCGGCTGAAGGGCTGCTGAAAATCTGGCTGTGTGGGTTGAAGAGGATTTTTGCACACACCAAGATGAAGCAAGTGGTCCATGCATTATCTTTGTTTGCCTTTGCAGATCCATTATTATATATAAACAACAACAACAACAAATTTATAAAGGTAGATGGGCAATTGAGGAGCTTCCTTTCATTCAGCCATCTGGCCCTAAGAGATGCCTCTTTGCTGTGGGCAATGAACAGGCCACAGATGAGGTCTAAATGCTAACTCTACATTGGAAGTAAAAGCAACGAGTGTTGATATTTGGTGACTATAGGAACAACTCCATTTATCTACACAGATTTTTCAATTCCTTATCTAAGTGTGTCATGGGAACTAAATATTCTCTCTATTCCCATTAAAGATAGGAAAAGCTAGGAATTCTTAACCTAATAAATTTTTTCAGCTTTGAAATTTGGGGGTACACATGCAGGTTTGTTACATGAGTGTACTGCACGATGCTGAGGTTTGGGGTGCAAATGATCCTGTCACCTAAGTGGTGAGCACAGTACCCAATAGGAAGTTTTTCAACCATTGCCCCCCTTCCTTCCTCCCACTTCTTGTAGTCCCCAGTGTCTTTTGTTCCCATCTTTATGTCTGTGTATATCCAGCCTTGAGCTGCTGCTTATAAGTGAAACATACAGTATTTGGTTTTCTGTTTCTGCATCGATTTGCGTAAGATAATGAACTCCAGCTGCATCCATGTTTCTGCAAAGAACATGATTTCATTCTTTTTTACTTAACCCAATAATTCTGTAACATGTACAACACTTGGAATTAATTGATTAAAAAAGAAAGCCCACATCACCCACCCAGATTTAATGTTATTGCATAGGAAGTCTAGTGTGTTGTGAGGAAATGTGGGAGATTATTCCAGTCAGATCCAAGCAGAAAATGACTCTTTCTAATCAAACAGGTGATTAGTGTTTTATCATCTTCATTACATTGTAAAGAAGGCTGATGTCACTGTAGAGAAAGAAGCTGCTATAGAGAACAATGATGCAGCCACAGGACAGAGAGGCAGAGAGTGGGGCCTCCTGCAGCCATTTTCATCAACAAGTCCATGAGGCACCATCACCTCACAGAACATTCTGGAGGAAAGACATCTCCTGGAGAAATCTCTTGAAAAAGACTCAGGACTTCAAGACTGCACTTTGGGGCAAGTACATAAAAAGAGACCGAAGAATTATCTGTGATGAGAAAGACATTATCACGAGGAAAAATCAGAAGAGTTGGCTTGGAAGAGAACAATGTGCAGCACAAGGAAGGGCTCCAGAGGAGGTGCATGTGTTCTCCTTGTCACTTGGCTCAGGGCCAGTGACACGACCTTCGTGAGGAAGAGCTGCAGATGTGCATCCAAACCCACTGCATCTTCTTTACAGTTTGTTGTGTGTAAATAATGGATATGACTTCCTTTACCAGCTTGTGCATTAAAAGGTCACACAGCTCTTACTTTTTTTAAATGAAGCACTTGTACCTCCACATACCCTTTTTAAATTTAAGAGACAGAGTCACTCTGTTACCCATGCTGAAGTGCAGTGGTTCCATCATAGCTCACTGGAGTCTCAAACTTTGCTCAAGTGATCCCCCCACCTCATCCTCCCGAGTAGCTAGGACTACAGGCATGTGCCACCATACCCAACTAATTTTATTTTATGTAGAGATGGAGTCTCCCTGTGCTGCCCAGGCTGGTCTCAAAATCCTGGCCTCAAGTGATCCTCCTGCCTCAGTCTCCCAAAGTGCTGGATTACAGGTGTGGGCCAATGTGCCTGGCACACATGCTCTTATTAATAGGAGGCCTAAGCACCCTCTTGGGGAGTCTCTCTCCCCAAGCTGTCCCCAGTCCCCTCTTCTGCCCCAGAGGACCTGCCCCTTCCTGTGAGTGCATTGCTTTGTCATGCCCTTCCCACATAGTGAACTCCCAAGGTTTTACTCATCCTTCATGAATTATTTCATCTTCCTTCAAGAATTCTGATGTCCAGCACCTATTTTAGGTTGATCCTTCCTAAGCAATGCAGTTACTTTTGATGCCTAGTGTGCAGAAAGGAAAAAAAAGGATCAGCGGCACCTCAGGTGTCTCTGCCTTGATGAGTGTGATATTCCTTTCCTGGTACCTGAGCATGTATCAATACAGGCATAGGCTGCAGACAGCGATCCACGACTGTCTGTGCAGAGGGCTCTTGTGGAGCCGATGGGCCCTGGAATGATTATCCTTCCAAAAAGAAAAAGTGAGTGAGAAAGAAGAGAAGCAAGACAGTGGTTGTATCAGTGGGACCTTGGGCAGTTTGCTCCAGCAGCCCAGGGCTCTTAGCCACTGGCATGTGGCAGTGCTTCCTCTATCTCTGAACATGTGGGCCTGCCAACAATCACTAGGAGAGCACAGAACCACAAGGCTGGTCCCTTCCAGTCTCATGACAGAATTAATACAGGTCATAGAAGGTGAGGTAACGAAAGCACCACAAAGTTCCTCAGTCTTTAGGCCCTACTTAAGGTCATGAGTTTTTCATGTTTGCTGTTTCATCATGTTACTATTAAATATCAGAGAAAACCCACATTTTGCTGTTCTGACTGAAGAATGAGAAGCTGTAACTGGATGTCATCCTTGTCAATCATCTTGGATAGGAAACGAGATCTGGGAAGATAAAAGGGATCAGGCCCTTTGGTGCAGTGGAGCCTGGGGTGCTGATAGGCTAAACACAGAAGTATGTAGGTTGTAAAGTTTCCAGGAAGAGTGCAGAATGGGTTGGCGAGCCTAGGTCGTCCAGGTAGCCTACCCACTTAAAGTCTATCAACCTCATGAGGGTAGAGATTACATCAGTCCCATTCATCCCTGTTACTTTTTCCTAGCACAGTGCCTGGAACTTTAAAAAATGCTCAATAAACAGTTGTGGAATCAGTATTTTTGTAAACTACTAAAGCATAACTGTAGGATAAAAGGGCTTTTCTAATGTTTTAGATATTCCTACGGGTGATGGAGTAATAATGGCAAACACTTATTCAAATATATTCCCATGAGTACTAAAATACAAACATCTTAAAATTCACGTCTTGAGGTTAAAGATGAAGAAACTGAGGCCCAATAAATTAAGTACATTGCCCAAGGCACATATTGCTGGGAGGACTCAGAGCCAGGATTTAATACAGGGAGTCTGGCTCCAGTCTATGCCCTGAACCTCTATATTGCCTGCCCATAGGACCATATGACAAAATGTGACCACATGACTGCATTACTTGGAGTTAGTCACAAAACTGTGTCCAGAGAACGGTGTTACAAGTATCAACTGGATTCATCTAAAGTACTGACCTGTGTCTTCCCCAGTTGTTACTCCACTGGGGATCTGGCTGCATTGAAATCCGCTACTCCTTTTGTGACATCTCTCATCGCTCTTGCCGCTTTCATTTCTGCACCTACCCCGGGCACATTCTCTTGTAATACATCGGATCCTGCTTACAGGCACTCTTTGCCCTCCACTTGGTTGTGTTGAGGCACCCCTTTCACATTTCAGCTGGAGGAGATGTGCCACAGCTTCCTGTTACTGATTTTCCTGCCTCTCAAGGTGATGGGGGAACTGGTGATGCTGGGGAATTTTTTTTTTTTTTTTACCAGTATTGTGCAAGTCATAGGAAAGATCCTAAATGAATTCAAAATCTAAATAATTGTCCTTTGACCACAGGCACACTTAACACACTTTTCTTTCTGGTCAAAAGAAGTAGAAGATTTCCTTTGGCTAAATTGGAGTACAGAATTAAGAAATCCATATATCCATTAGAGAAATGCAAATCAAAACCACAATGAGATAACCATCTCACACCAGTCAGAATGGCTATTATTAAAAAGTCAAAAAACAACAGATACTGACGAGGTTGTGGAGAAAAAGGAATTCTTTTACACTGCTGGTGGGAGTGTACTTTAACCATTGTGGAAGACAGTGTGGCGATTCCTCAAAGATCTAGAGGTAGAAATACCATTTGACCCAGCAATCCCATTACTGGGTATATACCCAAAGGAATATAAATCATTCTATTATAATGGTACATGTATGTGTATGTATGTTCTTCGCAGCACTATTCACAATAGCAAAGACATGGAATCAACCTAAATGCCCATCAATGGTAGACTGGATAAAGAAAATGTGGTACATATACACCACGGAGTATTATGCAGCCATAGAAAGGAACGATATCATGTCCTTTGCAGGGACACAGATGGAGTTGGAAGCCATTATCCTCAGCAAACTAACACAGGAGCAGAAAACCAAACACCACATGTTCTTACTTACAAGTTAGAGCTAAAGGATAAGAACACATGGGCACAATGGCAGGAAACAACACACACTGGGGCCTGTGGGCAGGTGGGGAGACCATCAGAAAGAATAGCTAATGGATGCAGGGCTTTATACCTAGGTGATGGGATGTTCTGTGCAGCAAACCACCATGGCACACATTTACCTATGTAACAAACCTGCACATCCTGCACATGTACCCCTGAACTTAAAAGTTGAAGAAAAGAAACCCTGATCAATTCTGTCATCTTATCTGGCCAGTTTTTAAAAGACAATTTAGAAAGAAAAATAACATTACTGGCTCAAACATTGTCTGTCTCCTTTGTACTCATTTCTACAGTATAATGATTTGATAATAAGCATGTATTTGACAAATACAAATGCATGTGATGGTAACCATAAGTAAGGCCTCCCAGGGTGGCACTGAAAATATGTGTTCTCTTGCCAAAGATGTGTAAGTTAGCAATGGACTTAATAGCTTTCTCAGGGAGGCTCTGATACAGAGGAACACAAGGCTGGAGCCCGAGGGTCAGAACTACATTGAGAAATAGCAGGTATAATCAATATCCATGAAATACTTCAAATACATAGTTCTGTGCAAGCACTAACAGTAATAACAATCCTAACCTAGGTGAGATGTACTGTTCCTTGGAGTTAACTGCTCACCTGCTACTCATCTCTCCAGCAGAGTGCCACTTAGACATTACCTTATACTTGTATAAATGAGAAAGTCAGCCAGGGTGGTGGCTCACACCTGTAATCCCAGCAATTTGGAAGACTGGGGAAGGATTGCTTGAGGCCAGGAGTTCAAGACCAGCCTGGGCAACATACCAAGACCCCATTTCTAAAAATAACTTTTAAAATGTAGCCAGGTGTGGCAACACATGCCTATAGTCCCAGCCACTCAAGAAGCTAACATGAAGAATCTCTTGAACCCAGGAGTTCAAGGCTACAGTGAGCTATGATCATACCACTACACTGCAGAGTGGGAGACAAAGCAAGATACTAATTCTAAAAATAAAATTTTAAAAAAAGGGAAAAGAATCTCCTTGTGCACTAGAAGCATTAATTCCTCTTCCTGGGAAGACCAATTTACCCACAAGAACTGTGCTCACATTTCCTTTCTGTGGACTCAGAAAATAATCTTTGGAATTACAGGCTTCATACTTACCTCCTCCCTGTCTTTCTTAAACTTCTTCCCGTTTCTGAGTATGTACAAGGCTGAGCTTGGCTATCATGACTACTGAGCCTAAGAGTGGAGGCAGTTCCCTTTCTGCAAAACCATCATAAGAGACTTCACTAGACTTGAGCGTGATTTTTTAAATAGAGTTCCAAATATTTTTCTTGAGTATCTGGAACTATTTCATATGAAGATAATTTCCATAAGTGAGTAAAAAAATGAAAAAGAAATCATGTATATTATAGTTTCATATTAAGAGATTATTTCATTCAAATGAGATTTGTTCAAAAAGCATTTGCAAGAAAATTTATTTAATATGACTAAAATTGCAAGGGGTCAGCTTTCATCCCAGTCTTGTGCTATAATACAATAGATTTCCTGTATGCCATAAAGAAGTATCTTCATGTTATAACAGATAAAATGTTTTCATGCAACGTATAAACTTCGATCTGCATTTTTGAAAAGTCCCTTTGGGCCAGATTCTATTATATTTTCACAGGAAAATTCCTATTGAGGCTGATTGAATTCCAGTATAATTTGAAAGCAATTAAAGTCCATCAAAGGAATGGCAATACAGTTATCCTGGAAATGAATCAGATCCAAAAAGTGTAAAACAAACCAGTCTAGATCTTTGGAGCAGCTCTAAGAATTTTCTTAAGTTTTACTGACTCACTACAGCCACTGCTCCAGTGCAGGAAAAAGCTGTATCACAGGCTCCACTCAAGTTTCAGAAATGGAAAAATTTCTTCAAATTCAATAGCATCATTTCTAAATGGGCATTCTGTATAACCTGAAGTGTAAAACCTCTAGTATGCTTTATCAAAACTTGATCTAAATCTGATATAGCACAAGATTTCCAATTAAAAACCATTGCTTCTGTGTTGTTGTTTCCTAAGTGTTTGAAGGGTCAGTCACGTCTCACCACCTCACATCCTCAGTGAGTGCCAGGTAAGAGTTTCATACAAAAGTGCTACAGGAAAACAGCTCCACACAAAGGAAGGAAACATAAAAAAAAGAAAAGACTATTTCCTTGTACATATCCTTAGGGCTGCATTACATCATTGGTGGATAATGCCTCATCTTCTTCATAATTTACAACCCAAGATTATAAACTATATTTAATAGCCTGCTTTTCATCAATCAATATTTGCTATATTAATATGTTTTAATAGAAACAAGAGGACAGCATTCTACGGAAAATGAGGTTTTTCTAGGTGTCTGTTTTATAACTGTGCCATGTTGGAGTTGTTTGTGAAGACTTAAAAATCATTAATTGGCGCACTCTAATTAATTGTCTTTAGTTAAAATATAGAAATAAAATTTCAGAGTAATTAAGTCAATAAGTTAATGACTAATATTAGGTTATGTAAACTTCATTTTCATATTAAGCATTCCCTTTTAAACTTTAAGCTATCAAAAAGCATGAGCCCACCCTTAATTATAATATGATACAAAATTTTGAGAAATATGCTTACTTGAGAAAATTCCAAAAGGACTGATAGCCTGACATTTTGAGTAACGTACTATCTTAAATGACAGAAAACTACATCCAGATCCTGTGTGAGGATCTCCACAGACTTGCTCCCCAGTGAAAAAAACTGTGGAAATTAAAATAAATAAATAAATAGGTGTCTGAAAACTGTCCTAAGGGTATGTAGCAAATGGAGAAACATTTACTCAAGAGAATCTACTAAATCTCAGTAGGAAAAGTGAGAGTATTTGATTTGAAATTTGAGTCACAAATTCACTGCCTCCCTTCTTCTACCCAGCTTAGTAAGATTAAAACTCCACTCTTTGGGAAATATGATCAAGAAGATGGGTCTCCCTCTTCCCTTAGCTCCCAGCCAAGGGATACTAATAGGTTGCAGAGGCTAAATCTCTTGGGGCTGTGACCCAGAGGTCATGAGCCCTTTTCCTTTACCCAATCCCCACTAACAGAGCAGAAGTTCTATCTCTAATCCTGCAAAAGGGCCCAAATATAACTGAATCAGATGTAGAGCAATTTATGTCCCATGGCATTGCCAAAAACAATAGAATAATTAGCTAGCAATTAGTGGAACCTAACAGGTAGCTGTAATACCAATGGAAGCAAAGAGCTAGGCGGAGAAATCAAGGAAAGATACAGAGAGAGTCCTACTAACTTACTGTCATCCCAGAGTGACTGTGTACATGCCCAGGGCAGTGCTCTCTGAGAAACCACATTATAGGGTTCACACTACAAGAGTAACAGACTCAATTAAAATAGTACAGCCGCTGGGTGCGGTGGCTCAGGCCTGCAATCCCAGCACTTTGGGAGGCCGAGGTGGGTGGATCACGAGGTCAGGAGTTCAAGACCAGCCTGGTCAACATGGTGAAAGCACGTCTCTACTAAAAATACAAAAATATTAGCTGGGCACGATGGTAGGCACCTGTAATGCCAGCTACTTGGGAAGCTGAGGCAGGAGAAAACCCAGGTAGAGGAGGTTGCAGTGAGCCGAGATCCCGCCACTGCACTCCAGCCTGGGCAACAAAGTGAGACTCCATCTCAAAAATACACAAATAAATAAATAGTACAGCCAAGTCACTGAACAAATAAACAATCAAAAACAACAAAAGCCCCAGAGGGGTGGTGTAAGATGGGGCAAAAATGAACAGAAGATCAGAGAAACAGGAGACTCTACTAAGTGCATTAATACATGCATAATGGGAGTACCAGAAGAAAAGGAGAGAGAAAAAGAAGTGGAAATGAATATTCAAGGAAATAATGGCTTGAACATCCCAAATTTAATATTTTTCTAAAAAAAATCATTCATCTACATACCCAAGAAGCTCAACAAATTCCAAGCAGAATAAATACAGACTCACACCCAGATACATCATAGTACGAAATCTGGGGCAGGAGGGAAACCATTTGTTTTTGAAAGCAGAAACAGAAAAACGATTTGTCTTGTAGAAGGAAACCTCATTAAGCTTTATAGCTGGCATCTCAGCAGATGCTGAGAAAACGAAAACAAAAACAGAAACTTTTCACCAGGAGTTTTATATTTAGCAAAACTATCTCAAAGAAGGTAAAATAAAGATAGTCCATATAAACAAAAACTAAAGATTTGTCCCTATCGGATTTGCCTTATATAAAAATATACTAAAAAAAGGACTTCTGCCTGGAACGAAGTGACTCCAGATACTAATTTGAATCCATTCCAAAAAAAAAAACAAAGGCACTGGTAAATGTAATTATGTAATTATGAAAGACGGTATAAATGCATTTCTTCCTTCTCTTAAAAAGCAATTGTATAAAATATCATGTAATTACGCTTTAGACCCAGAACATATACAAATGTGACATATTTGACAATGACAACACAAAGGAGGTAAATAAGAACAAAGAAGTACTGGAGTAAGACATGACACCAGATGGTAACTCAAATTTACAAGACAAAATGAACATAACCTGAAATGGTAAATGAAAAGCTTACTAGAAGAAACTCTATAAATATAATTTGTTCTCATGTCTTTGCTTGCTTCTTTAATATACATACAATTATAGAAAATTATAACAATGTATTGTTGGGTTTACAGCATGTATAGATGTAATATGTATAACAATAATAGCACAAAAAGGGAGAAGAGAGTTCAGAGCTATTTAGTAGTAACTAAATAACTCACTGTAATAAAGTTATTATAAATCTGAAAGAGTCTGATAAATTAACAAGTATATGATGTGTCCTTTAGCAACCACTGCGAAAATATACTCAAAAAAGTGAAAAAAATCATTAAAGCAATTGAAATATACTAGAAAATATTCACCTAATTCAAAAAAAAGTAATAGAGGAGGAATAAAGGAACAACAACAAAAAGACACAAGACATGTAGAAAACAAAAAGTAAAATGGCAGACACAAATCCAACTATATAAACAACATTAAATGCAAATGGGTTAAATAATCCAATTAAAAGGCAGAGAGACTGTCAGACTGGATTTCAAAAAAACAAAAACAAGATCCAACTATAAGTTGGAGACACATTTTAGATTCAAAAATATAAATAAGCTGAAAGTGAAAAGATGAAAAAAGATACATCATACAAATAGCAACTATAAGAAAGCTGGGGCAGCTATATTAATATCTGACAAAGTATATATTAAAATAAAAAATGTTACTAGAGATAAAGAAGGACGAAAGTCCCAAAATGAACGTAGAAAAAAACTGACAGAATTGAAGGAAGACATTATTCAACAACAGTCAGAGAATTCAATACACTACTTTCATAATAGACAGAAATAGGCATATCAACAAGGAAATAGAAGACTTGAACAACAGGCCAACACTATAGACCTAACAGCCATCTATAGAACATAGCATCCAACAACAGTACAATATATACTCTTAAGTACACATGGATTATTCTGCAGGATAAACCATATGCTAAGCCAGAAAGCAAACCTCAATAAATTTAAGACTGAGATCATATAAAGTATGTTTTCTGACCACAACAGAAAAAAATTATAAATCAATAACAAATTTGGGACTTCATAAATATGTGGAAATTAAACAATGTACTCCTAAATAACCATTGCATCAAAAAGAAATTAAAAGGCAAAGTATTTTCTAATACCTTGAGATGAATGAAAACAAAAACATGGCATACCAAAACTTATTGGATGCAGCTAAAGCAATGCTCAGAGGAAAATTTATAACTGTTAATGCCTTTATTCAAAAAAGAATTCAAATCAATAACCTAACCTTCCACCTTAAAATACTGGAAAAGACACAAACTAAATACAGAGCAAGCAGAAGTTAGAAAATAGTAAGATTTGAGCAGAGTTTGATGACATAGAGAATAGAAACACAATAGAGAAAACCCCAAAATCCACTTTGGCTCCTTGAAAAAATCAATAAAATTGACAAGCCTTCAGCTAAACTAACCAACAAAAAAAGAGTAAACTCAAATTATCTTAATTGGCAAACCTTCTGACAACAGTATTACTTTACACACCATCAGGTACGTTAGTTACCATGAATCAGAGGCACTTACCTGTGTATAAGCTACATGAAAAATCATTTAACTTTGTTGCCTTATTAAATTGTTTCATAAACAAAATGCACCCTAAATTAAATTTCAAGATCTATGACATTTGTCATTAATTCTCCCCTACTTTTTCTTTGGGAGATTCCTGCCCCAATTACAGGGTCCATCACATAGGTTTTACTTTTCTTTCCTATCACACCATCAAAACAGATTTGAGATTAGTTGTTGTGCTTTTGTTTACTGACAAACTACCTCTCAAATTCATTCCTACAAAAGTGTATTATAAACAGTATTCATATTCTGAATCTGAGGTAACTAACTGTGGAATTAAAGGATTTTCCATATAAAGAATATTAAGCCTCCAAACAATCTCACCAATGGACACCATGATCTGAACCAAGTAGTTCGTTTCAGTCTTTTACTCAGAAAATATACAGTAAATAAATTCAAATTGCTTCAATATACAGACATAAACACACATACACACACACACACACACCTATGAAGAGTGAAGTCTGAACAACTAGATGTTATCCTGAAAGTCATTTAATTACTATTTGTTATTGTATTTCTTTATTTTGTGTATTTCAGGGAAAGATGACATGAGACTGCAAGAAGCATCAGAAGTCTAGTTCAAGAACAATCCCTGACTGTTCAGCACCAACCCGGTCAGGAGTGGAGAGGCTGGTACCTGTGCAGTGTTTTGTTCCAGCAATGCCATATGAATGGCCTCTCATTTATGGAAGGCTTCAGATCTAATCTTTTGATGTTAATTACAAATAAGGCTACACATGTGCAGCCAATGTTTGGCATGTGAGTGGTAACAGTGGTAGATGTAAATATTTTTGTCACAGTTTTGTAACCATGCTTCACCATTTCCTCATTGTTGGACACTAGGTACTGTTATACACAAGGGAAGTCCAGGATCTCTCTCTGCTTTCAGAGGCACTGCCTAGTGCTGACCCCATGTGATCCAGGGCTACCAACAGATCTCAACACTTAGCAAGCCCCAACTTTTCCTCACATTGCCATAACCCTAGTCCTTTCTCTTGCTGCCCAAGACTAGATGATGAACTTTCTTTGCTTCAACTTCAGGGATATCTGGTGTGATTTTCATTTGTATTTAATGCTTCCATTGTTACCATCTCTACTCAACACATCTAAAAACTCTGAACATATACTTATTCCACCTGTCTTCTATTTCTATAACTTAGATATTCTGCATCACAAAATCCCTCCAAACTGGGACTATGTTTTTGAAGTCATTCATTTTACAATTATAACAACAATAACAATAATATTTATTGTTTGCTTTGTGCCAGGCACTCTACTGCTTTACATAAATTATCTCATTCTGTCACATCTAACGGCAACTAAGTATACACTTACATCTGCTAGTGGCATCTAAAATAAGGATATTGTTGGTCATCTTTAAAGAAATGTCTTGACATACCAAAGAAGTGGAATCAATAGAATAAAATATTTAAGTCTTACAAAGTGTACGACACTAAAGTAATATAGGACACCATTAAATTTATATTTCTATTTATAGAAAGTAAAGCTATTCCTGGTACATGCTGCTGACCTTCTTTTTATCCTATTTCTTACACCTTTCTCAAATTCCTATTAAACCACAGCTTCGAATATGTCAAATAAATATAATTTGATCCATACATTCAGTTAAATCCTTTAACTATGTAGTAATACCTAAAGTGAGTATTATGTTGCTGCATTAACGCCAAAAAATGTTTCCCATGGCAATCCAGCCTAACATTAATTGTGGTATGGGTGCTGAAAAAATAAAATGAGACATAATTTTACTAATCATTCAGTTTGCATTTTGAAGCTCTATGCTGTTCCTAATCAAAACTCTTATTTTATTATCAAGAATTACACTAGCTCTAAAATGAGCGAATTTTCTGTTGGAGACAGGAAATGAAGAACTACGAACACTGGGAATGTATTTTTCCTTTCTCAATATTAACACATGATATATATTCATATTAATAACAACTCTGGAAACTAGTTTCATTCCTTCTACACATAAGCAATAAACAGTATGTGCAAATATGAATCCTAGCAGCAGTAATGTGGATATATAATATAGGGTTTCTTTGGAATACACAGCCATTTCTAATATTTCATTTCAGTAAGTGTACAGGCAACCATCACAGACGTCCATCAAAGCGGGATTAGATGAAGACAAACAACGCAGGCTTTGAGGATAAACTGAAGGTGCAGCTCAAAAGTTTCCTTTTCTTATCCAAGGGCATTATAGGACCATTGTCTTCCTCCTTTAGGCAAAAAAAAAAAAAAAAAAAAGAATCGATTATGTTACTGATATTCTTCCACAGCAGACTGAAAAGTCTTTTTACAGTATAAGAGATAGTAAAAACTAAAAATTTCATAAGAAAACCTGGAAATTTCAAAAATATCTTTGTGCTCAAGTTTGTTATCTCTGCAATTTTTCCACAAAGTTTACCATAATTTTATTTCTATGGCAGACCTATTAATGCAGGATTTCACAGAAACAAATACTTTCATCCAAAATAAATAATGCTTGAACTATTTTACAAACAAAAAATATGTATATCATGTCAAATAATAAAAATAAAGCTTTAAGTTCTTGTCATTCATTTCACATATAATAATCACAGATGGATGGTAACTCAAGAGCACACAGACCCCTTCATTCCTAATTCCCAAATGACTTACAATTCTATTAAATAAATAATAAATGCAGAATATATATAATACATATATATATGACAATAGTACTTGTTTGAGATAACAAATAATGTGCTTCTCATATAGGAAAACAACATCAGCTAAGATTTTAGTTCAATGATACTGAACTTTTTGATGTTGAACTAGCATTGCCAGCAATGGCAGTGGGAAACTTGCAGTCTTATTAGTTGCCTAAGATAGGTAATAAATCTCTATTAAAATTTAGAACGCATATACTTTTGGACTTGGAATTCTAGGAACTTATAATAGACATATAATTATCCAATCACACAAAGAGTCTATGTGTAAGGATATTCACTGCAAAAAGAAACTGGAAACAAACTAAATGGCCTCCTTCTGGGCAATGTTCTTTGGAAAAAAAGAAAAAAATAATAAAACAAAATAGCCTCCTTTCCTTAATAAATTATATTACTATGCAGCATTTCAGAATTATGCATATATAGTATATATGTATCTGTGGACACACCTGCACACACACACTATATATATATATATATATATATATATATATATATATATACACACACACACATTTCTACATATGCCTACATATATAAACATAGATACATACAAATATATAGAATGTCTGGAAAAATTTATTAGAAAATATTTATAATGCTGGGTTATGTATTTCCAAACTATATATTTTTTTCTGCTCCCATTCTACCAGGACCAAACTACATTTCAAATATGATAGTCACAATAAAATCTTTTTAAATTTTTTAATCTTTTGAAATTGACAGAAAATATTGTAGATATTTATCATGTCAACAAAATGTTTTAAAATATATACACATTGTGAAATGGCTAAATCAAGCTAATTAGCATGTGTATTACCTCACATAGTTAAAAATATACTTTTAGCACTTTTCAAGAAAGTGACATGAAACTGATTATCAAACTGTAAAATCACACCAATTCAGAGTTAATGGGGCCTAAAGGTCACAATGTATGAATTTCCTGCAAAAGGAAATAACCTGGGGTCCAGTGTTTCCCAAACTATGTTCCAAAAAAAAAAAACTACAAGCTGGTTGAAAAAACGAATCCATGTTAAAAAATACTGTATCAACTCTGTTAAAATATGGTTCTTTAATTCAAAGCCATTTCAGAGGCTCTAATATGCTGATGTGCATTGCAAATCTCCAAAAGGAGGACGTTATTACATCCAGGATTCTCCAGATATATGTGAACAGTCACCTCTTGATTTAACACACATTTTGGAGGACCAGTGCACTGCAGAACTCATTTGGGAGAGGCTGGTCGAGAAGCATGTATCCTAAGTTTATGAAATTTCACTATAAAGAATATATCCAGCCTTCTAAATATTAAGCTACCATGGCCCAAAACATGAAATAAAATAGGGGTAGGTAAATACACAGTCATTCTAATCATACGAGGTCAGGTCTCAAGCCAAAGCGGAATTTAACATTTAGTATACATCCACAGTGCAACAGATGCACATACATGTTGGTGTCCTATTCATTTTTGAAGCTCTCAGGGCATGATTCAGGAGGTTCTTCGTAAATGCTGAATGAATTCTAATTTACCTATGTGTAGAATCTGCTGGTGAATTTGCACACTCACTTAGTTAAAATCTCCCTCACATGGGGAAACTCAATACCCTATGCTATTGAGCTTTTCTTACTTAGATATTTTTCAAAGAAATGACACCTACCTATGCCAAGTCTCTCTGAGGATGATCTTTATATTAGCTTTACCTGCCTCAAAAATGTGCACTTGATCTTGTTTACTGCAAATACCAGATTAACTGAAAAAATGTTTCAATCAATCACAATCTGGGGTATGGATTTAGAATGAGGGAGAACCAAGTCCAAATCCCAGCTCTTCTATCCAATTTGCTGTAAGATTTTAGGCAATTTACTTGCCCCTTCTGAGACTCAGATAATATCTATTTCTTAGGGAATGTGTGGGTCTGTAATGACAGCAGATATCATGTGCTGAGCATAGTACTATGAGTAATATTTTTGGTTGATTTTAAAATCATCTCACTAGCTAAAAATTAAACTACAATACTGTGCTCCAACATAAATGTGAAGTATGGCCAATTATTTTTATGCCATGTGTTGGAAGTTTACTTTTCAGTGTTTTAGAGAAAGTTTTCATAGGATAAAGTAATGCTTGGTCTCATCTGTTCTGTATTCCCAAGCTCCAGCCCAACACCTGACCCAAAGCACTCAGAAAATGTGTGCGTGCATGCATAAATAAGTGCAACAAAATGACAGTAGTAACTGATAATTTTATTTGTATCAAAATTAGGCATGCATATAAAGACTTAAAGTTTTTAAATGTTTGTTATGAAACTATCAGTCCCTTGTCCTATGTGTCACCAATTTCCTTCTCCTTAACTCTTTTAGCTGATTAACACTAGAGAGCTAAATGGCATGATTGTATTGCTACCGTTCAATTTTGTTTCAGTATTATGTATAAATTTTTCCTATGGAGAATGAAGATTTGACCCTTTCCTCCTGTCAACATCATGCGCGCACACACACGCACACACACACCACCCCATATGAACCCTTCCCATCTTCCCATCACCCCATCCTCCAAATATAGCTATATAGTAAATTTGGTTGAACCAATTATGCAACTTCTATTATTGTAATGATGTAAAAGTATTCAGAGGTGAACTACATGTGTTAATTTTTCTTTCCTGCACAACATTTTGTTTTCTCTGGAGTGATAAATACCTTGGGTTTTTCCACCTAAGTGTTCTATGTGCTCATAATTGATTCAATGCACAAATACCTACCCATTGCCTAACTCTCCTCTCAAGAAGTGAAGATATATCATGCATTGTATCAACTTCACCATTCCTGAAGAAAGCTCATCTAGAACCTTCTCACCTGCTCACATCTGGACTGACTGCCTGGTTTGCCTATGATCTCATTCCACTGTCATTCTGGGCATTTATTCATCCCCTTGGTTTTTCTCCTTTGCTGGCTCTCCTGTTTCCTGGATCCCACATCTTTTTCCTTAGCTTACTCCATTTTGGTGTGGCATTATCAAGTAGCTTCTGGGAAATAAATTTGTGATGGCTTTGATATCTAAAAATGACTACTGTAACCACACACTGGGTTAAAAGTTTGACTAGGTAAGAAATTTGGTGGGTTGTAATTTTCCCTCAGAATTCTGAAGGTCATGCTCACTGCCTTAGCTTCCAGCGTTGCTTTTGAGAAGTCTGGTATTCGAATTCCAGATTCCTTGATTTTGACGTTTGTTTCTTTGGTTTTTGCCATTCTGGAATTTCTCCCTCCATGTTCTGAAGTTTCACAATGATGGTGTCTTGGTGTGAGTGTGTTTTAGATCTACTGTGCTGGGAATTCGGTGGATTCTTTCCATTTGTAATTTTTGCTCACGAGTTCTGGGGAAATGCTTTGGATAATTTTGTTGCCTGATTCCTCTCCTCCACTTTCTCTGTTCTCTCTCTAGCTTATTATGTGGATGACAGACCTCTTAAACTGGTCCTCTAATTTGCTTACATTACTGTATTTTTCATCTTTTTGCCTTTTGCTGTAATTTCTGAGAATTTTCAATTCTGCCTTCTGATTCATCTGTAGAAGTTCTCGTTTCTGCTATCATGCTTTCAGTTTCCAAAAGCTCTGTTTTCTAAATATTCATTTTCTTAATAGCACCATTTTTTTTGTGAATGCAATTTCTTTCCTTACCTCTCCAAATATATGAGTGACAACTTCTTGACAGTTTTTCTCTTCTTACAAAGTATTTATGTCTTTTAACTCACTTTATTGTCTGATTTGGGTTCTATCATCTACAGTTCTTCTTCAAATATCTGTAACTGTTCATATCTGAGACTGGCAGACAACCACTACAGCAAAACCAGAGTGGAGGCGGAGGGTACAGTGGAGGCCTCTTTATCACACCATCACCACTGGATAAGCCCGTTGGTCCACTTCTGCAGAGAAGTCACCTGGGCTGGTCAGATTCTCCCCAGAAGATACTTCCAGCTTCATCTGGGGAGTAGGGGCCTTTCTGCCAGTGTATGGGAGGATGACATGAGGTCTGAGGATGTTATTTACTCACTCAATTGTGTCTGTGTCCCCAAGTACAGAGTCTCTCTCTTAATCATCTCTAGAAGACAAGTATCTCTAGTCCGCCAAGGCTTTGGAGGGGGCTGAGAGATTAAGTGCTTCTTAAATAGCTTTCAACCAATACAGATGTCTTTAGCCTCCTTTTACTCCAGCTTCCAGATGATGTCTGTTGCCACCAATTCCTGGGAATTTGAGAGATTCTATCATGTGAACGGGTTTGTTCCTCACATCTGCTAAATCTGTTACAAGACCATCTGCTTCCAGCTTCCAAAGTATTGTGGCTGTTGTCTCCTCTCTTGCTTTCTGTATCCTTGTGAGGCAATGCACTTTAAAAAATCTCTTTCCTGTTATTTTAATGCAGTCTGTGGTGGAAACAAAATTGCCTATCTTCAATTGATGGTCGTTATTTGAAATAGAAGTTCATTTTTATGCCTTTGTGTATTTTCTAAAGTTCCTACAATAACTACATTAGTAATCATAATACAAATTTATTTGGTAAAACAACCTAAAGAAGTAACCCTTTGAATATATAAAATTAAGGCTGACCTCCTCCCTTTGGGATTTTCTCCAAATATTCATTTATCTATATCTAAATAATAAGGAAGCTTACTCATAAAGAGAAATTTTCTATTATACAATGATCAGTGTTCATAATGATGACCTCAAAGTATGGCCACATCCTAAGGAGTCTTCTAAATCATCAGCTACTTCAATATAATTATAGCAGATGCCATCTTTCACATGACTTTTTCTTAACCTTGAATTATCTTTTATGAAGAGGCCCAAGGGAATGAGTGCAAAGCAAATTACTACTGGAGAATTTCCTGAAAAGCTACCAAAAATTTAAAAATCACGTGTTCACACACATCTTACTCCTCAGAGGTTGCTGCAGGTCACAGTACTGATCTAAGTTCCAGTGATTTTGGCTCAGCTCATTGATAACTAACTAAAGTACCCCTCTTTAAGTACAGTAATTCAGTGTAACATCTCCGAAATAGAGTCTTTTAAGAAACAGCAACATGCTAGAAATAAGAACTCTCCTCTTCAGAGGGGGCTCTTTGTCCTGTACACTAGTGGAACACTTCCTCAGGCAGTTTGTACATGCTGCTCTGACCTGGAGTTAGCTGTGTGTCTGATTTACCCATGACACTAGGCTGTGAGCTATGTCAGGGGAGAGCTGATCTCTGGTTATGTTTATATTTTCACTCAGCCCCTAGAATACTGCCATACACCAAACAGAAGGTTAAAAATAAATGCCCTTCCATTACAAGCAATGGCATATAGACACCTTCTTTTTCAACATTCTCACTCATGACAGCATCAGGTCGTGAGAGAAGGAAACAGTGGAAGGGGTCAGGAGTGTCAAACACTTTTGAAGATTCAAAAGAGAAGAGGGAAACATGCCACTGGATTTGGAAACAGAAATCCAAGCACATGAGACATTTTTAAAAGGGTGCCAGATATTACTGTTAATTATTTAACATTATTCTGGAGTACTAGATAATGAAATGAAATAAAATCAGAAAGAAGGAGATAAAACTGTCATGATCGTTGAGTGTTATCAGTGTCTATCTGGAAAACTCAAAATAATCAGTGGAAATCTTACTGAAAACTATATAAAGGTTAATAAGCAAGCCAGGGACAAATCTAATCCATTGTTTTTTCAATAAAAAAATTAACCAATGGAAGAATCTATAGCTAGTCAAAATCTATAATGATAATAATAGTAATTGCTCACATTTAATGCTAATCCTTCACAAAGCACTGTGATGTGCATTTTACCATAGCTCATGAAATCCTCACATCCCTGGGAGGTTATAACTCTTACTATATCCACTTCATAGATGAGGAAACTAGGGCTGAAAGAGAATCAATAGTTTGCCCAAGTTGTGGAACAGCAAATAGAGGTGCTGTGTTCACCAAAAAGCCATACTCAAGCTGACTCCAGAGCCCAAATATGCAAATTGGAGTAAATATTGTGAGAACAGAGAATTATAAAATGCACGACAGACATAAAAAACTTTAATAAGCATAGACCTATGCATTTTTCCTTGATATAAAGATTCAATGTTGTAAGGTATTAATTCTCCTTAATCACTCTATAAATACAATGCAAATTAAAAATCCTAATAGGATTCCTTTTTCTCTTTTATTTTTGTCTTTCATTTTCTTTTTCTCAACCTCTCTTTCTTTTGCTCTTTATTTCTATCCTTCTGATAAAATGATTTTATGGTTTATCTGAAAAAATTAAACATGTAAAAATAGCCAGAAAAATCCTGCAGAAGATACTAGTAAAGAGGGTCTTGTCTGGCCAAACACTGAAATATACACTAACGCCACATACATTGTGGTCGATGCCATGAATAGACAGATAAATGGAACAGAATAGAGAAATCAAGAATAGAACCAAGTATTTACAGGACATGATATAATGTAAGGAGCCATTTTTAATGAGATTGGCAAGGATGAAAAATTTAAAATATTCAACACTGGTGAAGGTGAAAAGTGTAATCTGACACATAGTTACTGGGAACATAAACATAGAACTCTTGGGAAAAGCAATCTGCATATGGATTACAATAAAACTCTTTGACCTAGTAATCTCATTTCTAAGAATTTTTTAAGGAAATGGGTAAGTTAACCACAGTATTATTGATGACAGCTCATCAAATTTTGGCATATACTTAAAAGCAATGTATGTAAAACCATTTTAAAAATAACTATTCAATGACATGAAAAGATATATCATCAAGCTGATTGAAAAATAGCATGCACAGTATAATCTCATAAGGAACATTACATATCTACGTACCCATATGAGACACATATATAAAGAGAGGTCAATGGACAATCATAATGATAAAGGTAACATTTTTGAATCCTTACACTGTGGACAAAAAAAATGTTAAGCACTTTAATTGCATTATCTCATTGTTATCTTCGCAACCACCCTACGAAGTAAATACCACTATAGCCTTCTTTTAAGTGATGAAACAAGAGACAGTTATCAGTTAACGTTTTCAAGGTCACACAACTAATTACTGGTGGAATCTGAATGGAACCTGAGCCATCCCCGCTGTGCTCCAGGGCCTCCATATCCATCACAACCCCCAGTGCTGGGGATGCTATCACTAAGAGGAGAGTTTGAGAGACGTTTGCTGCTGCTCCATTTTATTCTGTACTGTTTGAATATTCTACTATGAACATGTGCTATATGTGGAGACAAGGAAGCAAAAAGCAAACAGAGAAATCAAAGGTGACCTTTGCCACAGCAATTTCAATAGGTAGGAGATGTAAACTGAAGAGTAAAAAGATGAGAAAGAGATGTAGAGTATATTGAACGATTGGTAAAAAAAAAAATGGCAAAAATGCCTTCTATAAAATACCCAATCAACAGTGCAAGCACAAATTAGCATAACCCTTGTAGAGGGTACTTCAGCAAATATGTTATGAAAAAATGAAAACATATGTGTTCTTTCTTCCCAGGAATGTCATTCCTAGGAATTTATCTACAAAAGATAAGAAGGCAAAGATAAATAAACCCAGTGCATAATGTTCTGCACTTTGCTGTTGTGAAATGTGGTGTCGTGAAAAGAGCTCAGCATTGGGAGTGGGGCCCACTTGGGTCTGAATTCTTGCTCTGCACTTTACTGGCTGTGACCTTCAGCAAGTTACTCAACGCCTCTCAGCCTCAGTTTCTTTATCTCTAAAATGAAAAATAAAAATACGCGCCTCACAGGATTGTTATGAGGATTAAATGAGACAAAATACTGCATCATGTCTGAAATATAAAAAAGCATTTGTTCTTTTTGTTCCCATCACTCACTAATATGTGTAACTTACAATGAATAAATAAGCTTTGATCAAAACTCAAGGATAAATCATAGAAATTGGTAATATTATAAAATGCTAAACTTAGCTTTTACAGTTATTCAGAAGTAAAACCTGTGTTAGGATACTTTGACACTTTCTCCATCTCAATTAGCACTAAACTAATTAGAAAAACTGTTTTACACACTACAATGAGTCACATTTTTCTTCCTTCTCCTGTAATCCCTGGTGTGTTGTAAGGGTGATTGACTATCTAATTACTTCTTAATTGAATGCACATATTATACATTTTTCACTAGTTCAAGCTTAATGTTTTTAGTCCAGAAATCAAAGTCAATGAAATTAAGTTGAATTGGGATTTGGGCAACTATTATAATGAGAAAAGGTTTGTATTATATCTAATTATAAGTAAATGTGTGTTTTAGCCTTATTTCCTATGGAAATATTTCAGGTACAGGAATGTTCCATACACAACTAATTTAGATGATTAATAACATTGTTATTCTTATTTACCATCCTTTATTCCTCGTTACGATGATTTTATTGCTAAGAACCGCTAAATATAATTATTGTTTAAAGAAAAGATGCCATTAGGGAAACATTGGTTGTATCTATACTAAAATCCGAATGAACATTCGTACCTGCAAAAAACTGCGTTAAGTTTCTCTGCAACATAAAGGTTGTAAGAATTTTCACAGGCTGCTAACAAAAGGAAAACAAAAATCTTGGAATGCTTCAAATACAACCAGTTATATTCATGAAAAAATGTTTATTTACAAAAAACTAAAAATATTACCAACAAAATAGTATTCCAACTCAGTTAACACTTTACAGGTAGAATATCTCATAAAAGATTTTTTTTTCCCTTTGGGCATTAGGCAGGAGTAAATGCTGAAGGAGATATTATCAGACAACAAAGGTTTATTGCTTTGGTTTTTTTCTAGGTATGCGGAGTAACCATCTGGAATAATTTAGTTGAAGACCTCTTCAGGCAAAAACTAGATTAAAGAACTTCTTGAGATACAATTCCACTCCATGTTCCTAAGATGTCTCTGAAAATATGTTCTCTGGACAAGCCCTAAAGACATTTATGAGTTCCTAATAAAATTCATAAAAGAATGAGCAATAAGAATTCAGAGCAATAAAAGCAGTAAGAACTCAGAGATTCTGAAGGGGTTTTAAGAAGCACTGAAATGGAGAACAGACCCATCTGAAACCAATGTGGTTTTATAGTTTTAACAATTAATTTATTACCTGGTGCTACCTGGTGGCAAACTTCTTGATTGGAGAAATCTCCACATTATCCAATAAATATTTCAGATTCTGGGCATTACCTAGATTATTTTAGATAATCTGGGCATTATCTAGTACTGGGCATTATCTAGATTATTTTAGCTTCGTATGTAATGAAAATAAGTTTTAACTGCAATGTCTAAGTAAAACTGAAGTAGCCCAAAGAATGAGGCCAATCTATATGTACCAACATAAAAATATCTCAAAGACTTTTAGTTAAAATGAAAATTTTTGTTTCTAGTATATTCTTGTTAAAAATATTTTTAAACAGCATGTTTCTCACCCTTCTGAGGGTTGTCAGTGTTTACCTTTCTCTTATGTGGTTTCTTCTCTAACCAGAACTCCTATGTTAAAATCTTAACCACTAAGGTGATGAGGTGAGGCCTTAGGTGATTATATTGATCATGTGGGCAGAGCCCACATGATTGGGATTACTTCCCTTATAAAAGAGACCCCAGAAAACCAGTAGGCCCCTTCTACCATGTGAGGACACAGTGAGAAGGCACCATTCTACAAAACAAGAAGTGGGCCCTCACCAGATACCAAACCTGCTGGTGCCTTGATCTTGGACTTCCTAGCCTCTAGAACTGTGAGAAATAAATTTGTGTTGCTTAGATGCTACTTTATGGTATTTTGTTATAGAGGACCAAATGGAAGACATGTAACCCTTTCCCTTCTTTGGGAGATGGCTTCTACCCCCAATAAGGGGATCTGGGTAAATTACTCCACACTACCATAATCCTTTCCTCACCCTTATGTAATTTCATTTCCATGCTGAGATTTTAGATTCTCTAGTTTTTGCCGTACGTAAGCAATTTGCCATACATAAGCATCAGAACCATAACCTATATATAAATGAGATAAAAATAATAACAAGAAGGTAAATCAAGAGACGTCAGTAATTTTATCATGTTTCTGTGTTTCCTCAATAATTGCTAACACCTAGCTACATATCAGTAGATCTAATGTAGATCAGTTTTCCACGGCCCATTTTAAAAAGACTTCATATAAATAGCTCAGATATTTAAATCAAATGCCAATAATACTACCTTATTTTGTGGATGACAATAACAAACCACCATACTCCTCCCCATCAATTCCATCACTCCCACTGTGCTCAGATGTGGATTCAGAATCCTTCTCAACACTCTCCAGATAGCTGGTACCAATCAACCAGAGCTGGCATGCAAGTTTGAGTGCTATACGTCTTCTTGTCTTTTATTATTTTATGTATTTTTTATTTAATCTTGCATTTAATCTTGTATTTATTATCTTGTATTTAATCTTGCCATAACAGTCCTATGTAGAAGAGAGGGGAGATGCTCTTGAAACAGTCATGAGGAGAATGATGCTAACTTTATGGGTTGTGAGGACAAAGATGGAAACACATAGATGGCTTTGAGAGCTATCAGAAGGCAAATCTGCAGAACTTGATGATAAATTGGAAATACGGGGTAAGGTAAAGAAAAGAGGTATCATGCACGACTCAGGCTTCAAAGAAAACTGGAAGAGAGGCAGGTCTGTGAAGGAAGACCATTCAATATTGTATATGTTGAGTTTGAGATGTCTTTGACACATCTGAAAGAAAAGTTCTGCAGACAGTTGGGCATTCAATTCTAGAAGTTAATTAAGAGACCTAGTCTAGGAATGAAAATGAGTCGTGTCGTTAGTGGTGACAAGCTGTGAGAATGGATGAGTTCACCTACAGAGACAGCCCCAAAGGCTGAACCGTGAGGACTCCAACATTAAGTAGCCTCCTAAAAGAACATTCGTGCAGCATGCAGAGGATGAAAGGTGGTGCAGGTAGAAAGAAAACTGGGTATATGGACACCAAAATAAGAACGTGGCAAGAAGGCAGGCAGTATCAGAAGCTGCTGAGAGATCCAGTAAAATGTGGTCTAAAAATGCCCCTTAAAAGTTACTGCCCTTAAAAAATTTATCATTTTTTGGTGAGAAAAAAATGAACATTTCTTTTGTCACATCTATATAACAATAAAATATCTAAAATATGTAAAAGACAACCTACAGTCATACTTTCATAATTTCCAAATAATTCCAAGATAAATATGAAGTTCACAGAAGTAAGTAAATACTCTCATTTAATTGACAAATATTTATTTGTAAGGTACCAGATGAGGCTCTAGATTGGTCAACTAGGTTTACTTCATTATTTCCTAACCTAGAAGTTTTAAATTTCATGTTGTATTTTAATGCAACTATAATCATCTCCTTGAAAGCTGAAAGCTGAAAGCTGTTCAGAATCAGAACTGACCGATATAACAAAATAAATATCTGAATTTTTAAGGGCATTATTTTTAAATGACTGTTTCCATCAGTTTCATTGGTTGTATAGTTTGATAGCTTTATGTACTTTGGGAAGACAAACTTTCTGGGACTCAGTTTCTTTTTTTTTTTTTTTTGAGACGGAGTCTCGCTCTGTCACCCAGGTTGGAGTGCAGTGGCGCAATCTCGGATCACTGCAAGCTCCACCTCCAGGGTTCACGCCATTTTCCTGCCTCAGCCTCCTGAGTAGCTGGGACTACAGGCGCCTGCCACCATTCCCGGCTAATTTTTTTTTTTTTTTTTTTTTTGTATTTTTAGTAGAGACAGGGTTTCACCATGTTAGCCAGGATGGTCTTATCTCCTGACCTCATGATCCGCCTGCCTCGGCCTCCCAAAGTGCTGGGATTACAGGCATGAGCCACCGTGACTGACCAGGACTCAGTTTCTTTATTGACAAAATTTTCAAAAAGCAATGTCCATCTTGAAGAGTTGTTCTGAGGTGAAATGAGACATACATGAACCGCCTCTCATAGTTCTTGGCACACTATGGCACACTACAATTTATTACAAACAAATTATTATTACTACTGGAGGGTTTCCATGAAGGGTTTGTTAGCCTTTAACTCAAGTATAAAATTTAAAAACTATTTTTTAATTTATGCTTACTTCATGCTGTGTCTAAGATAGCTTAACAAGATCTCAGCACACATCCAGGATTCAACCTTCCATCCCTAAAGGGCATGTGGAGGAGAGGCTGGGACATCTATGGGCTCTGGCCCCCACCTATAGACTCTACCATACTCCCTATTTTAGGTCCTCCAAGATCACAACGAATGCTTTGGATCATTCCAAACAAAACATATTCTGCAGTCTCGTATTGTTCTCTGGTTAAATAAATTTGTGAAATGCTGTATACTATACCATACCCTCTTGGAGTTCACATAGGTCTCTGGCATATTAAAGGTTCTCAGAAGTCTTGCATGAAGAAAACCTGCTTAATGAAGTATGTTACAAACTTGTTTGACTCTACTACATAGACATTTATAGTCTGGTGGAGTAAGTAAAACTAAAACTGCTAAGTGCAGTAGAAAACAAAAAAAAATAATAATTTAAAACTAAACTAACATGGTACTAACTACTAACTAAACTCAGAAAGCAAAGAAAGATTAGTAAGGCCAGTTTACTTGGGAAAAAGACTTCATGGAGGTAAAACCTGGTCCTTCAGATATCAACAGCATTTAAATAGAGAACAGAGAGGAGAACATTCTAGACTTTAGGTTGGTAGATTTCTAGGAGTGACCCAAAAAAGGCAGACAGCTAAAACAAATTGTCAAGGTGCTAAGATTAGAGATACAAAAAAGAAAAATGAGATGCTTACAAACAGAAAGCTGAAGGTCAGGTAAAACTTTACTAAAAGAAAAAGGATAACTTCCCTGGGTTGTCACTACTCTTACACAGTCTAATATGAACTCTTTGTATCTGCCTAGTAACAATCTAGTTTTTAATAGAGGTTCAATTCCTTAACCCCTTATTTTAATCTGAATGAGGTAGACTTTTAGGCAATGCTCTGTTTTTCCAATTGAAAAAATAGTAATCTTAGTATAAATCCTATTTTGATTCTATTTTCCCTCTATTTTTAAGATTTTTAATCATAATGAAATGCTGACATAAAAGCTTTATTTGATACTACTGCTTCTATAATACCCTCTTTTAAGAGGTACAGAAAATATTAAAACGAATTTATTCAACGCTTTTTTAAAAAAGTATCTCTTTATACTCCTGATTAAAGTATAGGTGATTTCCAATGATCTCTGCACTTGTTTTTTTAGCATTTTAGTAATTTCCTCAGATGAATTTTTAAGCTTTATGTTTCCAGTTGGAGACTTACTAACAAAACCTCATTCATAAAAAAACATTCATTTCATTTTCCTCCTCATTTACCTGCTTCCTGTTCTCTTTGGTTTCTCTTTTCCATGATAAATTTAATAGAGACACAGGAAAGCATATTCCTCATAAACCAGGGAACTATAATAACCAGTGCTCGAAGGGCCTTTGTGAGGTCTGTTGGAACATTTCCCCAATCCCCGTCCAGGCAGGTTCCCACCTAAACCACCTAGGAACCTCAAGTATTTAATGCTTTAGTCTTCCTCGAAAACCCACTCAAGATTTAAACCACCTACTTATAGGAAAGGTCTTTCTTGTAGCCTCTAGAAATAAATTATTTCCTTAGCTAATTCAAAGCCTTTTGCTGATACTTAAAAGCCATTTTTTTATGTCCGCTTTTGAGTATCCATGAGGTAAAAGGCATGAAAGAACATGTTTAAATGACAAACTGGTCACAGTGATTTCCTCATGGAAAAATATATTCTTTAGGTTTAAAATCATGAAATCTACTGTATCTAGGGTATCAGAACATATTAACATTCAACATACAAGTTGGCCCATGACTGCAAAACATTCTTCCTCCCAAACACAATTTTGTTTTAATTCATAGTGAGAGGAAAAAATCATTCTGAAATTTTTATCCATGATAAATTATTAACATTTCTAAAACATAAAAAGGAAGAGACATATTTTAAAGCAGGAATTATTCTCTTTGTTTAGTAATCTTGAAGAGAGCTCATACAACTCTTGTATTTTTCATTGGTGGGTTAATAATTTTTATACCACATAATCAAAACATAATAGGTATTCTGAGCATCCTTGGTGTTTTGGCATTTTACTGAAATCATTTTGAGATCTGGTAGGAAATCCATTCCAGTTGGAGGAAATTCTATGCGATATAATAAATAGATAACAGCTACATCTACAGAGCCTTCAATTCTCACCCTAATGCTGTGCACCATGTTAAATTATCAGAGGAGAGTCCAAGTTCTACTGAATGAAAATACGGCTTTGAGCTTTCCATTTAATCTGGAAGGATAATAGCTTTCACCTACTTGGTCATTCAGAGTGAACATTCTCACTTTCCTCACACAGGCACCCCCTTCTCTATAATGCCTTATCCTTTTCTAACCTGTAACTCTTTTAGGTTATCAAAGAAGACTGATATGAAATTGATACTTGCTATAGCTTTATTAAAGCTAAGAAGACAATATTATTAACCGCAAAAGTACAAGTAGGGAAGAGTTCAACAGTCAAGGATAACTTCAAAGATTCCAAAACAAAAATAAGGGCAAGTTTGACAATGGGACTATTTGGAGATGCTTGCTGAATAACCCCATTTTTCTGGCTTTGTTTCTTTTTTAACGTATTTAGGGCATTCTTATTTTTCCACATTTAAGGCGGAAAAAAAGAGAAACTAAAGAGCCGTGTGACATTGCTTTTTACAGAAAATAATTATAATTCATTACAGTTACTGTAAACATGTATACAGCTTAACAATATTTAGGTCACAAGCGAGACAGTCTTTTGAGCAGTCAGAATAGCCTTTTAAAAATAGGCTAACACTTTATGAAATAAAAAGGCAAATAATCAAATAATCATTTTGCTGGAAGATGAGTACCAATGTCATGATACCAAAAGTAACAAGTAAACTGGACCTTAAACTTGTTACATCATTTGTTCATTGTTATTAAAATACATTTAGTTCTCCTGCATCATAGAGAAAATTCAATGGGTAAAGGATCATTTAATATCAATAGGCACCCATAAATCTGAATTAGCACCGCTGAACCAAAGAATTTCCAGCACCTGGATGACTTACATACTAATTCTTTAAACAAGTATAATACAAAATCATAGTTCATACTTCTTAAACGGTAATATAAAAAGTCACAGATTACTCATGGGAATAATAAAGCTTGGTTATCAAAGTCTTCCAGGTGCCCAGACATGTCATTTTTTAAAAAAATCTGTCATTTTAAGTCTAAAAACTAAAGTTATTTCAGTAAAACATAGCTAAAATAAATCTGAATTATTTTAAACATTTTTTAGAGAACAACTACCAGAGAAATGTCTTTTCCTTTTTAGTTCCAAGAGCTTAAATGAAACATTCATGCATTAAATTCAAAGTCTGACTGTCAAAATCATTTCACTTTAATAAAAATTTGAATTACCTGCCTTAGGGCATTATTAAATATCAAATAAAAAGTACACACACATAAGTCTGATTCCCAATATAATTTTTATATAGAACTCTGACTAGATTTGTATTACACATTTCAAGATAAAAGGATAAAAAATTATTCATAAAAAAATGAAATAAGAATTAGTCACCTTAGAATTCCTGTACCATTCTTAGGAATTTGGGAGCAAATTATCCCCTTTAAGTAATCTCAGCCACCAAGGTAAGAACACAAATATATCTTCCTTTTAGAAATAGTAGCTAAATTGTAATTAACTCAAAACTTTGAAAAACTACACATTATTCATCTATCATATAAAGAATATGAAGTATGTGAAATATACAAAATCTCATAAACAACGTTTCTCTCTCTCTGTGTGTGTGTGTGCGTGTGTGTAAAGGAGAGAGGAAATAATAATAGTCATTTAGATATTTAGAGAACGGCAACTCTGGTCTAGGACCAGATACAAACCAAACATGCAAGGGAATAATCTCCCTTCATTAAAAGTATCATTCACAGGGAGTATACTAACTAAACCTAGACTGGAGAAATGCAAAAATTCACGCTTTGCAACCCTTACCCCACCCCCGCTGCCTCTTGGCCTCTCCTGTGAACACATCCTTCCCTTTTCCTCTGCTCCTATCCCATCTTCGCTGCTGCTCTCCCACTCCTAGCTCCTGCCCCATTCATCATTAAATGGTAAGAGCAAGTCATGGGTACACAGCAGCTCTAAACCACCACCTCCTTCTTTCTTCCTTCCCATTGCAGCACAGAGTGCCCATCCTCTCAGCAAAAGCCAGTCTCCCTGTGTGCTTAGGATTTCATCCCTTTCAACTTTTCAGACTTCACTGCTCCGGCTCCTCCCAGAAGCAGTACCTTCAGCCTCTCTCCATCTACTTGCTCCTTTCCCACACCCCAGCATATAGACAAGTTCTATTTCTTTTGTTTAAAAAAGAAAAAAAAAAAAAGATTTCCTCAATCCCACCCCCTCTCTGTTGCTGCAGCCTCCTGCCCCACCCCAGCCCACCAAGGTGGCTGCGACCTGGAGTCTCCAGCTCCTCCCTTCCTATGGCCTTCAGCCTGCTGCAACTGCATCCTTCCTTGATGTGTCACTCGACCGCCAGTGTGGCAAAACTCTTTAACCTCTGCCCATGTCGTGGTGAAGAAAAAGGGCTCTGCCAGTCAAGCTGCCTGGATCTCCTTCGGCTCCACTGCTCAATAACTATATTACTTTGGGCCGTAACTTAACTTATCTGTGTCTTGGCTAACTTGTCTGTAAAGCCTCCCACAAGATTTTATGCAAACTTAATTAAGTAATCCCATTAGATCCATCAGAACACTATATGAACATGTACAATGTCTACACCCAATATGTCCCTATTTCAACCCAGACTTGTTTTCTGTTCTCTACTCTTGAAATGCTAATGACCTTCATGACCAGAGTCCGCTATTGCAGTTTGTGGTTGACAGGCATCTCTCACTCACTGTGCTGCAACTCAACTCTTTATCTTCAACCAAACAGGGCCTCCCTGCAGCTTTCCCACTGCCACTCAGTGGCACTCCATCCAGGGTTTCCAAAGTGTAAAACCCCAGAAGTTATCTTTGACACTTCCATCTCCCTCCACCCCTCATCCAATTCATCACTAGCTATAACCTGCGATTTCTATTTCACATACATCAACTTCTCTCCACTTCCACTGTTCCTATTCTAGTGTCCAAGCCTCCACGTCTATCACCTTGGCTACCTGGCAGACTTCTTCGTTTTTTTTGTTTTGTTTTATTTTGTTAGAGACACGGTCTCAATCTGTCACCCAGGCTGGAGACCAGTGGTGTGATCTCAGCTGACTGCAGCTTCCACCTCCCAGGCTCAAGTGATCCTCCCACCTCAGCCTCCTAAATAGCAGGGACTACAAGTGTATGCCACCACACCCAGCTAATTTTTAAATTGTTTATAGAGATGAGATTTCGCTGCTTCCCTAGGTTCTATTCCAACAGATGCCTTCCCCTTGGGAAGCTGTAGTTTGCCAGTGATGTACAATGACCTATGCACTTAGGCAATTTACAAGGTAAATAAATAATCCAATATATAGTGTTTTTTATATTTTATCTCTTCCATGTTTGTGACATTTTATTTTGTTAGTTCCTTAAGACTAAGGAATACATACATTGAATTCAATATATTAAAATACATAGATTATGTTTCAACCAATAGTGTATCATATTCAGATAATTAATAAGTGCTTCTCAATTTATCATATAAAAGGCACTTCCATAGAAGAAGTATTTCAATGCATGCCAGATATGCTCCCTACCCTGAGAAACAAGAGGATCAATTCTGCAGGAGACAAATAGGGTCCACACTGAGGCTCACACGCTCCCCAAGTCCCCTCCTATGTGCCCCTTGGTCACTGGGACATGACTGGTGCTGCTTCAAGGGGACAACATGGTAAGTTTCTAAAGAGGTATGCATGTCACTTTTTCTGGGCCTGAGGGTGTCTGCCCTTATGAAAGCCACCAAAACTGGGAATTAAAGGCTACTCTGCTAGGAAAATATAATCATAGTTTTTCTTCAATACTGCATAAAATTAAAATAACTATTTGACCTGTAATTAACAGAGCTCAAGAATGTGTCATAAATTTAATCAAGATGAAGTACATATGCTTTTATTACTAAATTACCAGGATCACAATAAGTGTACCTTTGGTATGCTAGGTTTAAGTAGCTGTGCACGTCATTTTCCTTACTTAATCTGGACATACCCTCATGAAGACAGACTTGTTCCTGTCCTCTTTGGCTACTGAAATGCAGCTCTAATGACTCTGTCACTAAGAGGCTGAGTGGGCCGAAAGTTGTCTCCCAAAATCCCATCACAGCCTTCCACAAGTTCTGCCCCCTTAACATGTGTCCTCAGCCTTCGAAATTCTTCTATCTGAAAATAAAAGCAGAAGAAAATAGATTAATCAATTATCGGACATTAACAAGATTGGAGTTTCATAAATGACATGCATAAAATATGTATAAATTACAAGAATTATTGAAGAGAAAATTAAAATTAAGCTTCAAAAAGAAAAAAAAAACAGACTTAATTCTTCCAGACCTAAGACATTAGACAGGACCCTTTCAAGAGATGACAACAGAAGTAGACATATCAAGGTCTCTGAACAACTCAAATAGATAAAGAAATCTGCTCCATTTGTTAATGCAAAAATGATACAGGCCGGGCACAGTGGCTCATGCCTGTAATCCCATCACTTTGGGTGGCTAAGGTGGGCAGGTCACAAGGTCAAGAGTTCAAGACCAGCCTGACCAACATGGTGAAACCCCATCTCTACTAAAAATACAAAAATTAGCCAGGCATGGTGGTGCACACCTGTAATGCCAGCTACTCAGGAGGCTGAGGCAGGAGAATCACTTGAACCCATGAGGCGGAGGTTGCAGTGAGCTGAGATCGCACCATTGCACTCCAGCCTGAGCGACAGAGCCAGACTCCATCTCAAAAAAACAATGATACAAACCTGTCCCAAAAAGGATTTATGCCTATCTATAGCATAATAAGAAAAAGTGAACAAACGAATGTGCTCTTAAATGCTTTCCAAGTACATTTTAATTAATGGATTCTTATGTTACTGTATGTAAACACTGATTAGATCTTAGATTTATCAGATAGATTCGAGGTTTCCTTTCATCAAAAGACTTTTGCCACTTTTCTAGCCCTCTGGAGAGCACAGGTCCAAAAAAATGATTTTCCAAAAGTCTGAGCCCAACTTCCTGTCTTTACAATATTGATTTTCAAGTTCATTTCCATTTCTTGGGTGGGCTCTCCAGGTCCCATGGCTTCCCCACTGTAAGTGAAGAGGTTCTCAGAGTCCTCAGGGACCTTGCCCATCAGCCGCCCTACAGTTTCTCTAAGAACCCAGAGCCTGCCAGACATGACTCTCTGGGAAATATTAATGTTTAAGCAAAAAGCAAAAGTGATGAGCGTTCCCCAGGCTTATTCCCATCTATCGATTCAACTACAGGGTTCATTGTCTGTTAATTCACTTAAGTGCCACATAGTCACATGACACATTCTTCATTCCATATACAGAAGGGGGAACTGAGGCTGGAAGTTTTGAAAATTACCAGATTAGCTAGTGGGTAAGTCTGACAATTCCAAGTCTACCTGCTCTTTTCTCAGCTCCACAGCCATCTCTTTAGGAATTCTAGTCAATTCAATATAATTTATCTCCTTCACATACCCCAGGATATTGAGCAAATGTGATTTGGGCAGCATCAATCCACCAAAAGTTCACCATCTGTGTATCAAGCGATTATATCCACAAAGATCCTTAATATGACATAGCTATAGAATTCTGCCATTCATAAAGAGAAATGAAACACAAGACAATAACTAATTCAGGGGTTTCAACAAAGTCAAGAGACACCTAGAGACTTTAGGGGGCCCACGAAAGCCCTGAATGATATGCAAATTTTTACACGTGCATTTTCCTCAGGAGAGGCTCCCTGACTCCAAGAGTTGAATCCCACAACATTCTAATTCAATACACTCATACATAGAGGTGGAAAAAAATTAAATGGCTAGTTCGATTGGAATCCGGGTCAGAAAGCCAGCTTCTTTTCTGTGGGTTTTTGTTTTTTCCTCTGTACTTACACGCACTTCGAATGTCTTATTTTTCCATGTCACTGAATACTGATTGATTTCCCTTAATGAGATTAAGTCTGACCCAACTGGGATTGTCCTGTTTAGTTTTTTATTATACCTATATGTTGTATTTACATAGACGAGCCAGTCAGATAAGCAATCAGCTATTTAATCTGCTTGATGGTTTTTCGCTAGATCTTCTTCAGGTATTAGAATGAAAATACGAGTAGCATCTATTGCTTGTTGCATCTGAAAAACTTCTAAAGATGAAGCTGCATGAGAATCCCTTATTATTTGCTTTCACCTTACAGTTTTCCCTAAGTACAGAGTGAAAAGGAACCTGGTCAGTGAGAGAATCTTATGCTTTTTCTTTTTTTTTTTTTTTTTTTCTTTTATTATTATTATTATTATTATTATACTTTAGGTTTTATGGTACATGTGCACAATGTGCAGGTAAGTTACATATGTATACATGTGCCATGCTGGTGCGCTGCACCCACCAACTTAAGAAGAATATCACAGTGAGGGCAGTGGACTCTGTACCCAAAGGCCAATTCTTGTCCTGCTCTGCCACCTAAGACCCAAACGATCAAATGACTTCACCTCTTCAAGCCTCAGTTTCCACATGTGTATAACAGAGATAATAATAATAACAGTATTCACAAGGATAGCCTAGGAAATAAGAAAGAACATTCATGAAAATCACTCAGCATAGTTCCAAGCACATAGGAAGTGTCTGACAAATACTAGCACTTCTATTGCACAACTTCTTTTGAAGTGAAACCTTCAGCATTTTGAGATAAATATTTAGCTACAGTTTTATACGCAGAAAGTATTTATAATAAACCAATAATTCACTGAGGAAATTTAAAGTCATCTCTCCTAGCATTCACTTTCCATGTAATCATACTTAATACCTGCAACCTGAACCTATGAAGCACACACAGGTCACTGAGGAGCAATGTGGGCTAGGAACTTTACTGCCTCAACGTATGAAAGAATCCATTTTTTATTGACTTTGAAGATTAGTTTAAAGCTGGGTTAATTTTATATTTATGTATTCTGAACTGGAGATAAACCTTACAAGCCCCAGGCCTCACCCTGAAGCACACTCTGTGAAAACAACTTCTTCCAGAAGAGATGATCTGAATCAACAGCCAGCCAGTCTCAAATCACTGTACTCTCAGAGAAAACTATTTCCCAAGAAATGTTTTTCTCTGATCACAGCAACACTTTGAAGACTTCGAACATCAACAGAGATGGAGGGGAAAATGTGTCTTTCTGAAATGCCAATTTTTCTAAAGCAACCACCCCCAAAACCCTTTAGTCACTTCAAATGGTTCCAAGTGCATACTGAATCAGCCACACTGAAATGAGAGATTGTGATAAATGAACAGAATAATAGAATAATATTTCAGGATAGAAATCTTTAATGAAACTCAAATGTCAAAGCCTTCCAGAGACCATTATTATCACATATATCTGAATGTATGACTGCATCTATTGTTAATGCTACTCCACTTAAACATGGTATTTGTTTTTAACCAACTTAAGAGAAAACTGAATGCGGGGCACCAACACTGAACATTTCATGAAGAACTCCCCATCTTCTGAAGGTATTAGATTCAATAGCCACTGTTGTTTGAACTACAGGTGCACTCCAATTGGTCTAAGACATTTATTCCAATCTTCACTGCCTCACAAACCAAATTATCCACTACAAGTTCAGCTTTAAAACTGCTTCTTTATTAATGCATTCAAAGGGCTAATTTCCAGGGTTTGCAGTTTAGTGCTACTTAACTTTCAGGAGTTCCCAAGTTCTAATAGATTTATTTTGACCTGCATTTCATGTGTCATCATGTTAAAAGAGAAATACAACACATAAAAGTCAGTATGCTCTATCCATTAACCCATCTATGGACATTTATGTGGTTTCCCTGTCTTGGCTTAATGAACATGGGAGTGCAGATATCTCTTCAAGATACTGACTTCAATTTCTTTCAATCTATATCCAGAAGTGGAAATCAACAAGACATGGAAACACAAGTATTGTATGAACTCACTTGTATGTGGAATCTAAAACAATCAAACTCTTAGAAGCAGAGAGAAGAATGGCAGCTGCCAAGAGCTGGCAGGAAGCAGAAATGGGGATGTAATGGTTAAAGGGTACAAAATTTCAGTTATGCAAGATAAATAAGTCCCCGAGGTCTCCTATACAGCACAGTCCCTATAGTTAACAATACTGCATTGTACACTTTAAATTGCTAAGATGGTAGATCTTATGTTAAGCGTTCTGACCCAGTAAAATATTTTAACAACAAAGGACATGGGAGGAAACTTTGGGAAGTGACAGATATTTTACGACCTTGATAAAATGGTTCTTTATAAAATTTAGTGCTCTCATTTTCTTTTATTATCAGTAACAAGAGTCAGAATAACACAATTCCAAATGGTACTAATCAAATTAAAAAGTCAAAAGCAAATTGTACTTAAACAGTCCATATATGTATACAGAGACAGATATAGACAAACAGAGAGAGAGAGGACTCTCCACCTTTCATGTACTGCAACCTTGTTTTTGCCTCATTTCTCTTCTACCCCATTATATAATGTTCTATCTAAAACCAATGCTCCCTCTTCCTTACCGATCTCTCATTCATAAACCAACTCTCACTCTGTCATGACTCCTTAATCGATCTTTTCAATTTTTTTGAGGAAGAGAGTAGGAAGAACATTCACTCCCTGGTAACACTGACGTCAACGGTCCTGATGCCATCCCCAGCCTAAAGGAGCCCCATCCTTGGCCACTGTCAGCCCTCATCACCTCAAGAGAGTTTCTGAGCCACACAGATTTAAACATACTAAAGAATTACAGATTAGAGAGCTCACAACCACAGGGAAAGTGCTGCCTATCACTTAAGACACTGAGAAAATACATATAAAAATCTCTACAAGCAATTAAAAATAACACATTTTAAGAAAGGGAAGAAAGAGTCTCCCCAGAGAGAAGATCCTTGATTTGCACTGTCCAGTATGGCAGCCACCAGGCCCACATAGCCACCAAGCACTTGAAATTTGGCTTGTCCAATCAGATGTGCTGGAAGTGCAGAATACACACTGCAAGCCAAAGACTCAGTATGAAAATAAGGAGAGAAATCTCATCAATAACTTTTTACCTTGACTACATGCTAAAATGATAGTATTTTGCACGTATTGGGTTAAATATGCTATTTGAATTAATTTCTTAATTTCACCTGTTTCTTTTGACTTTTTTTTTTTTACCATGGCTACTAGAAAGTTTAATATGTGGATCACATCATGTTCCCACTGGACAGGGCTGGCCTAGCGCTGCCCCCTCACACGCACCTTCAGGACCTCGGCATTCTCGGGTTACAGTGCTGATCTCAATTACATGTAAAGATGAATGCAGGTACATATGAAACAGTGGTTCTCAAAGTATCCTCCCAGAATAAATGTGTAAGTTGTCAGCAACTACCCCAGACCTACTGAATCAGCAACACAGGGGTGGAACCCAGCAATCTGTGCTTCAGCAAGCCTTCCAGGGGATCTGACACATGCTCAAGTCTGAGAACCATGGATGTCTTCGTCTGTTTTGTGCTGTTAGAATACCTGAGACTGGATGATATATAAAGAACAGAAATGTATTTTCTCACAGTTCTGGAGGCTGGAAGCCCAAGATCAAGACATTTGGCATTTGGTGAGGGCATTCTTCATTCATCCTCATGTAGCAGAAGGCAGAAGGACAAGCGAGCCAACAAGAAAATGCTGTGTGAAGCCTCTTTCTTAAGGGACTTAATCCATTAACAAGGGAAGGACCCTCATGGCCTGAACACCTCTTAAAGGTTCCCACGTCTTAATACATCACATTGGCAACACCTGAATTTTGGAGGTGACCCATTCAAACTATGGCGATGGGCAGAGAAGAAAATCTCCAACAAATGTTCCCAATCATGTGAAGTGATTGTCAAACATAACCATGCTGTGGCCCTACGGCAACCTGGACTTTAGGGAAACAGCCCCTTCAATTCCATATGGAGAATGAAGACCCCTGAGAAAGACTTGCTGCTTCGTGAATGGGGTCAGACTTCCTCAATTATCCAGGGCCAGATGTGCTTCTAGATCCCACAGGCTGAGCATATGCCAGGCACTAACTCGGGCTGTCAGGATGTAAACAGCCCTACTCTCCAACCCACAGGAAACACGGAATGCAGAGGGAATGAAGAGGAGGAAAGACTGAAGAAAAAGAACATTTAAAGCAGTTTTCAATATTCTAGAAGACGTATCATGTAACCACAGGGTGAAAAAAAAATAAACACATTCATATTCCTTCATTTCACTGGTGTTATTTTAAGTTGAAAGAGAAAGGAAAAAACCAGACATTTAATATGAAGATGTAGATAAGCTAAGAAATAGATAAGTAGGGAGGGAATGCAGAAAAAGGAGGAAGAAAAGGGCAGGAAAAGGACAGCAAAACTTAATTATTAACTCATTTCTGTATGTGTACATACATATTTGCACAGATGGCACTATACCATAATACCCTGTTCTATCAATTCTAAGATTAATGTGTATTCACATTTTAATGACTGTGAAATCAGAATATGTCTTAAAATTTCTGTTGTTAGATTTGGTAATGTTTTGGTATTTGTATTCTGTTCTCAGAGTCTCATTTCCAAACACGACAATCCAGCTGATTGGCTTCTGAATGCTTAGACCGTTTATATTACAGTTATTTAATGGTTAAAATGTCCATAATCAATGAGTGGATTAAAAAACTGTGGTGTGTGTGTATATACATATACACACACACACACACACACACGCATGAGTCCCCACTTTGGGGACTCAGGGGGAAAGGGTGGGAAGGGGGTGAGGCATAAAAGACTACAAATTGGGTTCAGTGTATACTGCTCGGGTGATGGGTCCACCAAAATCTCACAGATCACCACTAAAGAACTTACTCATGTAACCAAATACCACCTGTTCCCTAAAAACCTATGGAAATAAAAAAATTTTAATAAAGTTATTTAATGGTTAGAGATAATTTTTAAAAAAGAAATATATACTCATTCAGATCCGTCCAATTGTGTTTTTTCTCCCTACATAAGGCATGCTAACCAGGAATAATATGAAAAATTCAACTAAAAAGGGGCTTCCAATTCTAGAATTCCTATTAATAGTACTCAGGACAATGTATGATGAGCTTAACAGTCCACACTACACTTCAGCTGAAGTCTACACCTCCCTGAATCACAGCTACTATGCATTTAATAGGAAACCATTATGATTTAGAACTTCTTCAATGTTGCTAGTGCCAATACTATCATCCTATGGCAGGTGATGCATGTCAAGATACCAATTCTTTCCACAATAATATTCAGCAGCTTAATTACATACATAAACCTTATGGTATAGAAGAAAACACTGTTCTTTAATTTAATGCAAATTTTTTAATTTCTCAATATAATCAGCTATGTGGAAACTCCGCCTGCCATTCATTGTTCCTTTTGCTATTTTATATGTCAAGCATCTCTCTCCTTCCCTTCTCAATTTTTGAGGCTTCTCAATTTTTCTTGGTCTAACTCCTAGAATCACATCCTCTTCTTTTGATTCCTCTCACTTTTGCTGCCTTCTTTGGACCTTTTCCATTTTTGCTCTGCTTCCTGTGAAGTTCTATGAGCAGCACCAAGTAAAACATTCAAGGACAGACTGATTTATATTCCCTTAAGATTATTATTTTTTTCTAAATCACTCTAAATTGCATTTTAATATACATAAATGTGTGTCTGTGTGTGTCTACATTTTAACTCTGCTGCCCTCTGAACAGATGCTATGATGGAGCTCTGTGCTAATAGCACCTAAGTCTTTTCCTTAAGAAGTACAGCTAATTGAAAAGTCATCTATTTTCAAGGGCAGTTGAGATTATTCCTTCTAATATGCATTCATTCAGCTTCGGCTCCCCTGTGGTAAGATATGGTTTATCTCCCAATAATCAGGGAGCATGACTTTAGTAGGTTAGGGTTAGACTTTGTCACTGGCTTATTTCAAGGAAAAATACAAAGTTAGGTTCCCTTTGAAGCCAGAGAGCCTAAGGCACAATGGTCTGTCTCTGGATCTTAGCATAATACACTGGCCAGTATAGTAGTAAAATATTGTATCGTATCTACAGGATCAGTTAACATTCTCAATATAGTTCAGCATTAACATTGTGAATGCTGGCAAGGGAATCCTTAAAGGAATTCTAGGTGGAAATGGGAATGTTGGGCACTCAACAAGTCTAAACCTTTCAATAAATTAAGATTTGTTGTGATTATAAAGAACATTTTTGTTTTTGAGATGGAGTTTCGTTCTTGTTGCCCAGGCTGGAGTGGAATGGTACAGTCTCGGTTCACTGCAACTTCCGCCTCCCAGGTTCAAGTGATTCTCCTGCCTCAGCCTCCCAAGTAGCTGGGATTACAGGTGCCCGCCACCACACCTGGCTAATTTTTGTATCTTTAGTAGAGACGGGGTTTCACCATGTTGGCCAGGCTGGTCTCAAACTCCTGACCTCAGGTGATCTGTCCACCTCAGCCTCCTGAAGTGCTCGAATTACAGGTGTGAGCCACCATGCCTGGCCAAGAAAAAAAAGTTTCACTGAAAGATCTGATCTACTTTTAGGAAATTACCCTCAATAAAGTAATGCTGAACAAATGTGACTATAGACACCCAGCTCGTCTACTTTGTTCTCAAGTCTATAATCTCTCCTTGTGGCTAAATCCAGTTAACACCTTTTAGTCCTTAACTGAAGGTGTGTGCAGAATCTGACACTCATGATCTCTCTACTTCTTCTTGAAACTTGCCTCTCCCATGGCTTCTCTAACCATCACATGAGTCTCCTGACTTTTTCCACTTCTCAAGACATTTCCTGGGGACACTCTTACAGTGCACACCCCTGGTTACACATCCCTCATTCTCTGAATCACTTCTTTTCTCTCCCCGAATGATTTCCTCTTCTACACTAACAGCTTCACCCACCACCTGTATACCATACCCCTTTCTTGGATGTCTTAAAGGCATCTCAAACTCTCAATATGCAACCATAAACGTGGTATCTTCTCCATGAAGGCTGCTCTTCCTCCTTGATTCCCTATCATGGTAGAAAGCAACACCTTACCCTTGCCAGTCAACCAAGCCAAATCCAGGGTAGGTCCAGTGACAAGGCAGTCTTTCCTTCCCAAAATCCTTCCTATGTCATCAGCCACCAGGTTCTGCTTCTACTTCTTTATTATTTCTAAAGTTACTCCCTTCCCTCCATCTCATTGACATGTGACCCACATCTTCATACTGCAGCTACAGAGTACGTTTCTTGAATTCGAATTTGATCATATCTCTCTCCTCCTTACAACATTTCTGTGATTCTTTGCCACCTTCAGGAGAAAACCCAACCTCCATGGCACAGCCCTGAGGCTCACTGAGGAAGTCTCCTGCTTCTCTCTCAACCCCCTCATGTCCATGTCACAGGCTCTCCACACTTACCGCAAGTGTTTCCCAAATGCACTCTGCTCTCTGGCCTCTCTGCCAGACACAAGCATACAGACACTTTTCCCCTGTTGGCAATTCCATGAATACTCAGACAACACCTCTTGGCTTGGGGAAGGCCTTCTAGATAACTAACTCTCATCCAGGCACCTTTCCTATGTGCTACCTCAAGACTACGTCCATACCATCCCATAGCACTGGACACAGCAAATGACTGGGTTTTTTGTTTTTGTTTTTGTTTTAATATACACCTATATCAGCTGGCCTTTCCTCCTAGATGGTGAATTCTTCGAGAGTGTCTTTTTTATCTCCCCTTGTCAGTACTGATTACAGTAACTGGCACATAGCAAATGTCGAATAATTGCCAAATAAATGAAGGAATGAATGCATGCATTCCTTCAGACTCCACATGAGTCTCAAAGGAGCAATTTCACACGCTAAAAACTGCCTATGAAAAGGATAAAGAAAAGGAAGCTAGGACTATGACATAATTTCCTTACTATAACAATACACTCCTTGTATTAACAGGGTCAATGACAAGTAAAAGCAAATGAATGCATCCGAGTATCATAAAATATGCTGTATGTTAAGCTTTGGGGCTTTGAAATTTGGGCATCTAAGATTTTGGCTATCTGCAACAACAACAACAACAAAAATGTGTATGTATCCTCGAGACAAATTGTAGAAAAAGTAAATGCAGAGGAAAGTTTGATGTTTTACATGTATCATTCATAGAACAACAGTGACTATATGACCCACAGCCCCTGTTCGGGTTGCAGTCCCTGAGTCTGACCTGGATGGGACAGCCGGCAGTGAGCATGGCCCTCACATGCCTGCTAACCCCAGACCCCTTCTCTGCTTCAGAAATACAAAGTCAGCAAGAGAAGGGACCTGGAGCAACCAGATGGCAAACAGAAATGAGTGAATTGCATGGGGTCCTACCAGTTTAGAAGAGTCTTAGGAAGGATACTTCAGGAAGTATCAGCCTCAGGGGACTGTATCCTCCCATCCTCACTACTTGACTCTTCTCTGTCCATATTCTTTTCTTGGGTGTCTCATTTCTTTTGTTATTCTGCCTTTTTTTTTTTTTTTTTGAGATAGAGTCTCGCTCTGTTGCCCAGCCTGGAGTGCAGTGGCACATCTTGGCTCACTGTAACCTCCACCACCCGGGTTCAAGCAATTCTCCTGCCTCAGCCTCCTAAGTGACTGGGATTATAGGCGCCTGCCACCACACCCGGCTAATTTTGTATTTTTAGTAGGGATGAGGTTTCACCATATTGGCCAGGCTGGTCTCGAACTCCGGACCTTGTGATCTGCCCACCTGGGCCTCCCAAAGTGCTGGGATTACAGGCATAAGCCACCGCGCCCGGCCTATTCTGCTCTTTTTTTGATGCTAAGGATCCCTAAATCTGCACATTAGACCTCTGCCTCTGAAGTTCTTGTTATGTGTTTCCAACTGTCTGAGAGAAACAAAACTCCTCCAACTGGGGATACAGAATATAACAACAGAAAAGGCAGAAACCTCCTCTAACACTGCTGGGGCCTTCCTGACAAGGCCTCATGTAGAAAGAAGGTCTCAAACAAACTGCAGTGTTGAAGAGGGCACACCAAAAGGGGCAGTAGTTAAGCACCCAGCACTGACATCACACATGACTGGCTGGATCCCCAAATCCACCCTTACTACCTATGTCAACCAGGCAAAGGTTTCTTAATCTCCCTGGGCCTCAATCACCTCATCTAAAACCTGGGAATGATAACGGCAGTCACCATATCAAGGGATCAACCGTTCTATTCACAGATTATTTTCAATATGCCTACAAAACCTCTAGTATTTCCTAAATCTTAACTTAAAAAAACAATACAAAACAAACACTTGACTATTCTCTAAACGTTGTCCCTAAATCCCTCCTTGCCTTTCCCATAAAATTTCTAGAAAGATGGTCTATATATGGTCCATATTTATGCTTGGTTCCTCTACATTCAGCTCAACATTCTACAGAAATATCTCCTTTGGGTTAACAATGGCCTAACCGGCGATTATAGCTCTTGTTCATGAATCTTGTTTGCAATGATGAGGCAAATCAGAAAAGAAAAGAAGGCTTTCATCATGGTAGGGGCCTCAAGGCAAACTGCTTAGATGGGCTAAGGTGTTTACTTACCTGGAGGAACCAGAAATAGCACAGTGGAAGGGATGGAGGACGAATGGTATTGCAGAAGGGAAGCCAACATTCAGCAACAGAGGAGGAAACTAAAACCAGAATCAAGCAGTGAGCATGCCTGGCCAGGGAAAACACTAGGTACCAGAGGACATGAACAAGTTGAGATCCAGAATTTAAGCCAGATGGAAGCCAGAAGTTCAGAACTCCGAGCACCTGGGCCCATTTTTAAAAGGTGCTGTAGTTATTTGATGCTTGGGTTGGCAGCACTCGTCCACAGCATTTCTCAGTATTAACCCCATCCTCCTCCACATCTTGGCAACACTCCTTCCCTGTTCTTCTCAAGACCCCTGGTCCTTAGTTCCTAAGAAGGCATCATCTCCCCCATCTCCACTGCAGTGTTGCACTCAGTGGGGGCTATCTTCTTGTCTTCCTACTCAGCTTGAGCTATGGTGCCAGGAATTCTAGCTCATCTGATCACTGAATCTGTTTTTTTCTTCTTCTTGGGCATGAAGCTAGAATGCACTTCCCAGCTTCCCCTGCAGTTAGGGTAGTTACGTGACCAGTTCTAGCTAACAGAAAGTAAGTACAAGTGGAGCTCCCTGTTTCTACTACTGGCCCTCAAAAGATCCCTGTTGAGATCCTTCACCCTATTTTCATTGAGGGCAACTGTGGGAGGAGGACAGTGAAGACGGAAGTGTTTCTTTCTATACAGAATGACTGTGAATGACTACACAGAGAAAAGCCTTCACTGCGAATCAGAAACACATATGTTGGATTTTATGTGAGCATGAAATAAATTTCTACTGTGTTAAGCCACAGACATTTTGAGGTTTATCTGTTATAGCAGCCATCATCTTCGCTGTTAAGTCCCAAATCTAGATATCGTGAGTCCAAAACTCTAGGCTTAATATTAGACACAAATTTCTAACTTCTTTCCTGTCCTTCACCAGACTAACTTCTAATATTTTGCAGAAATTATTCCCTAAACCTCTTGGACTGGGTTGGGTTTCTTCCATATGTGTTTCCAGAGCACCTTACTTATTATCATGTTAATTGTTTAGTCATCTGCCTCCCCAACTCTATGGTGAAATTTTTGAGAGTAAAAACTGTGTTTTAATCTTGTTATCCTCTGTGTCCAGTTGGCATTCAGGAAGGGTTTCTTTTTGTTCTTCATTTTTAAATTAAAAGCAAAGTGCATTTAGTGGTACTAAGAAACCAGAACACATCACCAGTGATAAGTGAGTATTGGCAGCATATACCCCTGTTCAGTGTGATGAGAAGAGCCCTTCACCTCCACAGTTGTTTTTCTCAAACCCATACCCCTAGTCTAATCATGTGGGGAATAGTCTCTTATAAGAACAAACAGATGAATGACTAAATATAGGAATTAGGATTTGTCATAAAAATATGAAGGTTCAAAAGTGATATGATCAAAGTTCATAAAATAATGAAGGGTATGGGGAGGAGAGGCTGAGTGGGGAAATTTTTAAATTAATCCCTAGCAAAACAGAAATAAAGAGAAATTATTAAATGTTGGAAGAAGGATTTTTTTTTTAAGATTTAAGGACAAAATAAAGCAAGCTTTACTGAGAAGTTAGTGAACTTGAGCTTTTTAACTTCAAGAATTAAAGGCAAATATTTAAAAGCTACCAAAGAAAACTTGGTTTGCTGAGAGTATTTCCCAGGCCTTTTGAGGTTGATCATGGAAGAAACAATACAGCTTTCCAGAACATACCCATCCCTTACACAGATCCCTGAAAGACAGGAGATATTTAAAGCCCCTTCTATAATATCAAAATCATGGTTTAAATACATTTGAGTGATGCTGCCTCATGTTCCACCAGCTAACATCCCAGTGACAATTCACTCGGATGCTCCCACCCACTGTGCAGTAGCATTTAGGGCACCTATGAAGAGCCCAAGGCCAGGGGTGGGCGACCAAAAGCGAAGCTAGAAAACAATCCAGAATTTTCTAGGGCACTCCTTCTGGGTCCTTCACCCCGCACATGCAGAATTTTCCTGTACACACCAAGGCAAAACTATTTCAAAGCCTATGAGTGACTTACAGAAATAACCAGCATCCCCACTTTACTTCCAGACTTTCTATTCTCCACACCTGGGGAAATTCACATAAGGAAATAACTAGACTAATAAAAAGTTTTGCTCTTTCAGCGATTTCTATTAACTCTCTAAAAACTAACTTTTAAAATATAGACCATAAATTAGTGTTGGATTCTGTCCATCCTTGACCTTTCAATCACTTTCACTAGTTCAAGCCATTTAACTTTCATCTGGAAAGGTATGACTGATCTAAAGGAAGCTAAAACATAAAACAGACATTTTCCTTTCTCAGAAACAATGTTTAACTCAGAACTTCATTCTGAAAGATTCAAAGTAGCACACTCACCTGTAGCTGAGATATAGTTAAAGGGTATCGGAATAATATCCAGGTGACACCTTCACTGCAAGGTGGGATGGTGAGAGAGCCTTCATACACCCAGTAATCCCGCAGCAGAGGATCTGCATGGCCACGTGGACATGTCATGGAAAAAGCAAGTGAATTAATAACAATGCTGATGACTCCAACAACAATTTTTAAAATTACAAACTGTCCAAATGATGCTTCTAAGATGGATGTCATTTTTAAACTAGAGCCCCACAGTCTTACACTATTCATTGTGGAGAAAATAATTGATAAAAAACATGATGAATTCTCTATTATTTACAGTGATTTCTGTCAATGGATTACTATAGATACCTGTCAAGTTTAATCACTTTAGAAGTGTATCCATATTTTGGGTTTCTTCACTTTATTAAAGGATTTACCTATTTCATATCTAATATTTATTGAATGCTTATGACGTGCCAGCAATTTACTTTAATTCATTTAACCTTCACAACAAACCAGTGAGATAGGCAGTAATATTATTATATTTCAGATGGGGAAACAGAATCTCAAAAGAGTAGTAGTTTGCCTGAGGTCACTCAGCTAATAATCATTGGCAGAGCCAGGATTCGAATTCCGGCAATCTGGCTTCATAACCTGTATTTTTTTTGTCTTAAGAGACAGGGTCTGGCTCTATCACCCAGGCTGCTGGAGTGTGGTGGTGTGATCATGAATCACTGTAGCCTCAAACTCCTGGGCTCAAGTGATCATCTCACCTCAGCCTCCCAAGCAGCTGGGACTATGGGTGCACACCACCACAGCCAGCAATTATTTCTTCTTTTTTTGAGAGCGAGGTCTGGCTATGGCTAGTCTCAAACTCTTGGCCTCAAGCAATCCTCTTGCATCAGTCTCCCAAAGTGTTGGGATTACATAGGTAGGAGCATGTCTGTCTGAAAGCCTGTATTTTTAACCATTCAGTTCTAGCTACCATTATACTGCTTCTGCAACAGCAAAATACTAAAATCATATTACAATAGAACAAAATGAGTCATTCTTATGAAATCCTTTAGCTCTGCATTAGAGGAATTTATGACTAATATGATGGATAAATGGTTAACATATGATAGAAATTGGTTTGTTGTAGAGCAATTAAACGTAGAAAATGGAAGATACAATGCATCAACTGGTTTTGTTTAAAACACTAAGAGACAGCACATAATTTGGGCAGAGAAATGTGAAAATCAAAATTTTATATACAACAACCTTTAAATCATATTCTGAGTATTTAATATATAATTGTTATCTGTACAGAAATACAAGTGGAATAATATATAATAATAGTATTACTGCAGAGAGGTAACCTTATAAAATTAGATACAAAGTTTATTTTACTCTAAAGATTAAGAACTCCACTGATCAATCTTAGAAGTACATGAAGGCTTTTTCTTTGTTTGTTCGTTTGTTTGTTTGAGACAGAGTTTCACTTTGTTGCCCAGGCTGGAGTGCAGTCACATGATCTCAGCTCACTGCAACCTCCACCTCCTGGGTTCAAGCGATTCTCCTGCTTCAGCCTCCTGAGTAGCTGGGATTACAGGCATTAGCCACCACACCCAGCCAAAGTTATTTTGTTATACTGGTGCTTTACACAGAGGTAGCAATTTTTACAAATGACAATCCTACAAAAGCTCTTCACGGATCAATGGAACTAGTGGCAAAGTGTCTCTTTATTATTTCAAAAGGTTTACTTCCATATTTAGAGTAATCTGGAAATGGTATCTGCTAAACAGAATATAAATTGCAAATAAATTTTATTAATTAACAATATATAGTTTTACATAGTCTGAAGAAAACAATGTGACTATAGCCACAGTTAAAATTCATTTTATGCAATCAGATAAATACTCACCTGGTAATAAAGTGTTAGGATTAAAGCAAGGTATTGTTTTGGACTTCCCCTGAAAAAGAAAAAAATATTTACCCAATGTTAATGTAATATTTCTAGATTTTAGAATAAAAAATCTATTAGAACTAAAAAATTAGAATGAAGTCTTTTCTGAATGGCCTCATCAGGTCCCACAGACTTGTGGGTGTCTCCTTCCACCTTCTCATTGGAGTAACATTGTCTGGTTCCTGCTCTAATTCTATGTCTATTTTCTTTGCTACCACAGTTCAATTCTCCCTGTAAGTCCTGGTGTGGAACCTACACTTGGTGCCCCATCTGCCCCATGTCAGTTACCTTTTCTGCTCTGAGCACATTCATACCAGAGATTTGGGCTAAATTCTCACTGTAAAATGCCTGAACCCTGGATGGGGGAATTTTCGAAATGCCTTTCCTCCTGCTTGCTTTCATTTCAGCTCCTAATCTTTTCAGCGTTACAACCTGGCTTGCAACTTCTTGTTTTGTCCTATTTGGATTTGGTAACTCAGCTCTGGGATCTATGCTAGATGCTCTCCTCATCTGGAAAGGGAGATCTAAAACAGATGGAAATATTCTGTTCCGATCAGTGTTTATCAAAGCTAGATACAAATTTCAAGGGACTCATTTGTGCCCTTATTCAACAATTCACATTTAAGATCATCATTTTAAATCATGTCATTTAAATTGCTTAGACTTTAGAGGAAAATAGTCCTGTCATGTGAATCAGATGTTTCTTAAAAGATTTTTCTCTATTGATACAGATGCAATAGGGAAAGTTATTGCATAACCTCCAAGTCCCTTCCTGACTCCCTGGGACTATTTCAAACATTAAAGAATCTAGCTTACTTGCCTCCCCGATCCCCCTGAATTCCATAATGACTGGTGTCCTGTTAGATGATGAAATAAAGGAAATTTTCTCAGTCCACTGCAGCTGTACAAATATAAGTCAAAATGTGCCCTTATTGTCTTTTTATCAGCTTTTTTTATCTGGACTGGGCATCCCTTGGAAGCTGGGTTCCTTCCAAAACTACTCAGGAGATCTTCAGTGGAGGTTCTGCCTGGTTCAGGATACCCTGGGCTGTGCTAGTATAAAGCTAATCAAACTTGATTCCCAAATTGATCTTTCTTAAAACTGGCTTTGGGTCTCTGGATCTCCTGTAATTAAACAAGTTCAATTTCTGCTCTGTATCTCCAGCAGCCCTACAAGACTAGACTACTTCCCCTCTCCAAGGCCACTCATATTCAGCTGACTAAGTGTGAGCCAAGAAGGCACTGCTTATAAGAGAGACTGGCATTGGGCCGGGCATGGTGGCTCACGCCTGTAATCCCAGCACTTTGCAAGGCCGAGGTGGGTGGATCATGAGGTCAAGAGATCAAGACCACCCTGGCCAACATGGTGAAACCCTGTCTCTACTAAAAATACAAAAATTAGCTGGGTGTGGTGGTAGCATTGGCTTCCTAGCAATGCTAGGCCATATCATGGCAGGGTCATGTGGATCACCTTCTCTCGGATATTATCTTACCACATATGTGTACTTGTTTTCTTTTTTTAAATTTATTTAACATAAATACTTTGAAGTATGATTCCCCAAATTTTTATTTGTTTCATTTATACAACTTTCCTATAGCATGCAGGTAGGAAAGGGTTAACTCAGCAGGCCTGAGTTGCTCAAATCCTGCACATCCCATATAAAGGCCTGTCTTCAGGACTAACTCTTTGCTCCTGGGATATAACCACTGAGCTTGGAATATCCTACCTGATAAGACTGTTTCTGTGTGCCTGCAGCTTTGGGCCATGCTGTATTTATGGTGAACTCCTGTTGTTATATGTCTGAGGCCTTGAGACATACTGTACCAATTGGAACAGATAAGCTGATGCTGACAATGTGACTTATGGCGAAGAGGGCGGGAAGACGGTTGCTGCTAGAGAGTGAGTAGCTGAGGCCAGTTATGTTGCATGCATTTAGTGCTTGCATGATTGACCCCTAATAAATCTCTGGACACTAAGGCTAGAGTGAGCTTCCGTAGTTGTCAACACTTCACACATGTTGTGACACATCATTGCTAGGAGAATTAGGGGCATCCTCAAGTGACTCCACTGGGAGGGGACACCTGGAAGCTTGTGCCTGGTTTCCCCTGGACTTCATTCCATGCACCTTTTCCCTCTGCTTTTTGATCTGTTTCTTTTCACTGTAATAAACCATAACCACAAGGACAGCAGCTTTTCTGAGATCTGTGAGTCCTTCTAACACCGCATCGAGCCCGCAGGTGGTCACGGGGACCTCCTACACAACCAGTATTTCTATATTATTTTAAATAATGACTTACCTTATACTGAATATCTTGGAGGATTTCAGTCACAGCCTTCAAGCCAACATGTTCCTTTCCTATCTGAAAAATATAAAGCATAAACCACAACCACAACATTTTTCAGTGTTTAGCTTTAACTAAAAAAAAACTAATAGGGCTGAGTGTGGTGGCTCATGCCTGTAATCCCAGCACTTTGGGAGGCTGAGTTGGGTGGATCACGAGGTTAGGAGATCGAGGCCATCCTCGCTAACACAGTGAAACCCTGTCTCTACTAAAAATGCAAAAAATTAGCTGGGCATGTGGCACACCCCTGAAGTCCCAGCTACTCAGGAGGGTGAGGAAGAAGAATCGCTTGAACCCAGGAGGCGGAGAGGTTGCAGTGAGCCAAGATCATGCCACTGCACTCCAGCCTGGGTGACAGAGCAAGACTCTCTCTCAAAAAAAAAAAAAAAAAAAAAACTAACAGAACTCGGTTCTAGTCCATCTGAATGTCCTTTTTGAGGAATAATTAAATGGCCTTTTATTAATAACTAGGTCAATGTCTACTAAAGGTAATTAAAGTTGTAACAAAGCTAGTATAATAAAGTATTAGTTATGTAAATGTCCAAGAACTCATTCTAAATTCTTTTTACTATGTATAGGAATCACTCACTTTGCTATATGTAGTATATCAAATTATAAAATACTGTTATATAAAAATATCAAGGATATTTTTAAATTAAAACTACTCAATATATGTTCAAACCCTTCCATGTTTAACACTGGCATTTATAGATCATTGCTACAAAGATTTTAACAATACTGAAAAATTATATTAACTTAGAAAAGCAGGTGTGCGATTTTGTATGTTAAATTCACCAAAATCAAGACCTTTCTTGATTACTAGTAGACATAATTTTATAACTGCCCTTCTATTCTTAAATAAATAATAATGTGCTTTTTATAGCCTTCTTTTTAAAAACATATCACTACATATCATTAGTGTATAAAATGCTCCCAAAAAATGGAGACAAAAAAATTCTAACATTTAATATTCTTTAAGTGAATATTAAATGTTAATATTTTTTAAAACTTTTAAGTGAAATCTGACCAATTTCCAATGGTCCATGATAACGGAGGAGAGTAATGGAGGTCATTTAAGAACCTTAAATAAACAATCATTGCTTTTGTCAGTTTTTCTCCTTCCACATAGATATTTGGAGAATGACCTAAGAGAAGCCAGAGTAGCTGTCGATATGTTCACATTCTCTGTTTCTCCCAATGTTAACTAACTGCAAAACATGCAGATGAAAGAGCATCCAAAGGGACAGGAGAGAGACAAGAAATGCTCTACCTAAGATAGGCCAGTCAGCTCTAAACAATCAAGATGTGAACTACTTTCCAAGAGTCTACAGTTATTCCTGAGATAGGCTCTAGAAACAGAAAATAAATTTTCTAAAGTTAAAAACAAAAAAACATTTAAAACCTAACGCATATGTACCTGTGGCAGCAGCCTGAAATTTTAGGCAGAAATCATTACCCATTCTTCAGGAGAAATGGACTTCTCTTTTGTCTTACTGGTTTAACCATGCTATAGCACTGGGAGGCCTACGTCTGCACTTGGGGTCTGTTTTCATCTCAGGCATCTCCTGTCGGGTTGTAAACTCTTTGAAGAGTCCACATATGAACACTAAGGCCACTCAATGTGGCAGCTCAGGAACAGGCTCACTTTGCACTGGACTGCCTGGATTCCAATCCTGACTTTGCCACCTCTTAGCTGTGTGGCCTTAAGCAAGTCTAGCTAACCTCTACATCCTTCCGCTTCCTCAGCTGTTTGCTGGGGAGGATAAAAATGATAGGGTTGAAGATAAGATTAAATCAAACAAAGACTGTGGAACAGGTTTGGGTCATCATAATTCACTTAATGTCCATTATTATTCTTAATCTGGATGCCCTACAGCATCAAATATAGTTTCTCCATATAGTAGCGCTGCACTTCCACTGCACTGTCTAGAACAGAACAACTCTGCATTTCTGCCAACATCTCCCACCACTTCCTGATCTGCCTGAACCTTTCGAGTCTGCCCAAGGGCACAGCTCTTTTGCAGGCCTTTCAAGTGGACGCCATGCAGTCCCCGAGGGAGACAGACTGGGGTACATGGTCAGTGCACTCTTGCTCCCTTCAGGGTGGAACTCTCTGACCCACGTGCTCAAGCCATCCTCCCAAGGGGACCATCCTCTAAGGCTATCATGCCCTCCTTCTTTCTCCCTTACTGACCCACTAGTCAATCTCTCCCAGGCATCACCTCCTGCTGCCACCCTGGACGACTTCAGCATCCAGGGGGTGACCCATCCCCTCCCTGGCCTAAGTCTCTTCACCCCTCAGTCCGTGGCCTTCTGCCCATTCCACCTGAGCAAACCAACCCTGAAGACACTCCTGGTACGTGCTCTCATTCTGAAAACTTTAACTCTGAAAGACTGGCCTCTCTGACCAGATGCCCCAGGCCATCCAGCTCTCCTGCTCTTTCCTCTCTCCCCTTCACTGATCACCAGGTGCCACGGCTGGCAGGTCCTTGTGGCTTCTCCTTCCCCCTCCTGCCTAGACATGGTGTGGGACTGGCTAGAAAGAATGATATCTCTCCAACCACCCTCCATTCTTTAATCCTTTTACCTCCTAAATCATCTGCTCTGTGATGGATCAACAAAACAACTTACTAGAACCCTCTGCTCCTTTACCCGAATAAAGAACAACCCACCATACCCTGTCCTGTATGATCTGGGGCGTCCAATCCCAAGGGGGTTTCCCTCAGTGACTGCCAAATATGTTATCATCCCCTTCTGATCTATTTCAAGACTCAATCCCACACCCACGTTTTCTTTGCTCTATAAATAATTTTGCTTTGTGTGTCTCAGAGATAATGAAGTTTGTCAGGCATGAACTCCCTCAATGTCCTGCCTTTCTCCACCTACAAATCGGCCCCATGTGTGCCCACCCTTTCCTCCTGGCCCTCTGTTTTGGAGAAGGGGTGGGTCTGCTCCTATCTGAGATTAGTCCACCTGCATAAGCTCTCCATCCCATGCCCTCTTGCCTCCTCCTCCAGGACTTTTCCACATCAGTGACACCCTCTCTTTCCAGTATTTTTAATCTCTATGTCTGCAATAGCTCTTATTGCTCAGGGAAAAAAAAAATACTACAGGCAGATCTCAGATCTCAAAAGATCCACTGGACATCATCGCTAGTTATTGCCCCATCTGTCCTTCCTTCCTTTGGCCAAGCTTCTTGGAAGGAAAGTCTACTCAATGTCTCCAACTTCCTCCCTCCAAATTTCTCTCCTCCAGCCTGAGGACCCGACCCCCCGGATGGATTTCAGCCCATCCCTCCCTTCCCCTCTCTTTCCCTCCTTCCCTCCTTCCTTCCTTCTTGAAATTTTGCTCTCAGTTCTGCGATTTCACTCTCTCCTGAGAATTTGCACACAGATAACCTGAATTTTTCATCACAGAAACTTATGAAAAGTTAGAAAAAGTGTGCTTGCTCTCCAGGCTTTCCCTTGCCTGCAATAATGCAGCTTGTTCTTGGAAATACTCGCAGTAGTTCTAAGGGGCTGGGTTTTCAGTCCGGGGCTCTACGAATCCAGGTCACCTGTTACATGCTAAGAATCAGGAAGTGAAAATACTAAGTTATCACACCTAATTCCATCCACAAATATTTATTGAGTACCAATTCCAAAGATGAAACTGACATGTTCCTTTCCCTTCTATATATGAATATGTGGTTATTTGTATTCTTATTTTTATTTTACTATTTTTTATTCTTACTTTTAATAATGAGATAGTACCTTCTACTGTCTCAGTTTCTCTGATTTGGATACTTTATTAACTTTTCTGGGTTATAAGAGTAGTCTTTCATAATTGTTACTTCAAAATACCAAAAATTATCAAAATATATTTGTATAATGAAAAAATTTTTTATTAATATTTTGTGATTTCTTTCTACTTATATAACACCATTATAAAATACAAGGAATACAGGTCCCCACCTGTGACACCATGAAATAAATAGTAAGAGGACTCACTGAAAAATGTAAGGATTTCCTTTAAATTTCTATGACATGTCATATTTGCAAGATGCTGATTTTAAAATATTAAGAACCTAAACTGGATGGCTACTTTCAAACATCAATAAAGACATATCTAGGAGATATGTATTAAAAATTGTTGCAATTAATTTTTGACATATATGCCATAAAAAAACAAGTTTAAAAGGGCCCATTATCGAACTCTCTTTGGAAAATTCAGTTTCTGAAGAACACTGTGCTAACATGCTCTAATCCCAGGTTATCCAACAGGCAGCCCAGAGCCACGCAGAGCTGGAACTCTGGTTTCTGGTCCTGATGGCAGCTTTAAAGCTAAAATTTCCAGATACTCTTTCACCTCTAAATCTTTTACGATGTCAAATAGGTAATAAGACAAAATTTAGAAGATTCGCCTTAAAAACTGAATTAAGTTTTTACCTCTGAAAGCACGTGGCCTGCTTTCATATGTTTGGGTAAATTTATATACTCTCCTTTGCCTACCACAGAGCTCAAATCCAAATGTTATATTGACTTTATCTGCCAAGGTCTTTGCCAGTCTGATTTTTATCAGTGTTTCCTATAAGGCATTTCAAGTCATCTCAGAGTGAAAATTGTTAATAAAGAAGGGCTACAGTAATCTACTACATACTTCTATTATTGTTATTTTTTTTTGGTAGATTTTTCTGTAAACCAGGGTCTAAAGACATTTTCTGAAATCCTTTTTCATAAAATAAACTCTACCCTCAGTAGTCATTTTCTAAATCATTTCTCCAAAGACCCTGAATGCTACTCTGAAGAAAATTTCTAATAAATAAAGGAACTATTTTCTACCAATGAATATGGCTGAACTCCAATAAACCATAAGGATCAAGTTTTCTGTTTTTATCAGGTGTTCTCTGTATGTGTGTAATTTCATCTCTAAGCAATAAAATTGAAAATAAAAAAATTTTACAAAATGATTTAGAAATTAGCATCTCTAAACAATACGATAATCACAGCAGACCGTTTACCTGAACAAACAGAGCAATGATGGCGATTCCGTGTGGCTTCCCCACAGCCTCATCAATGCTGCCAAACAGAGTGGAGTTCCAGTGGATCAGATGGAGCTGGGTGAGTGGCAACAGACAGACCACATCATTTAATGTGCTACTTCTAGTCATAAAAGCAAAGATATAGACATTTCTTTACTATTTCTATATGGTATCACATACCACAAGAGGATCACAAGTAGACACAAACTACTGGCTTAATACGAGTTCTCTGTATGAATTCCTTCCTTCTTATTTCTGAACAGAAGCAGTGCTTAGTGGATCGCTGCCGCTTAAGTCCAGTTTTAGTCCTGATGAGGAGGAAGACAACTGGAGGGACTCACAGACTTCACATTGATTCAGTTATCTTTCCTTGGATGTCATCCTTTTGAATCTCCATGAAACAAAACTCCAGGTCTGGGCACAAACACTAGAACTCATTCAAAGGATGAATACCTGCATAATCAAATACTGCATCACCCAGTATTTCCATCAGGAGATGTACAAAGCCAGTTTCTAGTCCTAGTAAATTATTTCAACTTTCTAAGAATATTCAGAGATAGCATCCTGGAAAAAAAAAAGCTGCATATTTAAAGCCATGGTAAAATAATAAATGCTGATGTGACTCTCTAAAAGAAGGCGATTTCCTGCGCTGGTGATAAAATTTTATCTGTGAAGAAATGACAAACAATGCTCAGAGGCCTCCCTCACTCCTAGCCTCATAAAGCTTTGCAGCTTTCAAGTTTATCTAGAATATGCACTTGCTCCTACAGTACTGATAAAACACTTGCAAGAAGCCAAGCTCAATTCCTGATTAAAAACCAAATGTCCACTGAGGTTCTTAGTATAATAGTAGGTAGGTAAACCTTCTGCCTAGAATATTACCTTCATCACTATAGCTTTTCATCAAGTTATAATTACTTACCGCCTTACAACATTGCCTCATTTTAAAATTAGTTCTAACACCAAAAGACATAGCTAAAATTCAACCACTATTTTAGCATTTATATTAAAATATTCAGGAAAATTATCATAAGCATGGCCACAAATTGGATTTTTCCACTGCTGAATTTACCCAGGTAGAATCTGATATTGTAAAACTGACCACTAGGGGGAGGTAATGAAGTCCTCTACCAATAATAGAATAGGTAACTAGGAAAAGACTGTACCCATGGCCCACTCAGCCAGGTCAGGCTATGAGGCTGTGAAAAACTCACAGAGACTGTGACTACCCAGTAAATGCAACTGAAAGGCACTGCTTTTAAGAAAACCATGTTCTATAATCTCTCAATAATAAAAGACAATTTTAATCTTCCCTTCTCCGACTGCAACAACAGCATAGGAGTCCTAGTGGTAGAGGTAAGAACTGACTGCCTTAATTAAACCACCAACAAAGAAGGTCTAGGCCCAAGGTTAAAATAAATTTTTATTCCACAAATTACAAAATTCCAACTGGCATTTTTCTTACTTCTCACAGCAATATTTTGGGGCTTTTTTTTAAACAAAACATTAATAAACCACAAAAGCATGGGTTTTTCTTTTTCCCTACTCCCCACAATTCAGCAACATCATCACTCACACCTGCCCTTCAAAAGCTGCTGCACATTTTTTGTGTGTTTAAAAAGCTGAGGGTCCCCACTCCTTAAGTGTGCACTGGGGTGGTGACTTTGTTATAAAGAGTAAAGTATGGAACAGGGATAAAAATAGTGACTTTACAGTGGATAAACCTAACAAACACTATCTGATCAAGGTCAACATCAACACTGATTAGTCATGTTGATAGGGTGTATGTATCCCTATATGTGATGAGCACTTTACTGCTGTGTTTTCTCTCAATGACCCATAACCCAATCTAGCCACAAGAAAAACATCAGACAAATCTCAGTGAGAGACACTCCACAAAATACCTCACCAGTAAGTACTCCTCAAAACAGTCAAGGTCATCAGAAATAAGGAAAGCCTGAGAAAAATGTCACAGCCAAAAGAAGCCTAAGAAGACATGAGAACTAAATGTAATATGGTGTATGGTGCCATAGGTGAGATCCCAGAACGGAAGAAGAACATTAGGTAAATGCTAAGGAAATCCAAATAAAATGTGGATTAGTAACATATCAGTATTGGTCCATTAATTGTAACAAATGTAACCATGCTAATGTAAAATGTTACTAATAGAAGAAACTGGGTTTGGGGTATATGGGAATTTTCTGTACTGTCTTTATAATTTTTCTATAAATGTTAAACTGCTCTAAAAAATATTCTTTTTAACAAAAGATAAAAATTAAGAGAAATACTGGCACTTCAGCCAACCCAAGCTAACAAGGATAACAGAAGGTTGCTATGACCCCCGCATGTCCAGCAAAATAACACGAAATGAAAGCAGCAACAGCAGCTCTCCCACGCATCCTTCACTCTACCTTCTGGGTCTTCAATAATCACCTGAGTCTTGGCGGTTCCAGGGCAAGAGAGATTCTCCCCTCACAATAACAAGGGACCCAAGCTTTAAAAAACAAAGCTCTGTCCTGCTTCTGATAAACCTTCTTCTCTTGAAGGTCCTTTTTCTCATTTTCAGACCAAACAAATCATGACAGACCCCCTTTCTACACCAGTAGAGGTTGGCTAATTCAAGTACCAGGCAAATGTCCAACCCATTCTGGAACTAGGCCAACCTTCAGCTGTAACCTAGTAGTGGTAACCTAAGTGCGTGGCCCACAGGCACAGCACTCTGCACCTGCGCTGCCTCTCAAGTTAGCTCACTCTGCTCCCCATGCACCTTTCCTCTCCATCTGTATGAGTCTGCTAGGGCTGTCATCACAAAGTGGCACTGACTGGGTGGCTTAAACAACAGACATTTATTTTCTCACATTTCTGGAGGGTGGAAGTCTGAGATCAAGGTGTGGGCAGGGCTGGTTCCTTTTTAGCCCTGTCTCCTTGGCTTATAGATGGCCACCTTCTCCCTTTATCTTCACACAGTCTTGACTCTCTAGGAGTCTGTGCCCAAATTTCCTCTTCTTATAAGGACACCAGGCACAGTGGACTAGGGCATGCCTAATGACCTCCTTTTAACCTAATTATCTCTGTAATGACCCTATGTCCAAATACAGTCACAGTCTGATGTGCTAGGAACTGGCACTTCAACATGAATTTGGCAGGGACACAATTCTGCCCATGACACCAGCTATCTCACCCTTTGCTTTCTGCTCGCCATAAGAAAGTCTTTTCAAATCTGAAAAGCTTGAATTATTCACACTGACATCTGTTCTGCCACTGCCCCTTCTTTACTCCAATAATTTTATCACATTGTGCCTTATATTAATTAGCGCTGGTTCTGTTCCACAAAGCAAAGCCACAGAGGCAGGAAAATTATAAGCGCTTTTGAAGAACTAACAGTACCTTAGTGGGTAGCTAGAGGGTACAGAAGTCTGGCAATGACAAGAGGTGAGGCTAGAGAGCTAGAGGGGTCAGACAGCACAGAGCTTTAAATGTTACCATAGCTGTGTTCTAGAAAACACTAAAGCAATATATTATTGCAATGAATATTATTATTATTATGTACGCAGTCTGGAATCAAACCTCCCCATAATAACCTCTTTCTTTCAAAGGTCTTTTTGACAGTACAGGGGCTGGATTGGAAGTAGCAGACATTGAAAGCTGGAATATAAGCTAGGAGGATACCACAAAAGTCCCAGCTAAAAAATTATGACAGGAGTGCAGGACAGTTAATTTTATGTGTCAGCTTGGCTAGGCTATGGTGCCCAATTGTTTGATCAAACACCAGTCTAGATGTTGCAGCGAAGGTGCTTTCTAGATGTGATTAACATTTAAATCAACAGATTTTGAGTAAAGCTGAATGCCTCCACTATATGAGTAGGCCTCATACAATCAGTTAAAGGGTTTAAGAGCACAGACTGAGGTCCCCCAAGGGAGAAGGAATTCTGCCTCCAGAACTCTGGATAAAAATCAGCCTGCGTTTCCAGCCTTGAAACTCAAGCTGCAACATCAACTCTTGCATGAATTTCCAGCTTTCAGCCTACCTTGCAGATTTCAGATTTGCCAGCCCCCACAACTACATGAACCAGTCCCTTAAATTAAATCCCAATCTCTTCTTTCTCCCTCTGTTTCTCTCTCTTTCTCCCTCTCTCTGTTTCTCTGGAGAACCCTGACTAATACAGATCATGCAAACAAAAAAAAAGTATGGCAACCAATAGAAGTTTAAATCTGATGATGACTAATACCAATGGGAATAAAGAAAAATGACCCTAACAATTAAAGTGACAACATTTGGGATTTATTCTTCTAAGACAAAACATGATCCCTTTGGGGAGGGCGGATGAAGTGACAAAACAATCCTCTGATGATCAGAAATAACATATTAAAACTTCTACTTATATTTATTTTTATCAAATGTCTTTTTATTTCAACTTTTTCTATGCTTCATAAAATACATAATATAAATACATATTAGTGCATGAATATAATTTATTAACAAATACATATATTATGGATACATGCTCCAAAGTTTGTTCTAATGCAGTGGTTAAAGACATCTGGAGACAAACAGGTCTGAATGGAAAAGCATATGATACTACAGATATGGCTTAGGAAATGATGAAGTGGCCTGCAGTACATCTTATGAACTGGCTTATTAAGGTCCAAGTAGACAGCTATTATCAGCAGAGAGGACTCACAAGACTCACTTCAAAGCCTAACAGCCCAGATATGCTCTGGGGTGTGTCTGGTCTATGGAGAGGGCAGGATACAGAGGCGGCAACCCTTTGCACTTCTCCAACTCCATTATTCTGAGAGGCAATGTGCTCTCATAAAAGACCTCCGCTAGGAATCTCGTCTTAGATTCTTGTTTCAGTTCTACAACACTTTAGCTCTGTGAACTTCACTAGTCACTAACTTCTTTCAGCATGTCTCTCTGTAACACAGGAGACTGTATCTTAAAAGCTTGGATTATTCACGCCTTTCTCTGTCTTCCCATAGTACTCTTTTTCCTATATTCTTATCACGTTTTACTGTTATTAGCATTAGTTATATATAGCCAGCAAAGGCAGGGAAGCAGGATGATGGATTTTGACAAAGAAGAGCAGCCGACTGGATTATAGTTTAGACCAAGTATGTAAATGCCACTTACCATTTCTAAGGAGAGCAAGGGTCAGCGGCATTAGCACTGCATCTGTTTAGAAGTAGACGGGCCACTGCATAGGGTCACTTACTCCTCCAGGGTCCACTGGACTAAAGATGGATCCAAGCAGGACCCTGCCCCACAGGCCTTCAAGAGCCTGGACCTGCTCTGCCTGGTAAACACACTGCACAGCAGGTGGCTGAGGGGCTGCCTCTTGCAGCCTGAACCCAAGGCCTACTATGACTGCTAACAACAATAGCAGAATCCCTCCTGCTGAAAGAATCTGCCTCCAGGCTCCCTTCAGCCATTCTTCCTCCAAAGGCAAAAGGTTTGGCCTCCTCCTACACTTGGGCACGTCAGGGTAGAAGAAAGTGGTTTTCTATAACAATTAAAGCTGAGTCCTTCCTCACTCCTTATAACTCTTCCCCCCAGCCCACCAACAGGAGGCAAGTGTTACAAAGACATAAAACAGCCAAGATCCATTATTACCCTGGCAGCATGATGACCATTATGTCTTCTGTTAAAAAATCGGACCACAGGAAAACAACCATGATGCATCCTTTTACAGCTTCAGGGAAAATCTTGGACCGAGCTTTTGCTACAGGACTCACAACTTCATATTCCCGCAACTGATTATGCTGCCTTACCATCAGCACCTGTGAAACGTTCAAAATGTTCATCTTAATGCACTTAACTCACAGAATAGATAAATTTGTCCAAAGTTAAGAAATTGCGACATGCCACAGCCTTATCATCATTTGTCACTGAGAAAAATAAGTTTGAAGACTTCATGGCAGCTTAACAGAAAGCTATCTTCACGACAAATGAGGTTTATTACTAACATAAATAATACGATGGCAGCAAAGTACCAAAGAATGAATCATGAGGAATGGAAAAAATAGTAAACACTGAAAAGGCATTTATGACTCACAAACTTCCTTTTCCCCAGCCCTGGGCACTCATACAAATTCTGTGACATCTCCTAACTGCAAATGCAGGGACCCTTCCTTTCAGATGTCTTCTTGACACCTCAAGATGAACATTTCTACAACTGACATCAACCCTCTTCAAAGGAGCTTCCCACCCACACACTCTTCATAGAACTCCCCCTCCTGCCCCGCTTACCAGGCTTGAGACCTGGGACCCCCGCACCTTTATCTCCAGAGCTCATCTAGACCTCTCCTGGGCCCTGGCACTTACATTACGAAGCCCAACTAATTTCTTTTTAACACAACTTTCACCACATTTCCTCTGTTGAAAATCTCTGATTTCCTTTATTTCCTATCCATATCAGGCTTACATTTCTCAAACCACATTCTTCCCCACCCTAACTCTCCCCATATGCTCAAACCAAGCGTGACCCTGACTCCTCACAACAGCCTCCCCATTCTGCTTATGCCCACTCACCTGGAATGCCTTTCCCCAATCTGCCCTGATACCCACCCAAGTCCTACCTGTCCTCCTAGGCACTGATGGGCATTTGACAGAAAGATGGAGGCTGGAGATGCCAGAAATAAAGGGTCCAGGGAGGAGGGGGTACAGTGGGAAGGGAGACAGAGACAGAGAACTTCAACCAACAGACAGGAAGAAAAAGGAAGAGAAAGAGGGGAGAGAACTGGGATTTCTACCAAAATCATTTTATCAAAAGGGAGATAAATTCAGGGGTGTTCTGAGAGTTTGGTTTTTGCAAGAGATGGGGGGTCTTGCTGTCATCCAGGCTGCAGTGCAGTGACAAAATCACAGCTCACCGCAGCCTTGAACTCCTGGGCTCAGGTGATCCTCTCACCTCAGCCTCCAGGGGAGCTGGAATTACAGGTGTGAGCCACAATTGAATTCAGTTTTAGATAGGAGTGTAAACCCACATCAGAACAATCAAACTAGTGCCCCATTAGTGAGAGATGCAGAACTCCTGCTGCCTTGAGAAAGGGCTAAAGGTACAGGGAGCAGATACCCCTAGAGCAGGAGTGTTCAATCTTTTGGCTTCCCTGGGCCACACTGGAAGAAGAAGAACTGTCTTGGGCCACACAGAAAATATACTAACACTAAAAACAGCTGATGAGAAAAAAACAATTGCAAGAAAATCTCATAATGTTTTAACAAAATTTACAAATTTGTGTTGGGCCACATTCAAAGCCATCCTGGGCTGCATGTAGCCCATGGGCCATGGGTTGGACAAGCTTGCCCTAGAGAAATGTGACCTTGTAGAGTTGGTTCACTCATGGATTGATACGGTTTGGCTGTGTCCCCACCCAAATCTCATCTTGAATTGTAGCTCCCGTAATTCTCACATGTTGTGGGAGGGACCCTGTGGAAGATAATAAATCTTGGGGGCAGTTCCCCCCATACTGTCCTCGTGGTAGTGACTAAATCTCACGAGATCTGATGATTTCATAAGGAGTTTCTTCCTTCACTTGGCTCTCACTCTGTGTCTTGCCTGCCACCATGTAAGACGTGCCTTTCACCTTCCACTATGATTGAGAGGCCTCCTCAGCCACGTGGAACTGTGAGTCCAGTAAACCTCTTTTTCTTTATAAATTACCCAGTGTTGGTTATGTCTTTATCAGCAGCATGAAAACAGACCAATACATGGATCAAGTCTTGAGAGAAACTGACGGGGGACCAAAGACTGCACTTTGGAAAATGGTGAGATAACGAAAGAGGGACTATCAAATATGCAAGAGGGAACTCAGAAAATTCCAAAGTGCCATTAAAAGAGAACAGACTTTCTAGAAGACAGTGTGGGCATCAATACTGTCAAGGAGATACTAGCAGCAAAGCTATGACAGCTGCAAAGAAACAAGGAAAAATGAGGACAGAAAGAGACTTTGGACCTATTGTTTTTTAGATTACTGAGATGGCAGTTTCAAGATAGTGAAAGGCACAGAGGCAGAACACAGAGATATCAGGATAAAACAAGTGGAGTAAGGCCGATCAGCCTATAAGGTGGGCAGGATTATCAGAAAACAGACATTAGAAGTCAGCTGAAATCACTGTTTGAGAGTGAGCAAAGTTCACCTTTGACTTTTTAATATTCTTATCTATTTTCTTAATGGTTAAAAGTAAAACTGGAGAGAAATAACAGGCTGCTGTTAAGTTTTGATGAATAATAAACATTCAATGCAGCCCGTGAACTCAGATGTAACTGGACCTGTAAACCACTTTCTACCCAATGTATAGTCATTAAGTGTCCTCTAAGCTAGGACACTATAGAGTACAGCTTCATAGAGGGAAAAAAATCATCAAGAACAGATCTTCATTTCTGTGTCCTGATTTTGCTTAATTGCCTTCCTCAGCCCCCAAAAAATCCAACTATAGAAAACTGTAGCAGGTCCCAATAGATTCTGAGTTCCAGAAGCCAAGTATCTCACCCACCCAGGCTCTACCACACTCAAAACAGCCCTTCTCAGAGCACTCAGAGGGGGCTATAAAATTTTCAAAAAGAAAAAAAAGGTTGTATCTCCGCTGTTCTTATGATACTGGAAATTGAAAGAAAGAAGATAGTAAGCCCTGGAAAAAGAAGGAAAAAAGGGGGGAAAAGGAAACAGGAAGTGAAACATTTGAGTCACAAAATGGGTCATTAAATAACTGAAAAATAGTTAACAAAGAAAGCACCATCTCTCTCCAGATCCACTCATAATTGTATGAAGCAGCCCATTCATCAGCAGATAAATCAAGATTTAGTGGGTATTATTCTCAGATGCTGCTACGCTTTAAGTCATCATTGTCAATATATTATGCGGCTATTATTCAGAGAAGGACGTTCAAGGTGTAGACAGATATAACAGTGACAAAATACTGTAAAGCATGGAACGGAACATAAATTATTCAAAATTCTATCTCTAGCTATCACCTACTTGTTATGTCTGCCGAAACCTAACTATGTCTTGTATACAGATAGGTAGAAGAGAAATAGGGGAATGTGACAGAGGGCTTCAGAGCAACTTCCCCCATGAAGATATTAATACCAAAAGGTATTTATAGTGTTCTTAGGATTCAGAATCTTCCATTTAAAAGGCACTAGTGCTATGTAATTTATAAAAAGAAGATCTTATTTCAAAGCAGAAAGACTGCCTCTTTAAATGCTGACTGATTTCCTGCCTTCTTAGGAACAGGGCATTATAACACCATTGGACTCTTCTCCCAAAAATGAAGCTTCCTTTATGAAATTCACTATAAAAGATTGGGAGAAGCTTGTTGGTGGAGTCATATATCAAAGAAGAGAAAAACTGCATCATTTTTATGTTTTATATTTAATGTAAAATCAGAAGCAATTAAAACTGATTCTTCAACACTGGTTTCTTGATTTCCAGGAAATATCCTACATTTTATTTTCTAAAAAAAAAAAAAAAAAAAGCCTGAATTGTGGCTATAGCTGCAATTAAACTGCTATAACTTCCCTACTTCATTTATTATTTTGTAAAATAAAGAAAGCAAAGAGACTGTCAACGGGTCTTGTTATAGAATGTAAGTCATTTATAGATTGGATCTGTTCATTCTATACAGTGAATTGGTGAGTAATGGCTGCAATCCTCTCCCTGCTCATCCCTCCATGAATGAGAGCCACGATGATGAAAGAGTTCTGAAATAATGGCAGCATTCATCTCAACATTTATTGAGCACCGACAGTATCTAGGGTTTTAGTGTTCACTGCTTCTGACACTAGAAATGCAAAGACTCAAATCTTGTTTTTTAAAAGAATCCAGGATATAAATAAACAAAAATAAGAAATTTATAGCCCAATAGAAGAAAAGGATGAGTGAAAAGGATTAGTGCACAATCAAAATGTTAAAGGATGCTGTGGGTATTTTTATTGATTTAATAGGCACTGATGTTACATTTTCTGCCAAGAACTGTTCTTTACAAATATTACTTCATTCCATCCTCATTAGCATCTTTATAATGATAGATTCTATGACCACCATCAAACACCCCAATTTAACAAGAAGGAAATGGAGGCACAGAAGGTAAAGTAACCTGCCCAGGATTATACAGCAAACAAGTGACAGAGCCAGACTGTGGACACAGGGAGTGTGGCTCTACCACCTATGCCACCTCTGATCCCAAGAGGGAGGGTTGGAAAAGACTGAGCGGGGTAGACTGCACAGTGTGAGTATTCACACAAAGCATGGAGGAATGGCAAGGTTATCTGCAAAGACAAGAAAAACTAGGGAAAGGAAGAGAGAGTGTGCGACCCAAGACACTGCTAGCATGCCAGCCACACACCTGGTGTTAGTGAGCACTCTCACTCCAGCTCCTGGGAAAGCTACCTGAGCTGAGTCTCCTTTGTAAAAGGGAGACCAGACCGTCTATTGTGTGATGCCCTTACAAGGGCAAGGAATAGTCTCTGGAAAGGTTTTAGAAAATATAGAGCAATTGCTGGCTAGAGCAGAATCCAAGTCAGAGAAGCGGGAGGTTCTCTGGCAACAGAAAGGTCGGCAGCACTGAAAGGTCTAGCACCCCACTTTAGAAAACACAGGTATGGTCACTTACCTTCAGCAGGGCTATCTTCTCATTATGCCACTGAACTCACCTACTTACTTTCTTACAGTTTAAAGATAACTAATAATGCGTTCCATTATAGAAAGCCAGATCACCGCCATAGTGCCCCAATGTCAAATGTCTACAGAAGTGAGGACAGCAGAGCTGTGAAAAACTGAAGAATTGGGGCCATGCCTCCAAGTGTTTAAACTCCACAATTTACGAAACACAGTGCCAGCTGGAGCCGTCCTTAAATCCAGCCCAAAGGCCCATCAGTCAGCATCCCCACATACACATCATTAATATTCTAACACCAAGGTCACCTGCCTCCCAGAGAAAATAAAACCATCAGAAGGAACTGTCTCTGCTTCCTGCTGGGACCTCCTGCCAGTCTTTCTTCCCTCCTCCTCTTTTCCAGGAGTAAACATCTGCTCCTTTCTGCCACACCACTCAAGGGTCTTTCATCCACCAGCTCTTTTCTGAGCTTTTAACATCTCTCTCCTTAGCTCCTTCTCAACACCATTTAATATGCATAGATGTTTCTCCTCTTTAAAAAAAAAAAAAAAAAAAAAACTTCCTTGACCTCACATACCCTCCTACTACTTTCTCTTCACAGGTAACTGTTTAAAAAATTATCTCCACTCCCATCATCACCTCCTCCTTGCCCATTTCCTCTGCTATCTTCTGAAATCTGTCTCTTGTCCCATCAGTTTAGTGAAACTGCTCACCATGTTCCCCACTAAATCATGTTTTGGCCTGGGAGACCAGATAACCTGCTCTGCAGCAGCCGGTAGCCTTGCCTGTCCTTCTCACACTGCCCCTTCCCCTGGGTTTCGCAGTGCCACACTCTCCTGGTCTCCTTCTTCTTCGACAGCGGTTCCATCGCAGGCTCCATTACTGGTTCTCTTCCCCTGACAGGGTTCCGCCCTAACACCTCTTCTCTCTGAACATGTTCTTGATGGCTGTTCTTATCTACTCACATGTCTTCAATCCTCACCCGGATGCTCATGACTCCAAAACCAGCATTTTAAATCAAAATCTCTGTCCCGAGACCATATCCCTTTATTAAACTGCCCAGTGAAATATCTCCAGTGGAATATTTTAAAGTTAGCATTTAACAGCTGAGTTCCCTCCACCGCCCCTCGGACTGCGTCTTTGTCTTCATTTCCCACCTCTGGTGATGGAACCCAAGTCAGAAATCTCTTCCATCATCCTCTTCCCTTACAAACAACAAAGAGCTATGTCCTGCCCTTTCCACCTCTCAAAAATCTCCCAAATGCATCCACTTGGCTGATTCCCATCACCAGTGCCTTAGTTTCAAGATCCATAATCTATCGATAGACTTATGCCCGTCTCTTAACTGTCTCCATGCCTCCAAAGCTGGCTTCGATTCACTCTCTACCCCGCAATTATATACTGCAAGCCTGCTCATCAGGTGCTCCTATCCGTCCACGAGGTACAGTCCAACCTCCTTCACACACAATGCATTCACTAAATGAATATATCTTTTTACAATCTTGATAAGTATGGCAAATTTGGTTTATTATGTATTAACTATTTCAGGTGTGTTGGTGATAACAATTAGAGTAATAAGCTCTTTTTAGTAATAAGCATGCACATAGAGCAATTTTAATTGGTTTAAAATGCAGCACTATTTCATCTCTCTTTCATTTGCCTGTGAAATACCACTGTCAATTTTCGCACTCCAACTTTACATATCTAATAGATTGTCTAATAACCCAGTTTTTAGAAAGAGTATTTTTTAAATCCAATTACAATTCAAACTATTACAATTTACAATAAAATGCATTTATCTGAAAATGTTTTTAAAAACCACTCTATTTTAATTCCCACTACACCTGGAAAGGTACTTGTCTGTTAACACTGCTTACTCAGGGTCTTTCACTTTTTGAATTGCAATTATCTAAAGCAAAAATCAGAACCTGTTTATTAGAAATAGGGGAAGGCGTACAGTGTATAGGGATGAGAACGGTAGTTGATCCAAGTCTCAGCCATTACCTAAGTGGCCTTGGGCAACTAATGTCTCATGACCTGATTATTCAGCTGAAAAACAGACATAACATCTACTTTAAGGAATATTTTAATGATGAAATAAGATATGGCATGTGTCTGGCAAACATAGTCTTCATAATCATTCCCACCCCCTGGGGATTATGGTACAGTGCATCTTGTATTAACTCCACAGCCATGAGACAACGCAAAGAACACAAAACTTTCCAACAGTATAAACACCATATAGCTTCAAAATATTGTGAGAAAAGTAAATTTTGACAGGCTAAAAAAACAAATATATACATAGAGGCACATGTAAGCAGAATTCTACAAAAAAAAATTCTCTTAAGTGAAGGAATTTTTCTTGCTCTACAACTAAATGAAACTGCCCTAATCTGAAAGACAAATAGCCCTGTGAAAATCTACACCTATGCTTTTCCCATAAAGTACTTCCTTATTTATATAAGTTTTGTACTTTACTTTAAAATCATAACAAACTAATCCAACTCACTTGTTGCTCAAGGGAGTTGCACAAAGAACCACTCTTTAGCAAACTCATCATAAACCACATTATTTCTAGTGCTGATTAAAGGGAATTATGCTTCGCTGAGATTTGTGTAAGACTCTCCTGTTAATACAATAACAGTGCTATAGGCAATCAACTTATTTTAAAGGACATTCTAGAAAACTGACTTTTAACACACTAGTGACCTGAAATACAGAGCCCAAGTTCCCTTTCAATGTTATAACAAGGTAAAGTATCATTTTCTTTGAGGTGGAACTTGTACCAAAACAGCTTGTGAGGTTTTTAAAAAGGTCAATTAGGAACAGGAAAGGCATCAATAGGTGTGAACCAAAAAAGCGCAACAATTCAGAAAGGAAATTTTACCTGTGTTTACAAGGCAATGCACTTCAGTTCAGTAAAGCTCATACTGACTGGGCCGGGTGCAGCCGGGGTGGGGGGCGATTTTTAAAACAAGATTATTACATTTTGAACATAATCCAAAGTGAACAAATCATCAATGGCCAAAGTGCTTTTAAATGTTGAGAGCAGATATGGGAGCTCCAGTTAGGCAGTGAAGACTTCCCTTACACCCAATCTTACCTAACCGTGAACCTCTTTCTCCAGGACTGACTAGAGACTCGACTTCCCAGCACTGCTCATTCCCCTGGTCTGCACAGTCACAAGTGCCTAACAAGTACATACACTGTACTGCTCAATGCCTTTATCATCCTAGCCATCCAAAGCATTCTCAGAAACCTATGTAAATTCAAATAAAAACCAAATTATTTTTTCTAAATTTTTTATTATGAATAATGCATTTCTGGGGGGTTTTGAGTTTGTTTTGCTTTGTTTTGAGACAGTCTTACTCTGTTGCTCAGGCTAGAATGCAGTGGCATGATCTCGGCTCACTGTAACCTCCACATCTCGGGTTCAAGCAATTCTTGTGCCTCAGGCACCTGAGTAGCTGGGATTACAGGTGTGCTCCACCATGTCTGGCTAATTTTTTTTTTTTTTTTTTTGTAGTTTTAGTGAGATGGGTTTTGCCATGTTGCTCAGGCTGGTCTCAAACTCCTGGCCTTAAGTGATCCACCTGCTTTGGCCTCCCAAAATGCTGGGATTGCAGATGTGAGCCACTGTGGCTGGCCACACATTTGTGATAGAAATAATATCAATTAAAAAACTTTATTTGTATATGTATATGTACTTACTGAGAAAAGCCCCTTAAAAATGCCAAGGACCATCTTTGCTGTACATAACGTAACTCAGAAGAAAATTTTACTATGTAAAGTTATTACAGGGGTACAGTTATTATCTTTGCTTTTATATAAAAGTATTTGATATTTTTAACTAATTTCCTGTTAAGCCTTTAAAAGGACAGAAAGTGTAATAAAAACATTGTTTCTGTGGGAAAAATAATAACCACTTTTTTTTTTTTTTTGAGACGGAGTCTCGCTGTTCCCCCAGGCTGGAGTGCAGTGGCGCAATCTCGGCTCAATGCAAGCTCCACCTCCCATGTTCACACCATTCTCCTGCCTCAGCCTCCCAAGTAGCTGGGACTACAGGTGCCCGCCAACACGCCCAGCTAATTTTTTGTATTTTTAGTAGAGACGGGGTTTCACCGTGTTAGCCAGGGTGCTGGGATTACAGGCATAAGCCACCGCGCCCGGCCAATAACCGCTTTTACAGTGACCACTTCATGGCATATTTTCTTTTTTTAAGTTCCGGGATACATATGCAGAATGTGCAGGATTGTTACATAGGTATATATATGCCATGGCGGTTTGCTGCACCTATCAACCCATAATCTAGGTTTTAAGCCCCACATGCATTAGGTATTTGTCCTAACACTCTCCCTCCCCTTCCGCTCTACCCCCAACAGGCCATGGTGTGTGTTGTTCCCCTCCCTGTATCCATGTGTTCTCATCATTCAACTTCCACTTATGAGTGAGAACATGCAGTGTTTGGTTTTCTGTTCCGGTGTTAGTTTGCTGAGAATGATGGTTTCCAGCTTCATCCATGTCCCTGCAGGGGACATGTTCTCGTTCCTTTTTATGACTGCATAGTGTTCCATGGTATATATGTACCACATTTTCTTTATCCAGTCTTTCATTGATGGGTATTTGGGTTGGTTCCATGTCTTTGCCATTGTGAACTGCACTGTAATAAACACACGTGTGCATGTGTCTTTATAGTCAAATGATTTATATTCCTTTAGGTATATACCTAGTAATGGGATTATGTGTCAAATGGTATTTCTGGTTCTAGATCCTTGAGGAATCACCACACTGTCTTCCACAATGGTTGAACTAATTTACATTCACACCAACAGCATAAAAGCATTCTTGTTTCTCCACAGCCTCGCCAACATCTACTGTTTCCTGACTTTTTAATAATTGCCATTCTGACTGGTGTGAGATGGTATCTCATTATGGTTTTGATTTGCATTTCTCTAATGATCAGTGCTGTTGAGCTTTTTTTCATATGTTTGTTGGTCACACAAATGTCTTCTTTTGAGAAGTGTCTGTTCATATACTTTGCCCACTTTTTGATGTTTTTTTTTTACCTTGTAGATTTGTTTAAGTTCCTTTTAGATTCTGGATATTAGACCTTGTCAGATGGGTAGATTTCACAAATTTTCTCCCATTCTGTAGGCTGCCTGTTCACTCCGATGATACTTTCTTTTGCTGTACAGAAGTTCTTTAGTTTAATTAGATACCATTTGTCAATTTTCGCTTTTGTTGCAATTGCTTTTGGTGTTTTCGTCATGAAATCTTTGCCCATGCCTATGTCCTGAATGGTACTGCCTTGGTTTTCTTCTAGGGATTTTATGGTTTTCAGTTTAACATTTAAGTCTTTAATCCATCTTGAGTTAATTTTTGTATAAAGTGTAAGGAAGGGGTCCAGTTTCAGTTTTCTGCACATGGCTAGCCAGTTTTCCCAGCACCATTTATTAAACAGGGAATCTTTTCCCCATTGCTTGTCTTTGTCAGGTTTGTCAAAGGTCAGGTGGCTGTAGATGTGTGATGTTATTTCTGAGATCTCCATTCCACTCCATATGTCTATACACCTCTTTTGGTACCAGTACCATGCTGTTTTGATTACTGTAGTCTTGCAGTATAGTTTGAAGTCAGGTAGCATGATGTCTCCAGCTTTTTTCTTTTTGCTTAGAATTGTCTTGGCTATACAGGCTCTTTTTTGGTTCCATATGAAATTCAAAGTAGTTTTTCTAATTCTGTGAAGAATGTCAATGGTAGTTTAATGAGAATAGCACTATATATATAATGCTATATAAATTACTTTGGGCAGTATGGCCATTTTCACGATATTGATTCTTCCTATTCATCAGCATGGAATGTTTTTCCATTTGTTTGTATCCTCTCTTATTTCCTTGAGCAGTGGTTTGTAGTTCTCCTTGAAGAGGCCCTTCACTTCCCTTGTTAGCTATATTCCCAGCTATTTTATTCCCTTTGTAGCAATTGTGAATGGGAGTTTATTCAAGATTTGGTCCATTGACTAGCATACTTTGAATAAGTCAATGTTACGGTAAATTATATCTCAAAGCTTTTTTTTAATGCAAGAGAGTAAAATCCCTCCATTACATTTAACCATTAATTTGCGAGGATCTGATGCTTAAAGGTAACGTAGCCATCTGGCAATCATGAGTAAACAAAGCAAAGAGGAAAAGCTAAAATGCCGAAATAGCTTAGCAGATAAACAGAAAGAAATTGGCCCGTGGAAATATGGCTGAGTGGCCACATAAACCGACAGTGGCACCACCCTTCAGGAGTTCCTATAATGTGAGAGGAAATATTTCCTATTATTTCTTAGTGGTGTCTTCCACTGTTTACCTAAAACCAATGCACTCATACAATGGAGAAATAGGATACTGAGCAAAAACACTCCACTGGTTACTTATATCAAATCCTTTAGATGTATGCATAGCAAACATAAATAAAATAAAATTTTCATTATGTATTTTCATTACAATCCAAATGCTGGCTTCTGACAGAAAAGTAATATTTCTTAAAAATAAAATTGTGTCTAACGATAAATAAATTGAGCTTTTTGCTCTGATCTAGAGCTTTTTGCTCTGATCTAGAAATTTTTCACACAAAAAAATCTAAAATGTATTTTCTGTATCATCATTTTACAGTATCCCCAAAAATAAAGACATGAAGAATATAAACCAACTATGAATGATCATAAAATGTATTATCAGCTAAAGCAATTTTAAGAGTCTAAACCTAATCCCAAATCTCTTATTTTTGCATCAACATTTCCTAATAATCAAGCAGTAGATCTTATTAGTAGTAGTTTATTATTGTGAGTAGCTTAATAAGTTTCAAGAATGGATTGATTACTGATGTGGATAAGGACAACATATGCTACTATTTTAGCGGCAATCATAATACGCAAAGTGGGGGCATATAATAGCCATTACCTAGCATCAGAAATAAAATTTCCCTTTGGTGAAGTACTGCATGATTAGACTTGCTCAGAAACATTACATATTCCTGTAATACCAATAAGCATTAGTGATAGGATACCAAATTAAAATAGCAACCGTTACCCCATGACATTGGATAAAGAACAGATACTGTGTGTTCTTATATTAACTCGTTTACTTAGAGCTAGACTATTTTTAAATAGATAAATAAGTAAATATCAGCTGCTGCAATAAATCTCATTCTCTGACCTCTCTTCTGAGTTACAGATACACTTTTCCAGCCCTTTCCTGGGCATTTCCACAGGATAAATGGCAACCGTCAAATTCAAAACATATCAAATTACATACCACAGTTTTGCAACAAAACAGTTCCCGTTTCTGACAGTCCTTAGGAGCTCTGCCATCCTTTCAGTTACCAAGACTCAAATCTTAGAGGAAACAAAAGCTCCTCTTTTCCCTGATCTCCAAACAATCAAAGCTCAGTAAGCTCTCCACATTCTTCTCTCCCCACCTGGTTCTAACACTCATTCTTTTTCCTTTTGTCAAGGCCATCATCCCATTTCAGGTCATCTGAACGTCAGATCTGATTTTTAGCCATGATTTCCTAAAGGGCATCACCTCTTATGACCAAAGTAATTGGTTACATTTCACTTCATTAGAAGGAAAAGTTTGTAAGGGAAGTGATTTCCGCATATCTTTTCACTAATGTGTTATCTTAATACCTAAAACTGCCTAGAGCATACACAGAAGATACTCAATAAATATTTAGTGAATAAAATAAATTTCATAACTGTGTAATGTTGAACAGTGATGCTCCACTGCTCTTGGTCAAATAACACAAATATATCACACATCTGAACAACTCCATTCAAGGGCTTCCATTCTTTGTCCCCAACCTACCATTCTAAATTTATCTTAACTAATTTCTAGATCCTCCAAATCCAGCCAAAATAGACTATTATAAAACAGTTATATTTAATTTTATACATATATAGTATACATGTAATAATAGCTATATATATATTTATATGTCATTAAATTACTATAAAATGCTATGGAGAAAAACAAATTAGAGAAGGTGGACACAGGTTCCAAGTAGATTAAGGAAAGTTTAGGTTGGCCTCACAGATTATCTGGCATTTGAACACAGATTCAAAGATGCTAAAGAAGCAAGCCATGTGGCTATCTGGGGGCAAAGTGGGAGGAGGAAATCCTCTAGACACAGGACATAGCAAAGGCAAAGTCCCCTAGGTGGGAGAAGGACATCTCTGTCCTCTTTACATCCTCAACACCTGTCACTATGCCTAGAACCTTCTCATCTACTCTTTTGACCACCTTATGTATAGCCCACTATATGCCAGGAACTATAATTCTATTAGAAGTCAAGCCAAACTTTCAAATTTAAAATTCCTAGAATTTAGCTTTGAGTTTAATTACATAAAAACCTCAACCACTCACGCATTCAGCATGACCATATTTGACCTTGAAAACTTTCTCCCAATTCCCTTCCCCTCCCGGCACTGCCATGTCATTTAACAACATACAGGTCTCCTGAGCCTCACGCTCAAAATCTCAGTTCATGCATAACACTATGTACATGCTCACTGAATATTATTCTGAAAAATAACATCGTATTTGGTCAGCCCAATTTCATACCTCCTATCTTTGTCCATACCCCAAATAAGAAGGTTAGAAGAGAAGGCCAAAGTCATCTGCCATTCTTTCAAATCTTTGCCTAATCCCCCGCCGCCCGCCATAAAACTCAAAATTTATTCACTAATGCACTCAAAATGCTTCTGAAATTAGAGTAGAGCAATCAAGTATAATTTTTCCTACAAAGAAGGCTCAAATTTAAATGTAATCAAGAAACAAAAGTCTAGTTGTCCCAAGGCTTTTTAGCTCCTTTCACATCAGTAATGCCAGTAGGACAAATCCTAATAATCTAAAATAGAATTATGTAGTGCTTACACAATACTGGCTTTCACATCAATGTCAAAGTTAAGTCTCTATTAAAATTTAGATATGGGTAAATGTAAAATATCCATGTAATTTGATGCATCTTCATTTGTGGGTTTCATACTCAATATTCCTTATCTTTATATTCTATTTTAAAAAATTTATAAAGATACAGAAAGTTATAAGAGCCCCCAGGTGCACTGATGGGATATGCACATCTACACTGAAAAACAGCATGAACAATAAGAAGGGTGTGACAGAAAGGGAGAGATTTCAGGACAACCAGGACCACCAATTGACAACAACAAGGTGTGGTGATTCCAAGGAGTGTAGATATCAAGAAAAAGTCCCTCAAAGACACCCCCAAAAGGGGAGGTTCTGCTGGTGTTGCCTCGGAAACTCAGGCAGAGGCATATATTACCCTGTGAATATCAATACATTAAGACCATCGGACTTTAAATGGGGATAGAAATTCCAAAGCTGAATTCTTTCCCTTGAGAATACAAAGCAACTCCAATTAGCAATAAATAAATGCTAAAATCTACTAATCCTTAGTTTAATTCACTCTTCTGTTGTGGGGAGGGAGATCAGCACTGTTCTGAGTAGGACTCAAATTATATAAAGCGTAGTATAGCTTCAAATATTTTAACCTCCTCACCCTACCTAGAGCTAAGGATATATTTATAACTTTTCAAACAACCGTGACCCCAACTACTACAGGTTGAGCATCCCAAATCCAAAAATCTCTATTCCAAAATATTCCAGTGAGCGTTTCTTTTAAGTATCATGTTGGCACTAAAATGTTTCAGATTTGGGAGCTTCTAGAGTTCAGATTTTCAGATTTGGGATGCTGAACTAGTAAATACATGAATATATTGCAAATATTCCAAACTGTGAAAAAAATTCAAAATTCAAAATACTTCTGGTCCCAAGCACTCCAGATAAGGGATACTCAACCTACATTGTTCTTTAACTAATTTGAAACCGAATGGAATTAAAAGCAACATGGCCCAGGGTGGTGGTTCACGCCTGTAATCCCAGCACTTTGGGAGGCTGAGGCAGGCAGACCACTTGAGGTCAGGAGTTCGAGACCAGCCTGGGCAACATGGAAAAACCCCATCTCTACACAAAAATAAAAAAAAAAATTAGCCATGCATAGTGGCACGCACTTATAGTCCCAGCTACTCAGAAGACTGAGGTGGGAGGATGGCTTGAGCCCAACAGGCAGAGGCTGCAGTGAGCCAAGATCACTGCACTCCAGTCTGAGTGACAGAGTAAGACCCTATCTCAAAAAAATAAAAAAAAATAAAAACAATATGGATAGTAATGAAAGTGACACTATTGTTAAAATAGTTAAAATTCATCAGCTTCCTTCATAATGGTACCTCACTTTCCAACTCCCTTTTTTTTCCTATTAAGTGTACCACGATTATTCCAATAATTTCATTCCAATAATATTCCATTTCTCAAGTTTCATTTCTCAGCATCCTTTTCGCTTTTTCTGAACACTCCTCAAGCCGAATCCATTTACCCTCAACTGCATCTCTCACATCACCTCTTCTTTTGCCATCCACATCTTTTTTTTCCCATTCACATTCCACCACCCTAGTCCACTCACAGACATCATCTACCTGCTTAAAAGTGCTAGTAGTTCTCGGTTGCCTCATCAATGTAGCATCTCATTCTCAGGAAGGAGTTAGGCCCTCCTCAACTTGACTCCAGGACCCTCTGGGGTTACCTCTAGTGCCCTTTCCCACACAGCGTGAGGAGACCAGCATTTCTGCCCTGCCTCATGCTACTTTCCCATCCTGAAATGGTCTCCCCAGCCTTGTTTACCCAGCGAACTCCTACTCAGTCATCAAGGCCCAGCTCCAACATCCATTGCCTTCTAGAGTATTCTCTGAGCCCAGTAAAAATCAGTTATTCTCTGATCTGTGTTCTTTATATCCCATTCCCTAGGGCTTTCTTCATACATAGTAGCCACAGTAGCTTTTGAATAGGCCTGCCACACCATGGGAATGTGAACTGTGGCCTAGATTATCTCTCACGGTCATACCCTCAGCACCAGCCACAGTGGCAAACACACAGCAGGGGCTTCCTGAGTGTGTTTTGAACTGATTTACATTGTCACTTAACCCTTTAATCGTTATCTTTTCACATGTTTCTGTCTTACTTCCACCTTTTTAAACCAGACTGTAGAATCATTAAACACAAATGTTGTTTTTTTACATTCTATATTTCTCACAGGGTTTGGCTTTAAACACAGACACTTAAAACTTGTTTGCTGAATGGTATATGCCACTCTACCATCTCCCTCCCTAACAGACTCAAAACTCAGTAAACAGCCTGTGGAAGAGAAAGAGCAACCACAGAACATCCCATTGCAGCTCAGCTGAGGAGAAGGTGACAGACCATGGCCAATGGTACAGCCTTGATTCCACTATGACCCACACCACTGCCTGTATGCAGACCCCTTTAATATAGTCAGGCTCTAGATCAGCTAGAATAGAAAACAGCAAGATTGGGAACACAGTTAAACAAACCACGTCAGCGCTGGTAAGTTAATTAGGAACAATGCCCACTGATAAAAATCTGTAATATTTGTTCTCCATAACAAGTTGGATAAGTGATATTTGTTTTTAAAAATCACTGCAAAATATTTCCAGTGCTGTACAACACAAATTTGAAAGGGGATTAGTGAGTTAAGCCCTGGACCAGGGTCACAGTCTTTGAAAAGTGAATCATCCATAAACCACCCTTAGTTATATCCATGGTTCAAATGGTGATCAGCTCAGGCCAAGATGGTAAATTGCACAAAAACCCACCCAAGTAAATTAGAAAAGAAAAAATGAATAAGCAAGCCCTGGATGATTCAAACTCCCTGTCTACCAAACCCTACTCCTAAATTATTTTAGAAAGTAGAAAACTATGTTACTCTTAGATACAATGGAGCAAACAAAAAGGGATGTACAAAATCCCAGATGGCTAAAATGAACAAACCTGCAGGAAAGGAAACATTCCCTTTACTGATTCCCAGAGCTTTGTCCTCTTGCTAGTGTCCAGTGCCAATGAGCTTTAACGGGTAAGTGGGGAATTTGAGAGAGTCATCAATCTTACTAATGGGACCGCTGCTTCCCTATTCCTGGTTTCTGTAAGGAGGGGTTTTCCCTGAACAAAGCTGGCTTTCCTCTCTGCTCCTTCAACCAACTCCTCCTCCTGTATTCTGTTTCAACTATTGTGAAATCTGAGCTACTCTTAGGGAGCAGACTCATAAATCCTACCTGGAACACCCCCAGCCCCCCACCGCCCTACCTTTCCTGCCCCTGCCTAATTCTGTACAGACACTCTTCTCTGGAATTAAGCTATGTCTCCAGTATCGTTCTGGCCACAATAGAGGTGATGTTTTGTTCTCCATCTGATGACTCTAAGAATACCTTCTTTCCTAATCTGTTCAGAACTCAGGCTAGGGAGAAGGGATCTCTCCATTGGATCTCCTCTGAGAACTCGCCAATTTATAGTTCCCAAGGAATATTCCTGGAAAATGCATTAACTCTGGAGCCAAATAAATTGGCTCCACTGAATAAACTCTTATCCACAGGTTTAAGTGATTCATTAAGCTGAGTTTAGAGAATTTACTTGCCTTTGGGTTCCCAAGTGAAGACATTAATTGATGAAAAAGGGTCTACCTTTCATTTGTCAGGTCTTAGAATAAATGTCTTCCTTCTGTACTTAATGTTTATATTTCAACAACTTAAACTCAAGTTCTTCTATTCATTTCAGGTTTCTTAAAGAACAAAACTATACCGCCCTATGGTACAACATTTACATCCAATATACCTAATACTGCTCTTAAAATGTTTTTAGAAAGCACTTCAAGTGAATATCAGCTTTTGTTTAACAACATTTTCCACCATTACATGAGAAACTCAGTGCAAGGTGCTTCCAACATTACACTATTAATTTTTTTTTTTTTTTTTTGAGACAGAGTTTCATTCTTGTTGCCCAGGCTGGAGTGCAATGATGCGATCTCGGGCCACTGCAACCTCCGCCTCCCGGGTTCAAGCGATCCTCGTGCTTCAGCTTCTGTAGTAGCTGGGATTACAGGCAAGTGCCTATACGCCCGGCTAATTTTTTGTATCTTTTAGTAGAGATGGTGTTTCACCATGTTGGTCAGGCTGGTTTTGAACTCCTGACCTCAGGTGATCTGCCCACCTCAGCCTCCCAAAATGCTGGGATTACAGTCATGAGCCACCACACTCGGCCTAAATGATTAATTTTTATAGTCTCTTCCTGAGTTGTATAAGGGTAGGTAGAATTTTATTATCCTTATGTACTAATGAAGGAATTGAGGTTAAACAGAAAACAAATGTCATTGTGAACTGCAAGCAAAATGCCACTCTCCCTGACTAAGAATTTACATTGCCAGAGCAGGCTGTTGCCTAGGGAACCATGTCACAAAAAGGTCCAGCATCTCGGAGGACTCACGGTATGTTGTTCTAGGCTTCTGTCAGGAATTTTTGGTGTGTAGAGCCGTACAAAGCTAAAAGAGAAAATGCATTCAAGCACAGCAAAGCAGTAGCAAGGGCGCAAATATCTTACTAACATCCCTGTGCCATTTTAAACTGTCAATCTTAAATACCAGAAACAAACAAAACAAAACAAAACATATGGTTTCTATACAGGTTAAAAACTTACAGAGTTAAAATCTCCTATCATCATTCGACTCAATCAGAAGTTTTATCATACTATTGCCCAATTATCTTTCTCAAGGCAATATTTATTTTCCTTGCAAAATACAGTGATAAAACAAATTTTACTGGATATGCATGCATAATCATCATAATAAAAAGGTGTGTCAGAAAAAATGACCTGGAAATGTCATATTGATTAGACTTATAAAAATACAATATATTCAACTAAACAGGGAAGAAGTTTTAAAGAAAAAAGAAGACTTTACATTATTTTCTCCATTCATACTCTCTGCATTTCTTATTTATAGTAATAAAACGTTTTTTGTTTTATTTGTTTATTTTTAATTTTTTTTTTGAGACATAGAGTCTTGCTCTGTCACCCAGGCTGGAGTGCAGTGGTGCAATCTCGGCTCACTGCAACCTCCACTTCCGAGGTTCAAGCGATATCGTGCCTTAGTCTCTGGTAGCTGGGACTACAGGGGCCTGCCACCATGCCCAGCTATTTTTGTATTTTTAGTAGAGACAGGATTTTGCCATTTTGGCCAGGCTGGTCTCGAACTCCTAACCTCAGGTGATCTGCCTGCCTCAGCCTCCCAAAGTGCTGGGATTAAAAGTGTGAGCCACTGGCGCCCAATCCAAAAAGCTTTTTGCATCCCCCTCAGGATGTTTTGACAAGATTTTTAACATCACAATCCCAATCCCACCTTTGATGTTCCCCATCTCCTCCTAAAAATAGGAAACACAGCAGGGTTTACTCTTCGCTGACCTCTGAACTAATGTCTAGCCCTTTTTCATAGATGAGTTTTATAGACAGGTTGGAAGAGGTTTACTAGCTTGCCTGAGATTGCAGAGGTTAAATCTAACTCCAATAGGCTCCAAATTCAACTTTGGAGCCGAAATTCACCAACTACATCATTCAGACTTCCTCCCACACTGCCAGAGTCCTCAGGGAGGATGCCACAGGGGTCCCAGGTTCTCTAGAGTCTCTTCAGAACCTACACCCTTCTTAGCTCTTTCCCATCAAGAAAATTTTCCTACCCTGTGTCTCACTGATTCTCATTTTGTTGGGTTACTTAAGTTAGTCTAGCCTACAGTGACCCATGACTGGTTATATCTAGCACAATGTCTTTCACATAGTAGTTGATAAATATTTTGTGTGGTTGACAGTCATTCACATCTCAAACAATGTATTTGCATTCTAAGAAATGTCTTCAAAATCTTCCTCTAATTAGCTTCTGATGACCTGAATCTGCATACTGCACAGGCAGGTTAGGGGAGTGAGGTCTTTTCAGTGTTACAGAAACACAGTTTTGCTTTCTGTGGTTTCAGTTAACTCTGGTCCAAAAATATTAAATGGAAAATTGCAGAAATAAACAGTTCATATGTTTTAAATTCTGAGTAGTTTGATGAAATCGCATGCCATGCTGCTACATCTAGCCCAGAGCGTGAATCCTTCCTCTGCCCAGTGTCTCCACACTGTGCACGCTCCCTGCCCATCAGCCACTTAAGAGTCTTCTCAGAGATCAGATTCACTGTCATGGTACTGCAGTGCTCATGTTTAAGTAACCCTTATTTTACTTAATAACGGTCCTAAAGTGTAAAAGTAGTGATGTTGGCATATTGTTATAATTGTTCTGTTTTATTATTGGTTCTCGTTAATCTCTTACTGTGCCTAATATATAAATTAAACTTTATCACAGATACATATGTATAGGAAAAAACGAACTATTAATATATATAGGTTTGGTACTAGCTACAGTTTCAAGCACCTACTGGGAGTCTTGAAATGTATCCTCCACAGTTAAGGGGGTACTACTGTATCTTCTAAAGCAGCAGTGCCCAACCTTTTTGGCATCAGGGACCAGTTTCATGGAAGACAATTTTTCCACAGACAGGGGGCAGGGGATGGTTTCAGGATGATTCAAGTGCATTACATTTATTGTGCACTTTATTTCTATTATTACATTGTAATATATAAGGAAATAATTATACATCTCACCATAATGTAGAATCAGTGAGAGCCCTGAGCTTGTTTTCCTGCAACTAGATGGTCCCATCTGGGGGTGATGGGAGACAGTAACAGATCATCAGGCATTAGATTCTCATCAGGAGTGTGCAACGTAGATCCCTCACATGCGCAGTTCACAATAGGGTTCATGCTCCTATGAAAATTTAATGCCATCGCTGATCCGACAGGAGGCGAACTCAGGAGGTAATGCTCACTGGCCCATCACTCACCTCGTGCTGTGCAGCCAGGTTCCTAACAGGCCAGGTACCAGTCCATGGCCCAGGACTTCAGGACCCCTGTTCTAAATACTTGCCCATTTAGAAAAAAAGTGAGTAGGAGAAAAATCACAAATTGCATTCGAACTCCCCCACTGTATGAAAAACTCCCTGAGTTGTCTATTGTACTCATAGCTGTCTCCTTAGCACTTAGTCCAGGGCCTGAATATGAAATACTTTGGATGGATGGATGGATGGATGGATGAACAAATAAAAGAATGAATGGATGGATATGAGTTATTTAGATGGCCACCCAGTTATGCACTATATATCCAAATCAGAGGCTATTTATTATCTGAAAATATATTGACAGGAAATGTATTCTACTGCAGAATTTAGATCTGTCAGAACCCAATTGAAAATATTTTCTACCTGCAGTATCTATAACCTTATCCATACATTAATTACATATTATAGGAACTAATTTTCAGTTTTTCTACAAATTTGCCTTCTATCATAACATCAGGTATAATATAAATGCTTTTTTGCAAATTTAGTTTGCCAAAACAAACTTTTGTATATCCTCAAACAATGGCAAAGAATGAACTACTAAAAGAAATACTAACAAATATAAAATCAAAGGTAGCTTCATTCAAAGTGGCTTCTCAGAGGTCAAGTTGGCCTTATTCACTTCTGAGCGGGAATACAGCTAAAAGAACATTTCTGTTTGTTCAACATTGTAATTTATTTTCTACTCAGTAAACTGTGAGGTTTCTGCATGAAATGTAAAAATAAATATGCTGAATCAAAGCAGAAACCATGATTTTTATGAAGGAAAAATGCAAGTGTTCATTAGAATTCAGGAAACATAAAAATTGTTTGCTTTTTTTTTTTTTTTTTTTTTTTTTTTTGCCAAGATGTGAGAGGGAGATTCTGCAATCATGACTTCTGGAGAGGCCACTGCACAAGGCTCTAATGCCTTCATCTGTTTATACACAGGCTCAATCTGCTAGCTCTATAGGAGATTCCAGGATACCAAATAATCATCATCATAATAATTATTACATTTAGAGACAAGTTGTTCCTTTTTTCTGTTCAAAACAACGAGACTTGCCAGAAAAGCTAAACATTTAAATTTCAAATCATTTCCTTTAGTGTCAGTCCTAACTCCTCTTAATACAAACCTTTCTTTTTACTCCCAAAGCAATCTCAGTCCAAAGTATTAACTACAGCTGCAAATAAAATTTCAAACTAGAGTTGATTTTCCTGATAATAACTGGCTGTGGAAGGTGAAAAAAAGCACTGCCTAGAACAGAAGTCAGTTCATGGGCCATTTCTGAGGTTGCAGCCCTGAGCTAACCTCCCTCCTCCCCAGACCTCAGTAAGCATCTCTGTAAAGTGGGCAGGAGTAGGCTATCTACTAAATCCACCACCCCTTCGACCCCATTCTTGGAGGTAGCAGGGATTCCACCTTTGCAACACACACCCCTCCTCTGCTGTCACAAAGCCACTCTAACTTCACAGCCTGTAAGGCAGGGGCAGGGTGCCACAGCCTCACTACCACCCTCCTGTGGAAGGTGAAAGCAGTCCCCCTCTGAATGTGGGGTGCTTACAGACATCAAAATTCCTTATACCGGTAGGGGGTGCAAGGACAAAGCCCATTGTGTTGTCTCTCTGCAACTAAACCATAAGCAAAAAGAGCACCATAGAGGATAATCCTTAAATGAAATATTTAAGTAACCAGATGATACTCTTCTTCATCCAGGCCATACATATGGTTTCCTATAAACGATCCTGTGCAATTTAACCTTTTGAACTCTTAGATTTCTTCTTTGCTATATAGGGGTTTGGACTAGATGACCGTGAAAGTTCCTTTTAAATCTATATTTCTTTAGTGATATATCTTGTATCTAATCTTCAGAATGTTCACTCTCAAACTAAAGTCATCCCATTACATTTCCTTGGAAAATCAATGGAAATCCCTTATTTTAGAAGAGGTTCAACAAACACGAAGCGCTATTTGAGATGTTCCTGAAAGTAAAATAACTTGAAAGGTCATAATTTCACTATTAACCAGGCAAACTCTTCCTGGGATCTCCTTAGAATAGTAAAATACATGAATAAAAATAAATCTTTCTGTGAGGTGAACATGCAAATGACTTGGGGAGCAGCAAACTTAAAGACCATTCACTTTTACTAAGAGAACACTAAATACTAGATGCTACCATGTGCTGCCTGGAAAGAGAAGAAGAAATGTGGGATATCTGGTGATCTGGTACAGGGGCCAAATATAGTTTAAGGATTAGCAATATATTATGAGATAAAGTCTTCAGAATATTTTTGTTGGCCTATTTTACAACCAAGGCCTGGACTCTTTACAATTAAAGCATCTTGCTCTGTACAATGAATTTTTTTTCTATTTACCTAATGCACCCAAGTTTCCATCAACAGCTGGTATGTGGCACAATCATCACTAAGTCCTTTCAGAGTACACAGAGCAACAGATGCTCTTTAAATACAATATAAAGAAAGATAAGGGTCCAACATACAATATGGCTAGACCTCCTTCTTGGCAATTCACTCTTCAATCATAGGCTTTTAGGCCCGAAAGGCAAGAAAGTCAGGCTCACCATACATGATCTCCTGCTAGTCTGTGGGCAGGATCAGTGCCTATCCCTGACAAAATTATCATTCATCTGTAGTGATGCAAGAAAAATTGAAATAATGTACATTTTTAAAAACCTAAATCTATCCAATTTATGGGTCCATGCCTTATTTTGAGATCACATCCTTCCTACATTTGGCTATTAAAGATCCTCTATAAAATGATGAAGACAGCAGAGAGTAATGTTCTTAATTGGAAAAATTAAAACTTGACACACTGTTGGTCTCCCCATCACTTTTGCCCAGGCTGGAGTGCAGTGGCATGATCTTGGCTCACTGCAAGCTCTACTTCCCGGGTTCATGCCATTCTCCTGCCTCAGCCTCCCGAGTAGCTGGGACTACAGGCACCCATCACCACACCCGGCTAATTTTTGCATTTTTAGTAGAGACGGGGTTCCACCATGTTAGCCAGGATGGTCTCGATCTCCTGACCTCGTGATCTGCCCGCCTCGGCCTCCCCAAGTGCTGGGATTACAGGTGTGAGCCACTGCGCCCAGCCCCACTTTTTTGTAAATTGCACTGATCCAGAAAAATCTAAATGCCTGAGAAGCTCTCTTCCCTGGAATTATGAGAGTAGCTATTCATGTATAAAAATTCATCCTAATTTACCAAAAATTACACAGACCACAGAGATAGGCTACTTTGAAGCAGCAAAGATGGCAGTGTCCACAGACAAATGACACACGTAGAATATACAGCCTGAAAGTAGAATGTGAACCTGTGAGCCTAAATACCCAAGAGCCTTAAATCTGAAGTTAATGCGAAGGGAATAAACAGTTCCAGTGGAATGGTGAATGCATGGAGTGTACTAGTATGTTAGCAAAATGGCAAAAAAAAAAAAATCATATAGCATTAAAGTTAGACTTCACAAGCTAAGACATCCAACAAAGTTCAAAGAAAATAAGGAGCTTTCCAAAGCCACCAGAAGAACAAACACACAAGAATTAATTTTAGTTGAACTCAAACTTGTCTTAAATCAATAATCTTCTACTCACATTAATGTCTTGACTGAATATCACAATGCAAAACACCCACACATTATGGAAAAGGATTCCAGCTGGTGCTGGGTGCAGTGGCGCACACCTATAGTCCCAGCTACTCAGGAAGCTGAGGCAGGAGGGTCCCTTGAGACCAGCTCAAACGTACTCTGGGCAATATAGTGAGACCCTTTCAGGTAACAGGAGGAAAAATGCAGCATGATTATATCATTCTCTCGCTAAGGCACTGTCATTTAAGCATAAACCTGGAGTATTCACAATAGAATTCAGATTTACCAGATGAGAGCATGATAAGCAGTGTCAGATGGCTGTGGAAAGATGTGTGTTTCTGAAACCTACGGGTATCAAGAAGGAAAAACACAAATACATCTTGCTTAGTGTACAGCAGCAGTTTAAACCATTTAAAGTCCCAAATTGTGTTAAGTTTTGAAACCATGTCAGTGCTGACTACTGGGAGTATCAATAATCTCTTTAGGGCTGTTGTTATATTTATAATTTCTAAAAGGTGAGGGAAGACAGCTCAATGGATTTCTATTAAAAGCTGTTCCTGGCCTGGCACGGTGGCTCACACCTATAATCCCAGCAATTTGGGAGGCCAAGACTGGCGGATCTCCTGAGGTCAGGAGTTCGAGACCAGCCTGGTCAACATGGTGAATTACAAAATTTAGCCTGGCGTGCTGGCATACACCTACTATCCCAGCAATTTGGGAGGCCAAGACTGGCGGATCACCTGAGGTCAGGAGTTCGAGACCAGCCTGGTCAACATGGTGAATTACAAAATTTAGCCTGGCGTGCTGGCATACACCTATTATCCCAGCTACCATGGAGGCTGAGGCACAGAATCACCTGAAACTGGGAGGCGGAGGCTGCAGGGAGCCGAGACTGTGCCACTGCACTCTAGCCTGGGCGACAGGGCAAGACTCCGTCTTGAAAAAAAAAAAAAAAGGTAATTCCTGTGTGTTCCATGTAACAGACAGAGTAAGTATTTGCTTATAGTATCTGTCTGTTTAACAAGCCAGCCATTTAATTTTCAATGAAATCAACAAAAAAGAAAAAGGTGCATGGATATGTGATTTTGAGAAAAAAAAAACAGTCAGTCTTAAAATGTAAGTAAAATACGGAACGTGACCTCAAAAAAAACAAAAAACAAACAACACTGGAAAAAACACCATGTTCCCAAAAGGGTACCTGGTCTTACTCTACACTGTGCTGCTGGCCACGCCCCTGTGCTTGAGGTGGCCCTTGGTGGCAGTTCAGAACCACGGGACCTGTAGTCCCCTGTATGAGCCAACTCATCCCCAGTCCCAGGACGTTCTTCCACATGGAAACCCTCTCTCCTCTCTTTCACCATACCACAAGAGCCCTCTCCTCCTCAGAACCCACCTCAGTTTTCATAGTCTCCACAAAGATAAATCAATAAACAATCCTGGCTTGCAGAGATCTCCTTCTAGTTCTGCATAACCATAGCATTAATGCACTCAACAGGATAGAGCACTAAGCGAACACTGGATGACTGATACAAGTATTTTCTCTGGAATTGGATCAGGGATAATCTTGGATAAAAAAGAATATAAATATTATTCGCCACATATTTTGGAAAAATCATAGTCAGCAATTTCATTATCCTAAATATAAATATTTCTGCAGAAACAAAGCCTCACTCCCAGGATTTAATCTTCATTCAAAACAAACCATTACCTGTGCTTAATGGACCGGAGCTGTTGAAACGCCACCAAGTAACTGGACCAGTCTGGACATTCGGTCCGGAAATGCTATCTGAGTACAGAGCAAAGAGCACAGCTCGCTAATTATGCTTCCTACAGCTTTTAAGTTCTGCATGTCACAAGCAAAGCCATGGAATTCTCATCCAGAAGTTCTCGCCTCCCCATTTACAGCTACCTTTCCCCAGAATTTTTGTTACTAGAGTCTGTCTTTGGGGGCTGAGATGAAATGATGAAATGGCCTTTCAAACCCAAAGAGGGAGGCAGGGCAAAGGCGTTGACAGTCCAGGGTGGTCCTGCCCCTCACTTTGTGACCCACGACCCAATGGGGTTAACTGTCTTGGATTGTTTTGTGTCTTCTTTCCTTTTTGATGCATTCTGGTGTGAATTTTTCCTTGTCAGGTTGGCTGAGGATGGGACAGGAGAGAGAGGTGACACAGAAGTGTCACAGGCAGTAGAAAGGAGAGGATGTCTATAGGCACTGAGCAAACAGCTCCTAGACAGGTAAGCTCTGGGGGCCTTCCCCATCAAGGCCTTTGAGAAAGTGCTTTTCCTTACTGTCCACACCACTGCACACCTCCTCCACTCTTCAACATGCTGGTTTGGTTTTTTTCTCTCCAGCCTTAAAACATGGAACGTTTCACTTCTAAGGTTCACGTCTTTTATTTTTAATGAAAGAGATATCCTGAGCTTCCAGAGATTTTTTTATTATAATTACAGTAATGCTGTCAAACATTTCAACAGAATCCTCTAAAATACATGTATCACTGACATAAAATTATACAGCCATGATTTCCAGCCACTGAAGTGGTACTGGATATTGTGTCTGGTCAAGAGCAATTTTATATTTAATATTAAACACATGCACAGTTGTGAATGTCAAAAAAAAGACTGGAAGACCAGCCCCCAGAACATACTCTTACATGACACCAAAGGGCTATTTTCTGGGGTAAACTGAGGTTCCTTCTAGAAATATCATCAAGACCTGGACTGAATCCAACATCCCCTCACTTTCACCAGTGTGGACTGTCTGCCTCCACTGTGCCTGGCAGTGGGCAAATGATGGGAGTAAAAAGGGGGCGAGAGGGAGCTTCGGTCCTCAGGAGCTCACAGGCAGCAAGAAAGACGCTGTGGAGACTAAATGGTACAACCCCTGGGGCCAGCGCCGTGGCAGTGCCCTATCAAGCATACAGGGAGCAGAGAGACAGAGATGAATTCTGCCTAGGGAAAAAACTAAAGAAAAGTCCCACAGAAGACATGAGATTTCAACTGGGTATCAAAGAAACAGCAGAAGTTAACTAAGAACGTAAGTCGGGGAGGGAATTCTTTGGACAAAAGAATTACTCTCAAAAAATCTCTCTTTCTCCCTCCCTGCCCAAGTGGCTTGGGGTGAATAAAACCAACCCACCAATTTTAAACTAGCAAACCTACACTTTTCATTACTGTTGAGGTTTCTCCAGCGGTTGTTTGTCTTCAGCTCGTCACCTATCCAAAGCATCCACAAAAATGACCTACTGAATTTGCAGAGGCAGAATTTTTACAAGAATAGTAACACTAGGGTGAAATTTAATACTGTAGATTGCCTTTCTGGCCACGTGCTCATGTGCACACGCCCAGCCACGAGAGTAGACGGGAGGTTTCATGTGCTGCTCTAGGCTTCCGTTGCATTAAGCATTTTTTAAATTTTAGTATAAACTGATAAAATTCAAGAACTACGCATCTACTTTTAAACTAAATCATTTTCAGTAAATTGCTGAATACTTTATTCAGAAAACAAGATTTTTACAAGATGATTTGTTATTCTTACCTCCATGGGAAAAGCTTTGAAATTAACCGTGTGCTCAGAACCACGCTGGTTTTCTCTTCCCCAGTGAAATCTCACTTCGTACAGTTCAAATTCATGTCCTTGAGGCAATGGTCCTCCCGAAAGAACTGAAAAAGAAAATATATGTTACTGAATTACATCACACATTTACCTCAGCATTATAAACATTAGAGACTTTTTTTTTTCACCAAAATGCTCTCATGGGCTCTACAGATTAAATTCACAAAGCCAAAATGAGAAATTTATCACAACTGTGAGGTGAATTTAAACTATCTAGGCTTGGCTGAAATTCTTGTATTGGCCATTCACACACAGAAGTTCAAAATCTCTGAAAAACTCATAATGATATGCATATTTTAATTTCCTGTGTGTTTGCAGTCTAGAAGTAGACAAGAAAAACAAATTCCTCCCTTAGAGATTTCAGCTTAGCACTGATCAGGGGACAAAAATATGGTTTGACTCTCTGACTGACCAATAATATTCTGTAGACGTCTAAATAAATTAAACCACATTTGCAGATCATCCACTTGTACTAGGAGACTTCCAGTTTAGAGAACAGGTGTGTGGACTAACAAAATTATCCATGAAGAGGATTGATTAGCATTAAGTCAATCAACAATGAAATCACACTTCAATAGCTGATAGACATTCATTACCACAAATGACACAAAATAAAACTGCAATAAAATATTAACAATACTCAAAATATTAACATCAGTCCCACAGGACCATGTCTCTTTTTCTCATTGCTGGATATGATCAAGACCTTTATCCCCAACAAGAGCACACTGAAGGATAATGAAAAATACATTTGCATGAGAACCTGTCTTAAAACAATAAAATTGTTTAGTTAAAAACTCCCTGACAGCATATGTACAAACTTGAAATAAAGTTTCCTACAAACAAATGGTCAATTTCAACACAAATAAAAGTTGTTTAACTCAGGGCATTTTTCCTCTAGCAACTCCCAATTCTGAACAGTATCAGCTAAGAATTTTAGGTTATTTAGCTAACAAAATTCAACACCTTCACCTTTCCTAGAAGTAGACTTTTTGAAACATTGTCCTTCACACTTGGGTTGCCTTTGAGGAGGACATAACAGATTCCACACCTCTCTCGAGGAAGAGTTCTGTCATTCATCCTTACCCTAAAACTCAAAGGAGAAGAAAGCAAATTCATGCAACAATATTTACTTGTTTGGTTGGTTCTTCATCTAATGACTTGTTCCAAAAAGGATTTAAGGCTGCTTATGTCAAGGTACATATAATACAGTCAGACAGCATAAATTAGGAAGAAGAACAAGGGGACGCAAAGAAAGAGGCAGAAAATAGATGGAGAAATGAGGCTATTAGACACAATGGACGTCATGGAGTCCTTGATAAAGGTGCCCTACAAATCTACTCCCAAGCTTTCTACCAGCTCAAACAACGAAGACAAGGAACATCCAGAGCAAGAAGTAACTTTAATTTTTTGAGTGGATACACTTCACATCAACAGGAAAGGGAAGTGAGATTCATGGCCCTTAGGATCACACTGTCATGCATGATTTTAGATTTTAGTGTTTGCCCTCATGCTTGGTCTGATTTAGGTCACACAACAAATCCAAGGGGATAGTCTTATCATCAACTCCACAGACAGGGCAGAAAAGCAGGATGAAGAAGGGCTGAATGTGACCTGCCACAGTCAGCCTCCTAGCAGGCTCCAGGACAGGATCTGGAACTCAAATCCTCTGACCCACATCCCAGAGGTGAGGCAGGGATAGGGAAACCCAAATTTCAGTATCTGTGAGCATGAACTAAAAAACAATGAATTATCTAAGCCTAGATTTATAAACTGAAGTTGCTCCTTGGAGAACTGCACTTCATCCTATTTCCCAGAACAATCTAAAAAACTTTTAATATATGGATCGGAAAGGTTTGTAGATATTCAGAACCACAGTGCAAGCTCACTTCACCTTCCTCTTCAATAAACATCCATTCTGTGGATTTAAGAATGTATGAAACGTTTCTAAACAACCTCACAACTCATTCCTTTCTCTTGGCTGTCCAAATTTGGTCTTAAGAAAAACCAGGAAGGAGACCAGGAGTCTACCCACTGTGTACCCGACCTCCCAAACCAAAATGAAAAAAGAGAGAGAGAAAATATACCCCTCGCCACCCCCAGCAACAGTGGAACCCAAGGCCTCAACAGGTGAGCCCTATAACACCACTTTTAAAACAAAGCCATAAAACTGTCCTAGAAAAGGCTCAGCTCCACGTGGCTAAGGAAAAAGACAAGAGTGTCATGAAATGAAGCACATGTGAAATGGGAAAGAGGATTCTTAAAACTCCTTCCCCAAAACCCCTTTATCACATACACTCAGAACACACACACACAAAGGCACACAGTATTTCTAAAACTGCTCTGTTACAGAGCAGCTTACTAGTTCTACTAGTAAACAGCAGTCTACTAAGTACTGTCATATGGAAATGAATGATACAGCTTGTAGCTGGTCTTGACAGTGATTTCAGGGAACCATAAAGAGATCCATGCTTCAAAAATATACTCGCCGCATGACCAATGCTCAAAACTTCCTTAACAGCAATGAAGTCTTTCACTTAAACTTGGAGACAGTTTAAGTGAAACACTGTGGAAATTCAAACTGCACAGACCCATGTTTTGATAGGGAGAACTTCAAAATCCAGGGAAGTTTACTAATCCTTCCAACAGATATTGTTTTGATCATCTACTACCTTGTACCAGGTACTGTATTAAGTATTTAGAATACATTGATTTTGACAAAACAGACAAAATTCCCTGGCCTTGTAGATCTTACATTCTATTATCCTGAAGTGTAAATTCATATATTTATCAAGATCATATTTTTTCTGAGTCCTATCTGGTTACTACACAGGTTTATTAACTGTCATGTCATGACAGTCAATACAATTACAATAAAGTAATTATATTCTATGGTATGAAAGGAACACTGAGAAGGGAAGTGTTTTGCCCCAGCCTGGTTCTCCAGGGAGAGGTGACAAAGAGGTGGCTGTCAGCCAGGAACCAGGCTCTGGGTACCTTTCACTGTTGCTGCAGATGAATAATCCAAAATATACCACACTAAAGTCACATAGCCATACAATGCCATAAAAAATGACAAAATTCTCAATTCAGAGTTTTATGAGGTGCTAGGTAAGAGCACTACCTGTTCATCCCCCAAGAATGGTTGCGTTTATGGACTAAAAACAAATAGCAGCTTCTATTTTATCCATCTGGTAACCCTCTTCCAGCATTATTCTCCCTTTTTACTGCTTAAATTTTTTTAAATAAAAAAAAAATCATCTCAGAAGGGGGAGCCTTTTCCTACATTTATGAAAATCAAATTTTGCTGAGTGATATTGGGTCACTACATGGCAGGTTTATTAGTTATGATGTCATCTGGTTCAATAAAGTTACAATGAAAGAACATGAAACGCCTACTGATGACATGCTGAATTTTTTTTAGAAAAGGAACTTGTGAAAAGAATATAAAATAAACGATGCCATTGCCACAGCCTCCATTTTCTTTAATGCTCTTTAATACGCTTGGCAATTGCATTTATAAGACATAAACAAGAGCTCCCTGAGGAAGCTTCTGTAAGATCTGAAAACCCTGTAAAGACTTGATGTATATACATTTATCTAAATCTATCTAAGCTTCTACAATCCTTTGCTGAAAACAAATTTACCAGATAATTCAAAGGCTAGTGCTCAAGCCTTATTCCTTCTCTTTTCATTTGACTTCAAAGCTAAGTTTTGAGATCAACTCGACACCTGGCCCTGTGCTGACCACTTAGTATATAAAGCGAGAAAGATCCAGCCTTGGTGTTGACTGGGCAGTCTCAGTGGTTAAAAGAGTAAACTGAATAGTTTAAATAGAACACATCAAGAGCAGGAAGGGTAGCAGGAGGGCATCCAGCAAGGGACAAGCCAATAACAAGCATGAATCATAAAGTCAGGGAAGATGTTCCCAAGAAGATACCAGCTCAGCTGAGTCTTGAATAAGCTGAGAGGTGAAAAGTGCATGAAGAGTAGAGCAAAGAGCCTGAGAAATATTCTGAGACATGAAGCAGCTTAAGTGTGTTCTAGGAGAATAAAATCAAAAGTTAGCCACAGTCAAGGTGGGCATGAGGAGAAGAGGTGCAGCCTATGCTTACAAGCTGGGGTTTCTCCTGTCCAGAACCATCGAGGGCTTTTAATCAGGGGACTAACATGATCACATCTGCAATTTAAAGTATTATTCGTGCAGTATCTGCACAGATGACAGAATAACAAAGGGTAAGCCTAACCAGTTAGAAAGCTGCTATCATGCCCAGTTACAGATGGTGAGGCCAGGAGATGGAGCCTGCAGAGCCACACCGTCAACACAAGGAAACCCCACACCAGTGGGTCCCTGGTACACCACCCGAAGGATCCAAAGGATTCATTCTTATTTTATTTACTTACTTACCTACTTATTTATTTATATACGTATTTTTGAGATGGAGTCTTGCTCTGTCATCCAGGCTGCAGTGCAGTGGTGTGATCTCGGCTCACTGCAACCTCCGCCTCCTGGGTTCAAGTGATTCTCCTGCCTCAGTCTCCCTAGTAGCAGAGAATATAGGTGTGCACCACCATGCCTGGCTAATTTTTGTATTTTTACTAGAGATGGGGTTTCACCATGTTGGCCAGACTGGTCTTGAACTCCTGACCTCAAGTGAGTCACCTGCCTTGGCCTCCCAAAGTGCTTGGATTACAGGCATGAGCCACCATGCCCAGCCCCAAAGGGTTCATTCTTAATGGATTTAAAGACTTTATAACCTCAGGGTAACTTTTAAGAAATTCCAATTTTGTCTCTAAAACTTCCCCAAAATAGTATTATTTAGTTCTTTTTTTTAACATTTCAGGCCTGAAAAGCAAAAATTTTTCAATATTTTTAAACTGTCTTTGGCTTTTAACCTATAGCTCTATTAAATATCTTCAGCTCTTAAGGGTAAAGATCATAACAATAGCACGGAGAGCAGGCCGGGCAAAGTGAAGCACATGCAAAATGATGCAGATGACAGCAACTAACCAGGTAATTCAAATGCACCAAAGTTAGCCAATAATAAATACAGTCATTAATCCAGCCAGGTACAGTGGCTCACACCTGTAATCCTGGTTCTAAGGGAAGCCAAGGCGGGAGGATCATTTGAGCCCAGGAGTTCATGACCAGCCTGGGTAACATAGCAAGACCCCTGTCTCTACCAAAAATTTAAAAATTAGCTGGGCATGGTGGCAGGCCTGTAGTCCCAGCTACCAGAGAGGCTGAGGTGGGCAGATTGCTTGAGCCCAGGACTTGGAGGCTGCAGTGAGCTATGACTGTACTCCAGCGTGGCCAACAGAATGAGAGCCTGAAAAAAAAAAAAAGGAGAGAGAGAGAGAAAAGAAAGAAGGAAAAAGAAATTCAGCCCTGACGTTTCATATAAATAAAAAACAGAGCCTCTTCTTCAGTGAAAATAATTTTTAAGATATTTTTGACAATTTCGTCTTTAAATCAGCAAGGTTGCTAAGAAACACTGTTAAAAAGTTGTCACGTTTGGGGGGAAAAAGTAGGATTAATAATCATCATCATCTATCCTAAAATTAGTATTGAGAATTATAAGAGACCCAGAAGTAAAATATCCTAATTAAAGTTTCTATAATAAGTAACAGTGAAGGGCACATATGACCTATCTTGATTAGCAATTTCTCCCATAATGATGGTCCATTAAAAATGTCATTACCCTTAAGACATTGCTTGTAGTCAGCTGGAGTGACACTACTGCACAAGTGTGGGCAGTCTCACACGTTTTCTCACTACTTAAGTATCAAGCCACTCAGGCTAGAAATCTGTAATTATTTTTTATGCTTACAATCCTCTTTATACCACTGCAAAGATGTTTAATTTTAATTTGCCTGTGTACCTTAAATGTTAAGATTCCTGAGGGACAGTGACCCACTTGTCCTGCTGAGAAGCTAAATGATACATGTGGCAGCCTTAATAAAATTCTCCATACTCCAGGAGATAGTAGGACCAATAGTCTGGTCAGATCACCCTGGAATGTGATGCTTGCTTCGACTCCATGTTAGGAGGGAGGGACTCTGCTACCTTGAAATTCGCCCAGAGCAGAGGTAGAATAGTGACAGGATCTGAAACCGGGGGCTCCATCCGAGCCATCTCTCTCCACTGATCTCCTCCACTCCCCTGCTCCACATAACTGACCCATGACATTCTGTAGATTGCATCGCAGAGATCACTCCTGTGTCTTCCCCTCCTTTTCCACTGACACTGCAATGCCTGTGGTTTTGGTTGAGTCTTTTGTACTAACCTTCAAACTGGCTCACACTCTCTCCCAGATCCCATCTCATTCAGTGCTGCCAGCTTGATTTTCTTAAAGCAATGTTCTAATTATGACTTTATCCTACAAAAAAAAAAAGAAAGGTTCTACTCTTTAGCCTCTGTGCAGGGTCCCTCATGAATTTGCTCCAAAACACCCTCTCTATTTTATTTCCTGTTAACCCCCTTTATCATGAACAAATCTTCTCTTCCAGACATACTGAAGGATTAGCCTTTCCTCATACAACCTCTAGAACTTTCCATTCCCACACACCCCAGGCTCCCCATATCCAAATGCTATTCATCCTTCAAGGATTATTTCAAATGCTCTTTCCTCCACAAATCCTTCCCTAAGAATTTCCACCAAAAATAATCTCTCCCTGTATAGCTATAATATATTCTATGACCTACCATTGTATCCTCCTTGAGGGCAGGCTTTGGATCTGATTTATACTCACCTTATCCAAAGCATGTAACTGTTTGCAAAAGATGAAACAAAGATTGCCAACCTCACCCTGCAGGCCAGATGAAACCAGTGAACACGTATGTTTAGTTCACAGGTGCACATCTCCAGTTTCTCCTGACACATTAAACATCTGGCAAAGTAGGCCTGCTCTCTGCAGCTTGCCAGTTCCTGCAGTCCCCACCAGCCCCTACTGTCTTGTCTACTGACACTGCAGATGAAGCAGAGGGTCAGTAGCTATTTACAATCTCTTGCTCTCCTGGTTGCTCTCACGTATAGTATTATATCTGCCTGGGTCTAAAAGACAAGTGAGTCTATAACTCCCATAGTAAATTATCAATAAGTAAGTATTGAGGGATGAAAGGCTGTCATGTGAGCAACAGCTGAAAGAACTAAGAATGTCTGAAAAGAAAAATGGCAACTGCATGTTATGACTGCAGTATTTGAAAGTGGAAGTATAATTATATTTGTTCTAAATAGGTCCAGAGACCTAAAAGAGAGACAATGGCGGAGATCATAGAACTTTTTAACTTTTGGAATTTCTCAAAAGCAAAATGGGTTTTCTTGTGAGAAATGGATTTCCTTCCCTGAGCTATTCAAGCTGCCCACCCACCTGCCAGGGGTCTGAGAAGGGAGGCCGCACTGGCCCATGCCACTCAGAAAGCCTATCACTGTGGCCCCTTTTCTAAGCTCCTTTGCTGTCTTATGGGGAAACAGAAGATGAACAAAGTAGCACTCAGTCTATGCAGATGCACTGCTCATGGGGTACATGCAGGAGAAGAGGGTTCAGAAGGAAACCTTAAGAAACCCTGTTATTTAAGCACAGTGGAAGATGAAGCACCAGCAGAGAAAAGGCAGTCAAAATTAGGAAGAAGTGTCAAGGAACTGTGTGGCCCAGAGACCAACAGGAGAGAGAACTTCCAAAAATTCCATTTCCAGTGCAGCAGAGTTAAAGTCCTGTAAGAATATAAAAATGCCCATTGGATTTAGGGGATGATGAGTTCATCAGTGACCTTGGCTTGAGAAGTTCCAGCAGAGAGGGATGGGGGCAGGGGCTCATGCCCCTGAAAACCCTCAAATTTATATTAAGGCAGTAACTCCAGATGGCATTATACATACAGGAACAATATCATTACGATTATGTTAAAAGTTTTAGTTTGATAAGCCTAAGCATTTAAATTATACTGCAACTGTTCTAAACCTTTTTGGCAATTCTTTATGATTTGTTAATATAAACAGAGCAAAAATAAAAAATAAAACAAAATAACTCAGGCCAAAGACAGCCTCAGGGAGGGCTGAGGTTTTAGCACAGTGGTGGTGTGAAGTCAGCTTTAATTTCTAAAAAGAACTGTGCTCCTTGTGTGGATTTTTTTTTTTTTTAATTTAAGAAGACAGCACGCTGTATTTGCAGGGGGTACCTCCAGTTAGACAAGGAAGATTGTACTCAAACATTTATCTGCCCTCCCTCCTCAATTCTCACTAAATGAAGAGGGCACAACTTGCCAGAGCAACATGAACAAGACTGGAGAACAGCGGCAAAAGAGAAATGCCCAAAATAATGGGCGGCGGTAGGGGGGTGGTGCTGGAAAGCAGACTGAAAGGTAGTGAGTGATTCAGCAAAACAGAGAAAGCTAAAAGCTAAGTAACTACAGGAAGAAGGCCACAAGGGGCAGGCAATTCCTACCACAGAACCCAGATGCTATGGTTTGAATGCCTGCATCCCCCTCCAAAATCCATGTTGAAACTGAATCCCCGATGCAACAGTATAAGATGTCCAGGAGGTGATCAGGTAAATGGGATGAGGGCTCTGCTCTAAGAATGGGATGAGACTCTTATAAAAGGGCTCCAGGGAGCCTGTTTGACCCTTCTGCCTCACACCATGTGAGGACATAGCACCGAAGCACCATGCACAGAGCAGAGGAAAAGCCCTCACCAGACACCAAATCTGTCAGCACCTTGATCTTGCACTTCCGAGTCTCCAGAACTAGGACAAATAAATTTCTATTATTTATAAATTACCCACTCCACAGTATTTTATTATAGTAGCCAAACAGACTAAGACACCAGAAAAGACTCAGGAGGTGGAAGCATTAGAGATACTTCTGAATGTGGCAGTGCAGAGCAGGAAACTGAAAACAGAAAAACAGATTTAAAGTTTTTAAAAGGAGCAGTTAAACCTCATCATGCATGGTCAGGCATGATGACGAGATCCCTGGCAGAAGATGAAGGAAATGTGGACTTGCTAAATGGTGATAGTCTCCTGTCTGTGCCAACAACCAGAAAGCTGGTGGCCAACTTGAGCCATCCCCAATGCCAAAACAAAAACACAAACAGGAAACAAGCATATTCCAGATAAACTGATATAAGCAACAAAGACTCCTCCAACAACATGGCCAGGTCCTTTCTTGATCATGGTACTGTGAAGCCCAACAGCCCTCAACTCCTGCCCAGGTGCAAAGAGCTTCTGATCTGCTTCCTAGACTCATTCTTAAATAGGAACAAAGAGCCAAAGATCACTGGACTTTTGAGGAGAACCTCTGAAATAAAAGAGAGATGCCAATATAAATAGAAAAAGAAACCCAGAGTAAACAGAGACAGGTAGGGACAGAAAAGAAGCAATACAGAAAAGAATGAAGAAAGATCATACATTCATGAAATAAATACTGGATGTTGTATTTTTTTTAAAAAAGGTTTTTAATTGCAGCGTAAGTTCAATGTTTTAGAAATTAAAAACAAGAAAGCCGAAAGTAAGAGTTCAATCAAAAGACTAAACGATTAAAAATTGCGGAAATCTACTAGAAAGTAGAAGAGAAAGGGAAGAAGAAAGTGGGAGTTACTGAAAGAGGAGGAAAAAATAAAAATACAAAATTTATCAATGAAATAATATAAGAAATATAAGAAAATTGCTGGTAAACAAAAGACACAATTATCTTGACCGGAAAAACCTACCAAGTGCCCAGCATATAGTGCAGAAACAATTCCACCAAGGCATATGGTTGTAACATTTCAAAACAACAGCAGTAAAGAAAACACTGTAAAAGGTTCCAGAAAGGAAAAAAGAGAAGAGACACATAGAGGGGGTTGAGAAGCAGAATGGCGCTAGATCTTTCAACTGCAATGCTGGAAGCTTCAAGCAATGTAATCATGATGTCAAACATCAAACGACGTCAAGAATACTCCCAACCCAGTCTGCTACTCCAGGCTAACTCCAATCAAGTGTGAAGTATAATAAAGACACTTACAGACACATAGGCATCCAAGCATGTAGCCCTCACTTGCCCCTTTTCTCAGGAAGTTCCTGGAACATGAACTGCAGAAGCAAATAAACCAAGAAATTCCCCGAGATGAGGGAGCAACTCAAAAAAGAGGATGGCACGGCATCCAGAAAACATTCGATCTAACACAGGAGACAAACGAGGGGACTTCCACGGCATCCAGGAAACATCCAATCTAACACAGGAGACAAACAAGGGGACTTCCCAGGCATGAGGTCCAAGGAGCTGCAAGAAGAGGCTGTAAAAGAGGCCTGGAGAGCAGAAAGGAAAAGCAGCCTCCACAGGGAAAAAGAAAGGACGAGGAGAAGTGAGGGAGAGAAGACAACCTGATGCACGCAAACGTCCTAAGATAAGATGCGTCATATGTTAGAGAGTTTGCAAATTAATTACCCACAGATAAACAAGAAATTCAATTAACAAAAATGCATTAACTCCAGGAAAATACAAAATACTGTTTAATAAGTGAGACAAAATATAATCTCAGCTGGAAACAACAGTTGCAGTTGTAATAATAAAAATAATGAGTATTAATTTAAACAAAAATTAATTTAAGTAGACTCCAGGGGAATGAGGCATGAGAAATTACATAATGGATACAAGGTACACTATTTGGGTGACAGTTACACTAAAAGCCCAGACTCCACCACTATGCAATATATCCAAGAAGCAAAACTGCACTTGTATCCCCTAAATGTATACAGATTTTTAAAATTAATTTAAGTATACAGCGATAATAAGAGAGTGAAATCATAAGAAAGAGGGCAATAAGAAAACTGGCCTCGTCCAGGTGCTGTGGCTCATACCTGTAATCCCAGCACTTTGGGAGGCCGAGGTGGGCGGGTCACCTGAGGTCAGGAGTTTGAGACCAGCCTGACCAACATGGTGAAACCTCATCTCTACTAAAAATACAAAAATTAGCTCGGTGTGGTGGCAGGCGCCTGTAATCCCAGCTACTTGGGGAGGCTGAGGCAAGAGAATCACTTGAACCTGGGAGGCGGAGATTGCAGTGAGTCAAGACGCACCATTGCACTACAGCCTAGGCGACAGAGCGAGACTGTCTCAAAAGAAAAAAAAAAAAAGGAAAGAAAATTGGCCTCATCTTCAATAGTAGAGAGCTCATACATAGCTTACATATCAAAGCATAACAGCATTATTATATTCTTACATTCTTGGAGGTAACCACAGGAGAAACAGCTAGAAAGTTTCGAAGTAGTTGTTACTAGGGAACAACAGCCGTAGGTGGGGAAGAGTAGGGTATAACCACAGGCAGAAAGAACCGCAGGCAGAAAGAGTATTATTCACCCTTTTTTTTTTGAGACGGAGTTTTGCTTTTGTCGCCCAGGCTGGAGTACAATGGTGCAATCTCGGCTCACTGCAACCTCCACCTCCCAGGTTCAAGTGATTCTCCTGCCTCAGACCCCCAAGTAGCTGGGATTATAGGCATGTGCCACCATGCCCAGCTAATTTTTGGATTTTTTAGTAGAGATGGGGTTTCACCATGTTGGTCAGGCTGGTGTCGAACTCCTGACCTCCACTGATCCGCCCACCTCAGCCTCCCAAAGTGGTGGGATTACAGTTGTGAGCCACCGCACCCAGCCTATTCAACTATTTTGTATTTATTCTATTTTGATAAAGATAAAACATTATTTAAATAAGCAAATGACAGGGTATATAGAGCTTACAAACGATTCCTCTGAGGAGCTTAAATATCCTAGGGGAAAAAACAACTACTCAAGACATGGTATTTTAGTTACTTTTCTTGAGTTTGCAGAAATATTGGAAGGGAAGGAACAATAAGGAGGAAATTATTACCATGACAGAGAGGATAACGGGAATATGAAGGAGGAAGGTCTCCAGGGAGGCAGGAAAAAAGGGTTCTGGATCATGAGTATCCAAATCAGGCCTAGACAGAAATGCAGACACTTCTTCTTCAGTGGGCAGGGGTGGAAGAAGGAGGAAGAGAAAAGCACAAAATGCTAGGTGAGGAAGAAACACACTTCATGGTGAGAGGACCCAGATGTTGGTCCATAGTCTCTGTTTTAGAGTGAGGCAGAAGATTAAAGAAAATTGTGAGTGTTTGAGAAGGTAGCAGAAGAAAATGGCAAATTCAAATTGATGAAGTAAATTTTATGTCAGAGCAGGACTAGGCACACACAGATGCAGTGGAGTATATATGCTTAGTCATTCCTCTCTGCTCCCGCAACACTTTGTAACACTTGCCACATCAAGTGTACACTAGTACTTTAAAGAACTGGGTTTTCACTAGGCTATGAATCCTCAAGAACTATCTTATCCATTTATATGCAACCAATATTCATCATGGCACCTGACATGAAATGTATTTTTGTTTTGTGGATATATAAACATTTATTTCCGGAAGTTCAAAGCATCTCAACACATCAACACACATGTACTTCTTTAAATTGCTTTTTATATGTCAGAACAGTCAGCATTCAATAATTTTACAATATCCTTTAAAAAATAATACGTAATGTCCCATCAAAGCCAAACCCACACCCCCCAAAAAATTGTAGTTCAAGTTGAAATTTCCATCTTAAACTGACTCTAAGTACATATAAAGCCCAGCAACTCTTTTGGGCAATGCTCACATGCTGACTAAACTCAGAACAGCGAAGGAGACTACATGAATCTGTGACTATCTCACGGATTCTAAATTAAAGCTTAGAAACATTCACAATGAATAAAATAAATCCATAGTTGGAAATCAACAGCTGCCTTGATTAATAACAAACCTAAAGATTTTATGGTTTGAGGTATCAACTTTATCGACTTGGAATTAATTTTCGAGCACAGTCTCTATTTATCAAGTACGTCCTAATATTTCAACATACTTTAATTTTTCCCAAAAGAAAAAGATAGTTATTATCCACTATGAAATGCATGCTATTAATGCTACATTTTTTAAAAATCTGATTTCCTCTTTCCTACGATAAAGCCAAAAACTGATTTCCTTGGTAATTACCTAACACCTTTTCCACAGAACATTTCAGATCCATCTCAAATAGGTTTGCAAGGGGTAGGGAAAGTTTCATGGGATGGAACTTAAATAAATAAATAAATAAATAAATAAATAAAAGAGGTTTGTTTACCATTTAAATCTCTGGCTGAGTTTAGAGGGTGTTTCTTTTGTTATTAGTTAAAATTATTTTTGGCAAACTAATACAGTAGAGAAAATTAACCTGAGAAGTCTACCTTGAATGCCACATTACGTCAATAAATTCTAATCTTTGGTTTCACAAAGTAGCAAAACAGAGAATTATGATTAAGTGATTTAAGCTAATCAACAATTTTGGACAAAATGCAGATTACTGCACCTGCATGTACCTGTCCTCATATTTCACAAGGTATAAGGTGATCAAACTAAGGTTTTTCCAGTAACATCATAAGAAGCAGAACAACCGACTGATAATCTTCATAATTTCACTCTTTTATCCTTTCAAAATTGTTTCAGAAGGTAATTCCCAAAAATGCTTTATATTATAATACAAAGGTATCCTGAAAATAGAGATACATCAGTTGCACTTTTTAAATTGTGCAAGTTAAATGACAGTTCAATAACTCTACGCTGACTTCTAGTTTAAAAGACCACACAAACATATTTTCTAAAATACCTGATTTTGACTTCAGGATAACCTGAATGGTATGTCCATCATTGGTGACTTCACAGTCTCGGCACACCACATAATTTGGGGAGAGGCGGACATCCAACAGCGAGGGGTCATACCTAGCCTCTCTTGAGTTTAGGTTTATAGGAGACTGGTATTCCCCATTAGCATCAGGAAACACCAGACCCCACTCAACACCTAAGAACAAAATGAAATAAATTAAAAACAGGTGAAAAAATAAATTACAGTAAAATTTAACATGTAAAAACTAAACACTTAGAACCCTTGATATTATGAAGACAGTAATGATACCATCACTATACAGATGAAATATGGTAATTCTACTTGTTTTTGCATTCATTATTTGAATGATCTGATATTATCAAATACCATATACAAAATCCCGGACTAGCAAAATATTCTATTTGTATTTGTCAACAAAGACATAATAATTTATGACTCTAGGAAATTTGGGTCATCTTTAAGTGATTAGAAAAAAAGAATACCAGAACAATTTCTTCTGCTCATTAGTTCAATTACGTTCAGTACCTGGGAAATAGCTGTAACTTTCAACATACTTAGTTGACAGTCAGAACCCTAACTCATGCTAGTGAATAGACGCCCCTTATCAGAAATGCAAGTGTAGTATTTTAAAGTGTGCATATGTATATATCTGTGTACATACATATTCCCATCGTCTTTCCAAATTTTTTATAATTAAAATTATATATTCTATATTGGTTTCAACATACGTAGTAAACATCAGCACTACTGGTTGGCTCTAATAGGAGCCCTAGGTCTTTAGGAATAAATCTAGGAAACTCGAGTTTTTCAGAAAGTCAACCGCTTCTCGCCAAACCCAATGTCCTGAAATTTAGGACATGTTTTAGAAAGACTTGAGCGTTGCTAGCAAGCTTCACCAAAAGACCAGAGGCAGAAACACTTTCTCCCCAAAGTCTTCAAGCCAAAAACGAATTCTTAACGCTAACACTGTCTTCCTCAGGTGTTGAGTAAAATATATCTTCTTGACTACTCAGAAGACATAAAAGATACAGCCACGGCTTGGAGGCTAGCCCGCCCTCCGGACCGCAGCAGGTGCGAACGCCAGCCCTGCGGAAGGCTCCTGGGCGACAGCGCAGGCGGCGGGAGAACGCAGGCGGCGAGCACGCCTCCCCGGAGCGCCTCCCGCCCGAAACGCGCTAGGGGAGTGGGAAAGTGGGGGAGGCCCCCGTGGGAAAGTGGGGACGTGGGGGTGCTCGGAGCGCGCGGCAGCAGCATGACTCGAGTCCCGCGCTCGGCGAGACACTGACGCCGCCGCGGGACTCCGGACACCCCGACTCGCGGCCACTTACCTTCCTCGTAGCCCCACTCCACACCCTCATCTTCTTCCTCCTCATCCTCTTCCTTCTCGGGGAAGGCGACGGTATCTTCGATGAAGCTCAGGTCCGCCATGGGAAGGCCGCGGGGCCCCTCGGCGCTCTCGGCGGCAGTGCCTGCGCCTTCGCGGGGCGCGGGGCTGGAGCGGGAGTGGAGCGCGCGTGGGGTAGTGTGAGCGCGCGTGAGCGGCAGTGTGGGTGCGAGTGCGCCTGCGGGTGTGAACCGCAGTGTGAGTGCAAGCGGGCGTGCGTTCGGCCCGAGTGTTCCAGAGAGCCGCGTGGTGACCGCGTCCGGAGGCCCCGGCAGAGCGAGGGAGCGACTGTGGCCTGGGGAGAGAGCGCCTGGCGAATTTTATACCCGACAGGGGCGTGTCTGGTACGCGAGGATCCGCCCCTTTCTCTCTCTGGCCGCTGGTGCCGGGGAGCCGACAGTTAGAATGCGCCTTGGGGCTACCAGTCCCAAGTCACGGAAACATCGACGCATCCCCGCCCGCCCTTCCCCCGGGGTCGCCCCCGCCGCCCCCTGGCGCTTCCTCGCGGCGGCGACTCCTGCTTGGCCTCCGGCGTCTTCCTTCCAGAAGCCCGCAAGTCTCCCAAGGTCAGCCCTCAGGACCCCTGTGTGCCTGGCCTAGCCCAGAGGCTGCTCACCTATTCATTTTCATCCGTACTCCAGGAAATACCAAAAAGAAGGGGTCCTGGAGGACAGAGATGGGCTGCCGTGGGTAGGAGAAAGGAGAGGGCTAGGAGACTCCGTAACACAATAAAAAGAGACTCTCCAGCGGAATCTTCTTAGTGTCTTCTGAGTATTTACTTTTTAAATCGTCCGTTCAGCACAGTGGAAACGAGTAGGGAAATTTTTCCAAGAAAGTTCTATTAATTCCTAAAAACGTTTAAGAAAAGAAAATGGTTGTAATCTAGAGAAGTAGATATGATTTAGGGTTTTTTTTTTTTTTTTTTTTTCAGAAAAATGTATTGTTTCAAAGCAGGGCTAGCAGAAGGCAGTAGACAGAGGGTGTTCGCTGTCAAGAGTCTGGGGCACTGCTGCAGGCTCACCTGGCTGTGTAAACAGCTCCCAGTCACCTAGTGAAATCGTGTAAATAATGAAGTGCACACATTGCATAACAAACAGGAACTCTTCTGATCCAAAGAGGTGGCATTGTTACCCTTAAACGTACTTCTCAGTCTAGTGTTAACGACTTCAGACATCTGTTCCTGCGCCTTTTAAAAGCCCTGGTCAGTAACCCCTAAATAGGTTAACTCCACATTTTTAGAAGATATATGTGCACAATAAACTCGAGTTAGGACCTTAAGTACAGTTTGTTTTTTATATGCTCTGGTCATTCATGAAGATGTCTATTTGCAGTTTGAATAACCTGTTCCTAAATCACAGCAGCCTTATGAATGCATAATTCCTCAAATAAGGATGGAAGTAATCCGTTTGGGAATGTTTAGTTTCTGTGCTCATATCCTTTACTGCCTGCTAAGCACCTCCACTTTTTAAAAAGACACTTCATAGCCTTTAAAAAAAAAAAAAAAAAAACTATTACAAACTGCTCCAGAAAGTACACTGAGATGGAAAGAAGTGGAGGGAAACCTCAACTCACTCAATTCTGCCACTTTCTGGAAGGTTTAACTAAATATATGGAAAACTACTGGCCAACATTAGCCTGGAGGATAACCGGTGGATTTTAAGCATTCATATAATTTCTCTTTTCCTTAACTGTGCAGAGGACTGAACCAGTTTGAGAAACTAAATTCATTCTTCACTCACTGCATTCTGGGTGTTCTTTAGTGGATGCTCGTTTGCATCTTTGCAAGCCTGGGACTGGCAGAAGCAGAAGCCTACCCCAAAGCCAGAGCTATTAAAAATAATAAGCACTACTGAAAATATTAACTACTTTTCACTGAAGGTCTCCTGAAAGGAACATTTATTTTTCCTCTCTTGAAAACTTTTTTGTAATCTTCTATTTATTTTAAGTTTCTTTTTAGAAGTATGTTCACACGTTAATTAAATGCCGCAGCTAAGGAAGCCCATACAAAGGCTATGAAGGACTTGGATAATAAAAGCACTGCCACTCTGAGCTCATCAGCAATGGCCTTTCTCCTCTGTCCCCCAAATGTGCCTAAGTATGACATTGTAGCCATTGTGTGACCACCAACTGTGTTTAAAATATCAGGTGAGCATATTCTCACTCATAGGTGGGAATTGAACAATGAGAACACATGGACACAGGAAGGGGAACATCACACTTCGGGGACTGTTGTGGGGTGGGGGGAGGGGGGAGGGATAGCACTGGGAGATATACCTAATGCTAGATGACAAGTTAGTGGGTGCAGCACACCAGCATGGCACATGTATACATATGTAACTAACCTGCACATTGCACACATGTACCATAAAACCTAAAGTATAATAATAAAAGAAATAATAATAATAAAATAAAATAAAATAAAATATCAGGTGAATCATAGAGATGTTTATCAAACCAGAGGATGGTACAATCACCGTGGTAAAAAACTGAATTTTCCATGAATAAATAGTGTGCCATATTTACAAAAGATAGGCTGAAAGATTGAATTATTAGTGTTTACTTTTACAGTAAAAAGACAATTTTGCATATAGCCAGCAATGTATTACTATTCAAATATGCAGTTGACTACTAGACAAACATACATTGGCCTATATTTGCTCTTTTTAAATTATTCATGATTATTCGTAGAATGTAACTCCTGTATGCAAGCCTAGGGTTCCCTGTCCAGCCACATATGAGCCAATCCTCTGAGCATCCAAATATTCAATTAACAGCCTTAATTGCTTTGAGACTGTGGGGTTCAGATTTTTGCTAATTAACAGCACCTTAAGACCTTCTCTTCTCAGGTCCCTGCACTATATTACCACCAAAGATGGAATTTCTATTTCTAGTTATTATAAGGTGTCTGTCACTAAAAAAATCTAAACACACAGATCAAAGATATAGGCCAATTCTTTGTTTTACAAAATAGAACAAGCACATCTAAATCCAATACCAGAGAATCTAAAAATATTCATACTCTGTATTATGAATATGTCTTCCATATATTCCTCCATAATTTTAATAGGCTTTCAGCCTAATATTATATTTCATCCCTTAAATTAACTTTATATTGCTCACATTTAGTGCTTGCATAGCTAAGACCAAACCATATTAGTAGAACAATTTATTAAAACTAAGACCTATATAACTACCATTTGATACTAAGAGAATATAAATAGAAATATCTAAAAGGGACAAACTAATCTAGATGTCAGAGGAACCGAAGTACTAAGGTCGCTTCCCAGAGTCCAGAACCTAGACAGCCCTCTCCTATCTTTCCTCACTGCTTGTCTACCGTACCAAAGCTTTCTTATTGTAATGGTGAGTCTAGGCCCTAGAGTCATAAATATGACCTCCTCTTATGTGCACGTTATGCTCTGGGATCACCTCAAGGGTACAACTAACATGCATGTCGCATGGCTCCTATACAAACTGTAATTCATAAACTTCAACAGCAATGAATTGGGTTCCTTCATGTGCGCTGCTCTGGACTAGGCACTGTGGGAGAACCAAAAATAAAAAATAAAATACTTCTTCTGCTCTCAAGGAACTCATGGTTCTCTGGGGGGAGGAGAGAAGTAAATAATTATAATACAAGGCAATATGCAATATTAATATGTTAAATAGAAATGCAGGTACCACTACATCTAAGGAAGATGGAATTGTCATACTAATGGGAATGATTTAGAAAAGTTGAACAAGATGGCATTTGGGGCAAACTAGAGGAAATGGGCAGAGTTTGGGTGGGCAACATGTGAGCAAATAACATTCCAGGTGTGAACAAAGATGCCAAATCATGCAAGTGCTCATTGCGGATCTATTTGCTCCCTCAAATGCCATCTGTGACTGCCAAAACCAATTCAGATACACTAAAAATAAGCACTTCTCTAGGCTTATGTCTCAAATAAGGCACTTTTTCCTATGGTTGTTTAATTCCTTATGTCTAGTTTTTCTTTTGTCAGGAAAGACAGCAAAATTTTCTTCGTTATATATATTTTGATTTCTGAAGGTTTCAAACTTTGTTGATAAAAAAATTTACCTCTTCCTTTTAAATTACTTTTTTCAACTGATTAATCTTTTATTTCACCTGCTTAAAGTTACATTTACAAGCCTTCTTTTTGTTTGACCTCTTCTTGGTCTTTTATCTTCAGAAACAAACGACTAGGGCTCCATGTAGTCATTGGAGATGACATCATTGTCTCTATCATTTGCTGCCCCTTCGCTACTTGACCATGTGACTTCTTTGACCAATTAAATATGAGTAGAGGTGGCATGTGCCATTTCCTAGAAGAAAGATTTAGGCGTTATCAAAAGCAGACCTAGTAGCCCATCAAGTAAAGGTGAGTTCAAGGATAATTTTTATTTGCTCAAATGCTGTTTTTGCCTTTATCTTTTTCTTCAAAGAAAAAAAAAAAGTACCTCTCTGGCCTGCAAAGAAACCAAACAGTCTAGTACAGTGCCCTTATCTTCACCTCGCAAATTTCTTGGATGCCCTAACTCCAGCTAGGGCCCTCACCACTTCATGGCAGAATGAGAAAGCCCTTATCCATAGAAAATCCCCATCTTCTCTAAGGAACATGGACCGCAGCTCTCTTCCCCTCTCTCAGACCATGCCAATTATGCCTGAGGCCCTACATGAATTCAGCACCAAAATGACTTATGCTGAAATAGGAATGTTTAAGATAATTACGTTGGTAACTCCCAAGTCACCAAAATCTCTAGGGCACCTTCTGCCAAACAAAATCCCTTATGTGTTTAAGCCACAGAGGTTAAAGTTACCTCTTCTTAGTGCTTTCACGATGCCCTGTATAGATCTCTAACCCTGAAGTTAAGATTGTATTTTAAATATGTATTTTATGAACTTCTCCTCTAAACAATGAGCTCCCAAAGAGCAAGGCACTAGGCAGTGTGGGAGAACCAAAAAAAAAAAAAAGAAATAAAATACTGCTTTTGCTCTCAAGAAATTCACAGTTCTCTGGGGGAGGAGAGGAGTAAATAATTATAATTATTAAAACTATAATACAAGTAAATAATTATAACTATAATACAAGTAAATAATGATAATACAAGAAATATGTTAAATAGAAATGCAGTTACCACTACATTTAAGGAAGATGGGATTTTCATACTAATGGGAATGATTCAGAAAAGTTTCTTGAAAAAGATGGCATTTGAGGCAAACTGAAGGAAATGGGTACAGTTTGGGTGGGCAGCATGTGAGCAAATAACATTCTAGGTGTGAACAACGATGCTGCTTTGTGTGCCCCCATGTAGCACATGGTAGGCACTTAGGAATTCGTTTCCCTGTGCCATCAGCCATACAGTGACCTGATTAGCCTGGATAAATATATTAGTGCAATAAAAGTTGTGGTTACTAAGGTGGAAGCTTTCAAGGCACAGTAAAGCCACAAAAAAGGGGAGTGATCAAGTTTACCTGGTGGCAGATGTGTCAACAGGGGCTTCATAAAGGAAGTGACTTGGAAGCTGGGCCTTGGGAGATAAATAAGAAACGGAAGGGGAGGAGGTAAAAAAAAAATACATTCCTCAAAGCATGATGTAGACTGATAAGAAAAAAGAAGGAAAAAAAGAAAGACATTCCAATAAAAGATAAAACAAAAGCTCACATATAGAAGCCAGTGTGGGTTCACTTTTTTGATCAAGTTAATTTTCTTTTTTCCATGGTATTAATAAAAGGGAAAACAACATATTGAAATCTTATGTCTATGTTTGTTTTAGTGTTTTTTTAAACATGTTTCAAAACAATAATGACATGAGATTAAATACAAAGCAGATGGAATGCTTAAGTCAGTGCCCGTTGTTGGCAGAATGGCAATACTGAAAATGTATTGGACCTTTGTCGACTTTAAGAGAAGATGTATTAGACCTTGTTGACTTTAAGAGAAGGTGCCAAGTTAGAATAGCCTCAAGGCCACACCTATTCCTTAGTTCCCACAGCTCACTCTGCCCTACAGCATGCTCTTGGCTGTCAAAGATGCTGCTATGCCTTTTAGGCAAGACAGCAAACCAAAGCACAGGAAAATAAAAACTTTAGCGCTGTGGTCACCTCCAAAGATGGCTGCCGTAATTCCCGCCCTCAGTAGGCATGTGCTGTTCTTCTCGTTTACAGGGGAGACTGTTTCCCCTTGAAGTGGAACCACGGCTGGTTTTATGACTTGTTTCATCTCCATTGGACTAGAGTGACACTATGCCAGTTTAGGGCTGAGACTTTAAGAGGGCTGGACAATTTCTCTTTGCTCTCAAAAACCAGTCAACATGTAAGAAATCCTGAGACCACTATGCTGTGAAAAAATCCAACCTAAGCCAGCCACAGGGAGTGAGAAGACGTGGAGGAACATTGAGGCACACTCATGTGAGTAAAGCTCTCTCAGATCTTCCAACCCAGTTTAGCCACCAGCTGAATGCAGCTGACACTATGTGGATCAGATAAAATGTCCATCAGAGTGCTGCCTGAATTCCTGGCCCACAGAATCATGAGAAATAATAAATCAGTGTTTTAAGCCACTAAGCTTTGGAGTGGCTTATTATGCAGCATAAATAATGGAAGCAACACTTACTATGAACCAGATATCATGCCAGACACTTCCCATAGATTATTCTCTTTAATTCTCGTAAGAAGCTCAGTAATCTCATGCAGTGTTCAGATGAGAAAATGAAAGTTTAGATGCGTCCACCACCACAGACAGAGGCAGTGAATGGTCTGAGAGGTCTGTGTCACTCCAGAATCCGTGCTCCTGGCCACCAAACCCTACTGCCTTCAGAGAGGGTGAATTCAGCCAAGGTACTCCATCTCCACCAAACACTGTTTGGAATCAAACACCAACTCACATGCACACTCCAGTCCAATTGCATCCTTCCTGGGCAAACCATGAGATATGTTGGACCAGTCTTGGCCGCTATGGTTAGAAGGGTCCAAAAAGGAGGAATAAAGGAAGCTGGGTTGGAAAACTACAAGAGAATTTTTTTTTTTATTGGCAGACTTTCTTTTTCTTTATTTTTTTATTTTTTTATTTTTTTGAGGCAGAGTCTTGCTCTGTCACCCACGCTGGACTGCAGGACGCGATCTCAGCTCACTGCAACCTCCGCCTCCTGGGTTTAAGCGATTCTCCTGTCTCGACCTCCCAAGTCGCTGGGATTAACAGGCGGCTCCCTGTCCACCACTTACCTTCAACCTCAGGCTTGTACCACTCAGACCAACAACCCAGGAAATGATGTCTGTTGATAGGTTGCAGAGTTCTCTCTTATTGGGGGTTGATTTACTAATTACCTATTATATATTATGTGTGCAACATGATTTAGCTAATTAATTCATAATAACATGACAAAGGTATTTACAGATGAAACTGAAACACAGAGAAGTGTTTTTCCCATGATCACACAGCTAACGAGTGGAGGAGTTAAGATTTGAACCTAGGTCTAACCAGCTCTAAAGCCAGAGATCCATAACCCTTTCCCAGCTCACACCTCAGAGTCAGCTTTTAGTCACTATTGTGCCAAAAATCCCATTCAAAGTGTCATTAGTTATTCATCCATTCACATTTGCAACCAACTCTCCATGGGATACGAATGGTTAAGTGCATACTTAGCAATCTAAAAAGCTACTCCTCAAAAACAGAAAGCATTCAAGATGTTTTATGTTAAATATTTCTATTCCATAAAGAGTTTGTGTAATGAGGAGGAACCAGGGACACTAATGAAATACACAAGACAGTAAACATTTCTAATGCTAATGGAGCACAGCATGTTTACATTATGATTGGAACCCCATTGATTAGACTTCACTGAATATAACTTTTAGCATAATTATCAATGATGAGAGACAGTCAAGCTTGGTGCTGAGTACATGCTGAGCACTAAAGACTGACTACACTACTTTCAACTGGTCCTCAATTATTTAAGGGGCATTAACACGACATGATAGCTTGATATTTCCGATCTTGACAGTGGAGATAACAACAGAAAAATGTGCTAAAACTATCGGGGAACCTGCCCCGATAGTCATGTAGGTTCTTTTCTATTTTCCCTAAGCGTCGGCTGGTTTGAGAAATAAAGGGGCAGAGTACAAAAGAGGGAAATTTTAAACCTGGGCATCCGGGAGAGACATCACATGTCAGTAGGTTCCATGATGCCCCACAAGCCACAAAACCAGCAAGTTTTTATTAGGGAGTTTCAAAAGGGGAGGGAGTATACGAATAGGGTGTGGGTCACAGACATCAAGTACTTCACAAGGTAATAGAATATGACAAGGGAAATGGAGGCAGGGCGAGATCACAGGACCACAGGACCAGGGTGAAATTAAAATTGCTAATGAAGTTTCGGGCACCATTGTCATTGATAACATCTTATCAGGAGACAGGGTTTTGAGAGCAACTGGTCTGACCAAAATTTATTAGGCAGGAATTTCTTCTTCCTAATAAGCCTGGGAAGGCTATGGGAGACTGGGGTCTATTTCACCCCTACAGTCTACAGACCATAAAAGACAGCCACGCCCAGGGGGTCGTCTATAGACCTACCCCCAGGAGCATATTCTCTTTCCCAGGGATGTTCCTTGCTGAGAAAAAGAATTCAGCGATATTTCTCCCATTTGCTTTTGAAAGAAGAGAAATATGGCTCTGTTCCTCCTGGCTCACCAGTGGTCAGAGTTTAAGGTTATCTCTCTTGTTCCCTAAATATTGCTGTTATCCTGTTCCTTTTTCAAGGTGCCCAGATTTCATATTGTTCAAACACACATGCTCTACAATTTGTGCAGTTAATGCAATTATCACAGGGTCCTGAGGCGACATACATCCTCCTCAGCTTAAGAGATGACAGGATTAAGAGATTAAAGTAAAGACAGGCATAGGAAATCACAAGGGTATTGATTGGGGAAGTGATAAGTGTCCATGAAATCTTCACAATTTATGTTTAGAGATTATAGTAAAGACAGGCATAAGAAATTATAAAAGTATTAATTTGGGGAACTCATAAATGTCCATGAAATCTTCACAATCCACATTCTTCTGCCATGGCTTCAGTCGGTCCCTCCGTTTGGGGTCCCTGACTTCCCACAACAAAAACTACATCAGAGATTTAAGTAACATAATTATCAGATATTAAGAATTATTTAAAATGGACCTCTCCAAAATGAATCTAACTTCAGAAGTCTGGGAGAAACACTTATCTTATTAAATATATTAATGTCATTAGCATAATATAATATGTTGGAAGGCAGAGTAGCACACTGGTTTTGTCACTTAATAAGTTTTTATCTTGATTAAATTATTTAACCTCTCTTTGCCTTAATTTCCTCACCAATTAAATGAGAACCATAATAGTACCAAACCAAAATAATTGTTGGGAGGATTAAATGAGTTAATATAGATAAAGCACTTGAACTAGAGCAGTCAGTTCTACTAGAATGCTTGTTTTGAAAATGCAAATTTGTTCCAATGAAATTGATATATTAGGGAACAATTTGAGCACAATGAGACTTCCATGCTTGTTTATGGCACCTTCATTTGTTGGAAACACAGAAAACTGCAGCCAGTTGAACTGGGTCATGCAGGGAATGCACAAAACGTGCACATGTACACACCTCAAACACCTGCCAACTACCTCAGTTCACTGTGTGCTGTGAGCCATCCCCCATCCTCATCAGGTGCTACAACTGCCCATCACATTTCAGCTAACCCTCCTTCTGTCCCTTCACAGTAACTCACAAGGTACAGCCTGTGATACTCACTTCCACAGGCAAGCATCAGGTCTTTTCCAAGTTAAAATGGATACTTATTTCAGCATTTATACCTTTCTTAACCATTGAACATGTGTAACAAACTACTGTCATTTTATTATGTTCCTTTTTGTTGTTGTTTGTAACATGTACCTAGTGAGGTTTTTGACTGTTGTGCCCCTAAACTCATTTTCCCCATAAACCCTGTGATTGTTATTGCCAATTTTGCATAGTGCTGTAGTTTTCAGGAGTGTGTGTTACATTATAGCAAAACTGACTGTCTCTGGCATGTAACAAGTACTAAGATAATGTAATTATTATTTTTATAGCTATTATAAGAAATGGTTGGTGTATATTATCTGTATATTTTCTTAGATCATTTCATGTTTGAGTTAATTTTTATTATCATTAGTTTGAGTACTGTTCATATATTTTTATTGTATTCATACTCAGGAATGTCATGATGATTTATACATTTGTGAGATTGCTCAAAGTGTATAAAACAATACAAGAATCATTTGTAACTTAAGGATTTCAAACATATTGAGCATCCTAGTAACATATCTATATCCCTTAGAGACCACAGATAAAAATAAGACCTGCTGGTAATCAGCAGTAGCTCTAGGTACTTGACATCAAGATAGTCTGGTTTTAGACACCCACATGCATTCAGAACTAGTTATCTCTAAGCCTCCTTAACCCATGATCACATAAATAGGGGATGATATTTACATTTCAAGAGTGACAGAGGTAATCAGCGGGTCCATCATGGAGCTGAGGTCATAGGAAGAAGGCCAGAAGATCTTTTGAGATGTGAGCTTTCTGCACATTGAAGGACACTATGAGAATACAAACACTTAAGTCCTGGGGTTCTTCTGGGCAGTCTGTCAATACTATAACAATACTGCTCTACCTAAGCTTTACTGACTTTAGCGTGCTCAATCATACATCCATTCATCCAGGTGATATTTATTGATTAGGTACTCTGGAAGACACTGTCCTAAAGGCTTTGGATACCGTGATGACTAGAATTGGTCTTTGTGCTCAAGGAACATAGAACTTTGGAAATAGTATACCCACACTCAAAATTCTTCAAGGTTATAACCATGAGAAACAGGCTTTAGAAATCATATAACCATTGGAAAAGGTCCCATAGATGGGGGGCTTTTGGGTTTCACACAGAGCCATCAACAAGGAAAGCCTGATATACAGAAGCCCTGACTGTAAATCAAAAAACAACCTCGTGTGCCTTTATTCTGAGAACTGCACACACATGTTGCTTCATCCACATTCATGCACTAAGACATTAGCACTCTCATCAACTCACAATGGTCAAACAAATAAAAGTCAATATATATGAGGGTTCCTGAACATTGTAAATAATTATGCAAATGCAAATTAGTTTCACAACCAAGTTGCTGCTCAAATCACATGTCTAAAACTAAACTCATTGCCAACTCACCCCACTTGCCCTCACACCTTGCTTTTCTTATGTTCTTTGTTGCAGCTAGGGAAGCTACCATTCATCCAGTCTGGAAAGCATGGAATCACCCTGTACTTCTTTCCCTCACAACTCCAGTGTTTCTCTCTAATTCAACCCTGTTAATTCCATTTCAAAACATTTCACTCAACCCCTGCCTTTCTTGCTATCCTCACAGTTACTGCCATAGTTAAAAATATATCCACTTTCACCTGGATGAGTGCGCCCACACTCCATCCTCTATTGCTCATCTTTGATATCAATGGTAGAGTTCACATCATATCTCTTTCCTGATGAAAAATCCCTGCTGACTTCCTGCTGCATGCAGCATGTAAGATCCCCTCTCCTGAGTACAGAATAAAAGGACCTTAAAAAAGGATAGCCAAATCTTGCCACTTAGCCTCATTAAATTTGCTCTTTATAAGTGACCCAAAACTCCAACCACACAAGACTTATTAACTATAAAATATCCAAGGTTCTTTTCATGCCCACCATGCCTTTTTGCATAATGTTCCTTCTTTGATCCATACCCTTTTCCTGGGTATGTTACAGGAAGGGGGGATGGCAGGGGAATAGGTGCAGGAAGACTCAATATTAATGAGTATATGTGTCTCTTTTAGGGTAGGAACTGATCAGAAACCTATCTCATTTATCTTTGCATTTCCAAGATCTAGTAGGTTCCCGCCTATAGTAGCCACTCAGTAAAGTTATAAACTAATGACTTTAAGGAACTCTTTCTATCTATGTCTACAGAATTGCAAAATAATCAAAGACAATCAATGGTTCACAGCCCCGAAAGAATCACAGTACCTTGGGAGGGTCCCTTGGACAATGCCCAACTTCCTATTGAAAGAACACCCAGGCATCTCTTTTGCCTACTTTAAATGTCTATCATGACTTTTCCTGACAGAAGAGATCTTGAAGATACCTTAATTTTAAAGGCAGTGCTCAGAAAAGTCATGTGATTTTCCCAAGTTTACACCCCTGTAGAAAGCCAAGACCTGTGGGCAGAGGATTACCCTGGTGCCAAGGAAGAGACTAAAGGCACAAACTGTTTCAGTATAATAAAGAAAATAGTTAGAATAAGAATAGTCATACTACAAATTAGATATAGAGATGATCATGGACGTTATCAATCATTAGTATAGACATTATTAATCATTAGTTTTAATATTTCTCTTTGTTGTATTACTAATATAACTAAGGAATAACCAGTGGGTATAGGGTCAGGTGCTGAAGGGACATTGTGAGAAGTGACCAAGAAGGCAAGAGGTGAGCCTTCTGTCACGCCAGCATAAGGGCTTCTTGAGGGCTCCATGGTCAAGCGGTAATGCCAGTGCCTGGAAAGGCACCAGTTACTTAGCAGACTGTGAAAGGGAATCTCCTTTCCTTGGAGGAGTCAGGGAACACTCTGCTCTACCAGCTTCTTGTGGGAGGCTGGATATTATCCGGGCCTGCCTGCAGTCATCCGGAGACCTAAACCCCTCCCTGTGGTGCTGTGCTTCAGTGCTCACACTCCTTGTCCACTTTCATGTTCCTCCCATACTCCTGGTTCCTCTTTGAAGTTCTTAGTAGATAGTGGTAAAAGAAATAGTGGAAGTCTTAAAGTCTTTGATCTTTTTGATAAGTGCATGGAAGAAAACGCTGACATATGCTGCCTTCTCTCTCTGCTTCGGCTACCTAAAAGGGAAGGGCCCCCTGTCCTATGATCACATGACTTGCTTCACCTTATCAATCACTTAGAAGATTCACCCTCTTTACCCTGACCCCCTTGTCTTGTATGCAATAAATAGCAGCACGCCCAGCCATTCGGGGCAACTACCCATCTCCGTGTCTTGATGGTAGTGGTCCCCCGGGCCCACCCGTTTTCTCTTTATCTCTTTGTCTTGTGTCTTTATTTATTACAGTCTCTCATCTCTGCATACGGGGAGAACATTCGCTAAGCCCCATAGGGCTGGACCCTACAAAGACCAGGTTCAGGTCTCTTTTAGATGCTTAACATTTTTTCCACTCTCTGTAGAACTATTCAGCATTTCTCTAACTAGAAATTCCCAACCTTGAATTTTGGCAAAGTTTTCTTTCTGTTTCTAATTGATGCTCTCTGGGTTTCCAGGGTTTATTCTGACAGTACACTCTCTTGGATACTCTTAACTGGGACTCCGTAAGAGTTCTTTTGTAATTGGTGGAGTTACCCTAGATGTTTGTAACACAATGAAAAATCCAAATACTTCCAGTAATGACTATAGTAGCTTCACTGTCTGTTTTTCCAACAGTCTCATGTTTTACTAACATCTATAGAGCTGTGTCTTGCCCAGAAATACAGACTATTTTAATCAATACTTTTTTTTTTAATTGAGATGGAGTCTTGCTCTGTCACCCAGGCTGGAGTGCAATGACGTGATCTCAGCCAGGCGCAGTGGCTCACACCTGTAATCCCAGCACTCTGGGAGGCCGAGGCTGGTGGATCACCTGAGGTCAGGAATTAATCTATACCAATTCTTAAAGTCATTGCAAGTGAATGAAATTAAATAACTGTAGTATGTGATTTCTGTCAGAAAAAAAAAATTAGCTCATTTTATGACCAGAAAAGAAATCTCTCACAATGAAACTGACCTAGGCAAAAAGGTATTGTGAACAGTCTTATGGCAAGTTAAATGCTGTTCCAAATTTTCAACATGATCCTGCAAATTTAACACAGATTATGAAAGGGCGTCTTGTGGACCTCATTCAGATTTTCTGAGATCAGTGACTATAATCTGTGTGAAAAATTAACACAATGACTCCAAATCAGTGTGCTCTTAAGAAGAATTTCTTTAAATGAATTAGAAGCGATTCTAAACTGTGGGAGGTGGTGAGAGCCAAGAATCATAATTTTTAAAAGCTCTTCCAATGGATGTCAATATATAATAAGACTAAGAGTCACTGGGCTAGAAATCCACAAACTAGATAGAGCAAACCTCAACTAAACCATCCCACAAATGTTTCCCATTTCCCCAGAGATGCCACAAAATTATTTAAATAAATTCAATGAAAAGCCTATAAACAGTCATAGAAAAATCACACTTCACACCCAGGCATGGCAAGGGGTTAGGGCAGGTGCAGGGGTGAGCACATCAGCACCAGGTACTGCTGGGCTTATTTACTCTCTTAACCCTCAGAACAACTCTGTGATGTAAATGTCATTATCTCCATTTTAGAGATGAGGAAACTGAGGCTCAGAGAATCTATGTGACTTTCCAAACATAATAGAAACAATAAGTGGTAAAATTAGAATATGTACAAAACGTCTAGCTTCTATGAGGGTGACTTCCATTACTACAATCATAGAATGTTGTGACTCCAGAAACATGATGAACAATCAATAAGTAGATGCCAATTGATTGCTGACAAGCTAAAATATATTTTTTAATGAATTTGACATTTAAAATGTTTCAGATCCCTGCTGATATACAGAGTAGGAAATGAGGATGCTAGCTTATTTGACCTAATCATTTCTATTCTTGACTACTGCAATTGCCTCCCAACCTGTGTCCCTCCCTTGAGTTCTCTCTTCATCCCAAAATCCCATGCTCTCAAAACTTCCATGCCCTCCACACAGGATCTCAATTGATTGAACCTACCTCTTATAACAACCAATGCCAGAAACTTGGTGGTCCCCAGATATACTGTGCATTTTTAATTATGTGAATTACAATGTTGTTCCCTCAGCCCAAATGCAGAACGCCTTTCACTCCTCTTCGCATTCTTCCCCTCCTCAGCTACCTTCATCCCTCATTGCCTATAAAACACTGCTCAAATTATTTCTTCTTATGAAGCCTTCCCTGATTCCCACACTTTACAAGGCTTTGGTATTCTTGAAACGTTTGCTTCATAATCATTGCTTATATGTCTTTCTCTGGCACTTGAGTATACACTCCCCAAAGACAGCAACTACACTTTATTCATCTTTAAATCCCCAAGACCTAGTAAGAGTCAGGCCCATAGTAGGCACTCAGCAAATGCTTATTGACTAATTCACATAACTAGATCTTACTATTTAAAAAAATAACTGATAACAAATGTTTGGGAAACTCCATACCTTTGACTCTCTAAAATGAAAATTCTGGGTCTACCGAGAATCATTTAGAAAGCTTTCAGGGCCGGGCACAGTGGCTTACACCTGTGATCCCAGCACTTTGGGAGGCTGTAGCAGGCAGGTCCCTTGAGGTCAGGAGTTTCAGACCAGCCTGGCCAACACGGCAAAACCTTGTCTCTACTAAAAATACAAAAATGATCTGGGCGTGGTGGCACGCACCTGTAATCTCAGCTACTTGGGAAGCTGAGGAAGGAGAATCACTTTAACCCATGAGGTGGAGGTTGCAGTGAGCCAAGATTGCACCACTGCACTCCAACCTGGGTGACAGAGCGAGACTCTGTCTCAAAAAAAAAAAAAAAAAAAAAAAAAAAGCTTTCAGGCAAAAAAAAACTGAAATATATTTCATATGCTGCACATTTTGAAGTCCAAAGTCCTATTCTTACAGACTGCCTCTAAACCACAAAAGATCTGAATTCATTATTATTTTATATTTTTAAACCATTAATTTTGTCCTTCTTGGGAACTGCTCCAGCCTGGATAACCTTCCCCTCTGTAAGGGAAGCCTGATGAGGACCTTGTGTTCCTGACTCATACACACATCCAAGCCCGTCTGTATTTGGGGTTGATAGAAACCTTGTGCCTTGGGGATGACTGTGAGAAAATGGTCCCTGCTGCATTCCAGAACATCTTACCGACAGGAAACTTCTGTTTCTTGGTTACACAAAAATAAAGAACTGTCTTTCTTTGCATCTATTGAAAAGAAACTTTTGTCTTCTTGGCTTCCAAGAATATCCAGGCCTGTCTCCTTTTCCAATCGACTGAAATGCAATTCCACCCCCAACCCCCTTTTTTTTTCATAACTGGTTTGGTACTAACAGATGCTTGTTATGGGACCAAACCAATTTGTGCAAAAAAAAGTGAGTTTTCATAGCATAAGTTGAAAAAGAAATCCCTTGTGGATATAGCTAGATAAATCCAATGGATAAACACCCACAAAATCAGACCCTAATTAAATTTTCCAAGGAGATATCCAGGCACATTCTAGTTGGTAAATTATGTGGTATCTGTACATTAGAGATAGATGTGTTTACCAAATCCTGGAATAATAAAATTAAGAAAGCTCCTCTTGGAGATTAAAAGATGTAATTTTAAGAAATATGAAAAGGTCTACTTTATGCAATTACTAAGCTTAGAAAAATTACATATGTTGACAAATTTATAGTTTCAAGAAAGATTTAGATATAGTCATGGGTTCAGTAGCCAGTGGATACACTGCAAAAGGAACATGTAAGGATATGTATGCCTCTGGGATCTAACACACTCGGAAGTTGTGTCCCATCACTAAATGTCCTTTATAATAATACAAGAACCTGAAACACCACCTTTGATTTATTCTTACATTAATATTTATACACACTCAGTAAAATTTGTAGAAGTATCTTTGTTGAAAGCATTGGGACTCAGAAAACTGTACCCCAAAATATGACACTTTGGCCTGCTGAATACATTGAACTAAAAGGGATTGAGAAGCCTCAGAAGCAGCCTCAAAGGGAATGTCTCTCTCCCACCTTCTCCTGTCCTTTTGTCTCCTGTCCCTCTTTCTCCCCCACAAAGGAGTCATAGAAATCAGAACTCCTCTTCCCCAAGGGGGCGCATAGAAACTAGAACCCCTATCCCCCAAAGGAAGCCATAAAACCTAGAAAGGGCACACTCTCTGTATTCTCCCTGGAAGATGCTCATTCCAGAGAGGTCCTGCCCCATACCCAGGAGAAAGAAATGCTACATGGAGAGGCCAAGAAAACTTGGAAGAGACAGGCTTTGCTGGGTTTCCCCATCAGTCTGTTCCCATTGGGTCATACCCTTTTGTACAATCACATTTCTACACCATTGCCCATTCTTCATCGAACCCAAGCATAAAAATAGAAGTTTTCCACAAGTCTTTGGGTCTTCATTCTGAAAGCTCCCATGTCATATAAAACTTTGATAAATTTGTTACGCTTTTCTCTCATTCACCTGTCTGTCTTTTGTCACAGGAGTATCGGCAGTGACCCTTATGATGGGTGAGGAAACATATCACACCCTTTCTTCCCCTAAAAAAGGAAATGCAAATAAACATTAGGAGCCCAATAATGAGATAATGATGTGGAGGAAACAGTGCATGAAGACTGAGAAAGTCAGGATCATTTGGAGTCAATCCAGAAAGTCTCAGCTTCACTGCACAAAGACCATTGTTTCACAATAATGGATAAGAAACATCAAAAGCATATATCCATTGTAAAGAGAAGCATTTTGTTTGTCTAAACCAGGGGTTTTCTAATTGTGGTCCTTGGACCAGCAGCACAGGCATCACCTGAGAAATGGTTAGAAATGCAAATTCCTGGGCTCCATTCCAGACCCAGGGAATCAGAAGTTCTGGGGAGGCTAAATTTGAGGACCACGGACCTAGATCTGTGCTGTCCAGTAGGACAGTCACCAGGAGCCACATGTCTTTATGGGATATTTGAAACATGGCTAGTCTAAATTGAAACATGCTGGCAAATGTAAGAAACACACTGGATTTCAGAAAATTAGTACAGAAAAAAAGAAGGTAAACTATTTCATTAATGTTTTTATATTGATTACATATTGAAATAATAATGATTTGGATATACTGCATTATGCAAGGTATATTACTAAAATCAATTTAATCCATTTCTTTTTACTTTTTTTTTGATCTGGCTACAAGAAAATTTGCAGTTACATATGACTTGCATTATATTTCTATAGGAAAACACTGGTCTATTGCAAACCTCTTAAAAGTGTAAAAATTGCCTCCACAAAATTCCTGTGAACCCAGAAAATCTGAGACAGGTCTCAGTTAATGCAGAAAGTTTATTTTGCCAAGGTTGAGGACGCGCCTGTGACACAGCCTCAGGAATTCCTCACAACATGTGCCCAAGGTGGTCAGGGCACTGCTTGGTTTTATACACTTTACAGAGACATGAGATATCAATCAACATATGTAAGAAGTACATTAATTCCATCCAGAAAGGCAGAGATAACTCAAAGCAAGTCCCCCATCCCCTCCCCCCCGGCCCCCAGGGGTTTCCAGGTCACAGGTAGGTGAGAGACAAATGGTTGCATTCTTCTGAGTTTCTGATAAGCCTTTCCAAAGGAAGCAATCAGAGTTTGCATCTATCCTAGTGAGCAGAGGGATGACTTTGAATAGAATGGGAGGCATTTTCCCTGAGCAGTTCCCAGCTTGAAAGGGCCCAAGATATTTTACTTTCACATTTCTTCCCTTTTCTTTTTTAAAATTTTCTGGAGAAAGCATTTTACAAGAAAATGAGTCTCTTTTCAGGTTTCATCTGATCTCTCATGGCTAGGATGGTTTTTTCCTAGATGTGTAGGTCCCCAAAGCTCATTTTTAGCAGGTTGTTAAGTCTCATGTCCTATGAAGAGAAAATAGGGGGAGGAAGAGAGAAAAACAACAACAAACAAAAGGGCAATCCTAGAAAAACTGAGATAGGCCACATTACTCTAAAGTCCATACATTAGTAGGCAGGTATGAAAGTGACTTATCTATGTAAATAGGTTGCTGTTATTTTCTTTTAAAGTTTAGTTTGTCTGACTTCAGTTCCCAGGGCTTAATGATTGACTTCAAATTAGGAAAAATGGGAAAAAAGGAAAAAAATTGAAAACATTATTTTGAAGACTTGTAGCCAAGAAAAATTAGAATTTGGTTCAAAATGTAGAGAATAATAAAAATGGAAAAAACATTAGGCAAGACTAATTTTTCTCTCTCCGGTTTCCCATTTTTACTAAAGACAGATCATGGTAGGACAGTTTTGCTGTATTATACTTGGCCTAATTATTTGTATACAGTGCAGCAAGAATAATTTGGTGGGTTTTTTTACATAGGTTTTAAATTGGCTTTGATGGAACTTTGTTCCATAAAAGGAATCTCACATAAGACTTTTTAAAGCTGAAGCCAGCCATGGATTTGTGCCATCAAATATCTATGAGTTGGGTGAATTTCCTCTTCTCTTGAGCTTCCAAGATAAACCTGGGGCTTCTAGACCTGTCAGTAAATGACTTTCTTTACTAACCACGGGTCAGAAACCCTGTACAGGGACTGTGTACACAAAATATGGGGCCAGTTTTTCCAAGGGCTTTATTGGCTCCATAAGTCTGATTCCTTAAAGGAAAGCACATCATTCCAGTCAAAGCCTTGGTAAAATAACCAGTGTCTCCAGTTGTGTCTCATTACAAAAGAAAACAGATTCTTATTGCACTTATGCAAATAACTGTATTGCCATAATTTAAGAACACTCACAAATAGTTTCCAAATTCTGGAGAAATCAGGTAGAGAGCAAAAAATATGCTCCAAATTTTGTTCATGGGAGTATATTAAATTGTTAAAAGCTGTCAATATCTCAAAAGAAAAGTTGCGAGACTCTGAAAAATAAGACAAAGCATCAGCAAACATTTTAAGCAAAAAGTCAAAAAGATTAGTTTAGTCCATGTAGTTAATTCCTGTTCTGCTCAATATTCATGAACTTTTTAGGTCTCCATTAATCCTGAAGGTTTCATCTCTATTCCAAAGTTACAGTCTCCAAAGTTATCAGAAACCTGCATTCAAGAGCACCTGTTGTATAGCTGATTATAAAACCACCTTCTAAAAAGGACCAAAACTAGACAACAATGGTCCATGGATGACAAAAAGTTTTAGGGCAACTGTAGTCAAAGACACAATTGACAAAAAAATTTGTTGGCACGCAATAATTTTAACATAACAATTACTATTATTACTGATAATGTACACTAAGTTATAGCAGAATTATAGGAGTTTCCCATAATTTTAGAACACATACCAATAACATAGTTATACCGTATGCCCAAAGAAAACACAACACCATTTCATATTTGACAATGCTTCCTGTATAATTTTTGTACCAAATAAGCCAAATTATGTTTTGTGTTTTTTTTTTTTTTTTGGACTTTAGGGAACCTAATATCTTAAAGGATTGATTCGGTCAGAAAAAAAACATAATTTATAATTTGATTTAGGAAAGCTTGTCAAATATCAAAGGTTTCAAACATTTGATATCACAAAACAGGATCACAGGTCATTGTAAAATAAGTCATTCATTTAACCAAAGTGATAACTCAAAGATTTCAAAAAAAAAAAGGTGAAAACTTTTATTTTTTGAGAGAGGAAAGTTAATTTTCCAAACAATATTAAAAACAGCATGAAGACAATTAAATTTGTTTTCCAAAATTTTATAAAAAATCTATAAAACTTTAATCTTGACCATAAGATATAGCTTACATAAGCCTTTTAAAACCTTTATAACCTTTATTAAGGAATTGGTTAATATTTCAAGAAAACCTTGATACTCACAGGGGCCCATATGCTGGTCTTGCATAAGTGTGTCTTTGATATTAATGATTAATTTATAGAGAAACTGAACTTATTTTATCTTCCAAAATTGGCCCTTACAATCATATGCACCCACCTCTTCCATGATAGTCCCTGGGCCTTGAGGAGTTGAATAGTTTTAATTTCTTCCCCTGTGTCTCAGGAATGCAGTTTATTTTGTTTGACATCTTCTACAGGGCCCGAAGGTGAGGCTTTAATTGCTCTCAGTGATTTGGCAGGACTTGATGTCCTTTTTAGATCCAGGAGTCAAAGCCCTGTAACTCAATGTCACAAGGACTTTAAAAGCACATACAGGAAGACACATGGATGGAATAACCTTAAAATTTTTTTTATCTGTGTCTCTCTTCCTAAGCAAACCAAAACTTAATATGATAACTTGATCATATTAAAGTTTTGGGTTTTTTTTCCAATATAAATCATCTTACTGTGACTTACACTGACTGTTCATGACATGCTCAGACTTTCTGGTTTGTCCTGAACATCCCTCTTTCTTAAACAACCAGTAATTTTATTTTAGGACTAAATTTACCATACAAGATTCTTTCTCATATAAAATTATTTCTCTTAAGCTATCTTACTGCAACAACAGTGAAAAAACACCTCTTTTATTTTCTGGTTCCTTTTACCTTGTTTTATATATAACCTTTAAATAAGCTTTGAATTAGACAAAAGTTGTTCACCTTTTTTTAATAAGGGCACAGTTTTTTTTTTTATTTTTAGCAAGAATGTTTTCCTACTATATATTTATTGGAAAATAACCAATGTATTAGTCCGTTTTCATGCTGCTGATAAAGACATACCCAAGACTGGGCAATTTACAAAAGAAAGAGGTTCCACATGACTGGGGATGCCTCACAATCATGGTGGAAGGCCAGGAGGAGCACGTCATGTCTTACATGGATAGTAGCAGCCAAAGACAGAGAGCTCGTGCAGGGAAACTCCCATTTTTAAAGCCATCAGATCTCGTGAGACTTATCCACTATCACGAGAACAGCACAGGAAAGAACAGTCCCCATGATTCAATTACTTCCCACTAGGTTCCTCCCATGACACACGGGAATTGTAGGACTTACAATTCAAGATGAGATTTGGGTGGGGACACAGCCAAACCATATCACCCAAATAATGAAATATCTATTTATTAATTTAATATAACTTTACATTCTAAATTATGACCAGTTTGTCTACAAGTATTTAGCCCATTACATTTACCTAATTATTTTATTTAAATTGTTTACCAAATTATTTAGGAAAACTGTAAGAGTCATGATTTAAAGTTGTAAAATTGCCGCTGCATAATTATAACTGAAACAGTGAAAAAAGGTTTGACGCAACTGACTCCATCTTGTTCTTAACCTCCAAGCTGCTCTTGTTCATTCCTGGGCATAGGCCAAACTAACTTTGGGGGAACCTTAGATTACAGCTTAGTTTTGAAACAAAGACAATAACAGTCCTTTCCCAAAGCAAACCTCCTTCTTTCCTGTGGACTAGACTGCCTAAAGCTACAAGATTAGAAATTTTGGTAATCTTACTAAATTTAAGATGTGGCTATTTCCATTAAACCAATATCAATATCTTATTTATTAAAAATTACAAAAGGAATAATTATTCTGTTTTGGGCTGGGTTTATAGTTTCATAAACCCTGTGCCAAAATTTGACACTTATAGTGTTTGGCAGGGATAAGTATGAAATTACTTGATTAATGACTGCCAACAAAAAAGTATGCTGGCAATTCTTAAGATATTTCTAATATTACTTTATCAATAATTTTAAAGCTAGCTTATTTGTTAAAGATTTTACTTAAATTACATAAACTTGAAAAAGCATTTGACTAGTCATTTCCCTTTTAGTTTCTGATTTAAGCACTTTTATTTTTTAAGCAATTAATTAGAGCTCTTTTACATATTTTTAGTAGTGAAACATTGTGTACACAACACATAAATAGATAGGCATGCTGATAGAAGTACATTTTATAGATTCATAGAAACCCTTTACTTCCATTCTTAGAATTTCAGATTCTTGATAACCTGTTTTACAACCCTGGGCAGTTGTCAACTAAATAGCCTTAAATTTGCATATTAAAGAAGCAACTCAGGTGAAAGTCAAATATCAAAATTTACATTACAAGGTGCAGAGAGAAAAGTTTCCTATGCTAGAGGGAAATTAAAATGGATCTAATTGCCAATTAAACACAAAATTATAGAAATTATAAAGGCCTTTTAAAAATACACACATATACACACACACAGATCCTATAGCTTTTACTTCAGAACTTTTAGCCATAAGATAATTACAAATTACCAGCTTGCAAAAAGAACTTGTTGGATCTAAACAATGGTTTTTATCTTAATAGAAAAATAGGACCAGGCACAGGGGCTCATGCCTGTAATCCCAGCATTTTGGGAGGCCAAGACAGGTGGATCACGAGGTCAGGAGTTTGAGACCAGCCTGGCCAACATGGTGAAAACCTGTCTGTACTAAAAATACAAAAATTAGCTGTGCGTGTGGTGCACACAAAACAAAAAGAGAAGAAAAATAACAGCAGATTTAGAGCAGGCAGAAAAGAAAAAGTCGAGAAAATGAGGACTTAAAACTCTGTAGTTTGCAAGTCGTGTGAAGAGACCACCAAACAGGTTTGTGTGAGCAATAAAGCTTTTTAATCATCTGGATGCAGGTGGGCTGAGTCTGAAAAAAGAGTCAGCAAAGGGAGATAGGGATGGGGCCATTCTATAGGATTTGGGTGGGTAGTGGAAAATTACAGTCTAAGGGGGTTTTTCTCTTGCGGGCAGGGGCGAGGGTCACCAGGTGCTCAGTGGGGGAGCTTCTGAGCCAGGAGAAGGAATTTCACAAGGTTAATTGCTCAGTTAAGGTGGGGCAGGAACAAATCACAATGGTGGAATGTCATCAGTTAAGGCAGGAACCAGCCATTTTTACTTCTTTTTTTATTCTTCACTTGCTTCAGGCCATTTGGATGCATTCATGCAGGTTACAAGGGATATGATGGCTTAACTTGGGCTCAAAGGCCTGACATTCCTGTCTTCTTATATTAATATGACAAATAACATGAAATAGTGTTGAAGTGTTGAGGCAGTGAAAATTTTGGGGAGGTGGTATGGAGAGATAATGAGCGATGTTTCTCAGGGCTGCTTTGAGCAGGATTAGGGGTGGCATGGGAACCTAGAGTAGGACAGATTACGTTGAAGGAAGATTTTGTGGTAATGGGTGATATTATGGGGTTGTTAGGAGGAGCATTTGTCATATAGAATGATTAGTGATGGCCTGGATATGGTTTTGGATGAATTGAGAAATGGAAGACACAAGGTCCGAATAAGAGAAGGAGAAAAACAGGTATTAAAGGACTAAGAATGGGAAGGACCCAGGACATCCAATTAGAGAGTGCCCAAGGGGGTTCAGCATAATTACTTGCTTGGTTGGCAAGTTTTTAGGCAATATCCTTGAGTTTTTTGTGTTGTCATATACCAGGCCATATTGATTTAGGTAAAAACAACACTTCTCATTTAAAAATATGCAGAGTCCCCTTTTTTTAGCAGTGAGTGAGTCAAGGCCTCCATGATTTTGGAGGAAAGAGAAATGTAAACCCAGCAATTGTTTGTTAAAGAAGGATTACAAATGGTAGGAGAGAGTGAGATTGATAGTGTGGTGGAGACAGCTGGGGAGAGGTAGAGGGTGGCATAAGAACAGAACCAAGAATATGAGTGACTATAAAAGTAAAGAATAGGACTTTATCAGGGTGAAAGTATTGGAGGGTGCCCTGCCAGCAAAGATTATTTATTTACTTTAAGAGGGAGTTAAGAATGTTGGTTTGGGGATAGCACCAGGAGATATCAGCTGTGATGGCTTGGAGAAACAGTGTAAACCGGCAGTATAAACAAGAGCAGGGCATGTATGAGTAGTTGAGAACAGTGAATAGGAGTATGACTAGACAGAAGATAGTAGGGATCATGAGATTTTGGGGTGCAGTTCAAGTTGGGCTGGTGTCTGGAATGAGACTGGGGCCTAATAAAAAGGAGCATCCATACAGGAGCTCAAATGGGCTGTACCCTGTAGCATCCCAAGGACAGGCTTTAATTCTGAGAAGGGCAAGAGGTAAAAGTACTGTCCAGTCCTTTTTAAGTTGGAGGTTGAGCTTGGCGAGGTGTGTCTTTAAAAGACTATTAGTTCATTTTACCTTTCCTGAAGATTGAGGACAGTAAGGGGTATGAAGTTTCCACTGAATACCAAGAGCCTGAGAAACTGCTTGGGTGATTTGACTAGTAAAGGCCGGTCTGTTATTGGACTGTATAGAAGTGGGAAGCCAAACCAAGGAATTATATCTGACAGAAGGGAAGAAATGACTGCAGTGGCCTTCTCAGACCCTGTGGGAAAGGCCTCTACCCATCTAGTGAATGTGTCTACCCAGACCAAGGGGTATTTTAGTTTCCTGACTCGGGGCATGTGAGTAGTCAATTTGCCAGTCCTGGGCAAGGGCAAACCCCCAAGCTTGATGTGTAGGGAAGGGAGGGGGCCTGCAAAATTCCTGAGGAGTAGTAGAATAGCAGATGGAACACTGAGAAGTGATTTTTTGAGGATAGATTTTTACGATGGAAAGGAAAAGAGAGGTTTTAAGAGGAAGGCTAGTGGCTTGTAACTTACGTGGAAGAAGTTATGAAATGACGACAGAATAGAATGGGCCTGTGAGGCTGGAAGGAGATATTTTCCTTGGTTCAAGAACTATTTGCCTTGTGCGGGAAGAGATTGATAGATGGGAGTTTCAGTGGGGGAGTAGGTGGGAGTGACTGATGAGAAGGAGAAAAATTGGCCATGAGAGACAGAAGTTGGAACGCTAGCTGCTTTTTTAGCTACCTTATCAGCATAAGCATTGCTCTGAGCAATGGGACTTGATGCCTTTTGATGGCCCTTGGGATGAATGACTTCAGCTTCCTTTGGAAGTAAAGTGGCCTTGAGAAGAGTTTTTATTAAAGAGGCATTAATGATGGAGGACACTTGTGTAGTAAGGAAACCTCTTTCTGCCCATATAACAGCATGGTGGTCCAGGATACGGAAGGCATATTTAGAGTCAGTATAAATATTGACGCATAGTCCCTTTGCAAGAGTGAGGGTTCAAGTTAAGGCAATGAGTTCGGCTTGCAGAGAGGAGTGGAGCAGGGCAGAGTGGTAGCCTCAATGATAGATGTGGAAGATACTATAGCATAGCCTGCCTTTGCTGGTGAGTGACGATTAGGCCTGGTGGAACTGCCATCAACAAACCAAGTGTGATCAGGGTGAGGAGCAGGAAAGAAGGAAATATGGGGAAATGGAGTGAATGTCAGGTGGATCAGAGAGATACAGTCATGGGGGTCAGGTGTGGCATCCAGAATAATGTGGGAGGCCAGAACGAAGTCCAGGTCAGGAACAATGGTAATTGTGGGAGCCTCAACAAAGTCCTTCAGAGTATAACTGAAGGAGCTGGGGAGCAGAAAGTATATGCATCAGGTGTGAGGAAGTAAATAGATTTTGGAAGTTATGAGAACTGTAGAGAGTGAGTTGAGCATAGTTTGTGATTTTGAGGGCTTCTAAGAGTATTATGGTGGCAGTAGCCACTGCACAGGAACATCACGGCCAGCCTAAAATGGTATGGTTAAGTTGTTTAGACAAAAAGGCTACAGGGCGCAGTCCCAGTCCTTCTGTAAGAATTTTGACTGCACAGCCCTGCACTTCGGCTGTGTGTAATGAAAAGGGTTGGGATGAGTCAGGGAGAGCTAGTGTGGGAGCAGTCTCTAAAGCTGTCTTCAAGGAACGGAAAGAGGAGTGGAGAAAGGATTTAGGAAATATGGGGTTAGCTAGGTTTCCTTTTGTGAGTTTATATAATGGTTTTGTTAGGATGGCAAAAGCAGGTATCCAAAGGTGAAAGTATCCAACCATGCCTAGGAAGGAAAGGAGTTTTTTTGTAGAAGGGGTTGAGGTTTGGGAGATCAGCCAGACATGATCAGCAGGGAGAGTATGTGTGTTTTCATGAAGAACTATGCAAAGATAGGTAATGGATGAGGAAGAAATTTGGGCTTGACTGAAGTAATGGGGGCTGTCTGTGAAGCCTTGTGGCAGTACAGCCCAGGTAATTTGCTGAGCCTGATGGGTGTCAGGGTCAGTCCAAGTGAAAGCAAAGAGAGGCTGGGATGAAGGGTGCAAAGGAATAGTAAAGAAAGCATGTTTGAGATCCAGAACAGAGTAATGGGTTGTGGAGGGGTTGTGGAGGGAGGTATTGAGGATAGAAGGGTATATGCGTTTGGCACCATGGGATGGATAGGCAAAACAATTTGGTCAATAAGGCACAGATCCTGAACTAACTTGTAAGACTTGTCTGGTTTTTGGACAGGTAAAATGGGGGGATTGTAAGGAGAGTTTATAGGCTTTAAAAGGCCATGCTGTAACAGGTGAGTGATAACAGGCTTTAATCCTTTTAAAGCCTGCTGTAGGATGGGATATTGGTGTTGAGCAGGGTAAGGATGATTAGGTTTTAATGGGATGGTAAGGGGTGCATGATCGGTCACCAAGGAGGGAGTAGAGATGTCTCATACTTGTGGATTAAGGTGGGGAGATACAAGGGGAGGATGTGAAGGAGGATTTGAACTGGCAAAAACAGCAGCAATGAGGTGTGGCTGTAGCCTAGAAATAGTCAGGGAAGCAGATAATTTAGTTAAAATGTCTTGACCTAATAAGGGAGCTGGGCAGGTGGGGATAACTAAAAAGGAGTGCATAAAAGAATGTTGTCCAAGTTGGCATCAGAGTTGGGGAGTTTTAAGAGGTTTAGAAGCCTGGCCATCAATACCCACAACAGTTATGGAGGCAAAGGAAACAGGCCTTGAAGGGAAGGTAATGTGGAGTGTGTAGCCTTCATATTGATTAAGAAGGAGACAGACTTACCCTCCACTGCAAGAGTTACCTAAAGTGTCTGTGATGGTCCAAGAGGCTTCTGAGGCAATCGGGCTGCATCAGTCTTCAGCCGCTAAGCCGAGAAGATCTGGGAAGGATTCAGTCAGAGAGCCTTGGGCCTGAGTTCCAGGGGCTCTGGGAGTGGCTGCTGGGTGAGTTGAACAGTCCGATTTCCAGTGGGGTCCCGCACAGATGGGACACAGCTTAGAAGGAATCCTGAGTTGTGGGCATTCCTTGGCCCAGTGGCCAGATTTCTGGCACTTGAAGCAAGATCCTGATGGAGGAGGTCCTGTCCTGTAGGAATGCTTGACCACTGTGGCTTAGGCATTTTGAAGTTCTTTTGTGCTGGAGATGTGGCTGGGGTTTCTCTCACGGTGGAGGCAAGGAATTGCAACTCAGAAATATGTTGCTACTTGGCTGCCTCTACTCTATTATTGTACACCTTGAAGGTGAGGTTAATTAAATCCTGTTGTGGGGTTTGAGGGCCGGAATCTAATTTTTGGAGCTTTATTTAATGTCAGGAGTGGATTGAGTAATAAAATGCATATTGAAAATAAGACAGCCTTCTGACCCTCCAGGGTCTAGGGGTGTAAAGCCTCACAGGGTTGCTGCCAAACGAGCCATGAACTGGGCTGGGTTTTTATATTTCATGAAAAAGAGCCTAAATGCTAACTGATTTGGGAGAGATTGGATAAAGAAAAAGGAGCATTAACCTTGACTATGCCTTTAGCTCCAGCCACCTCTTTAAGAGGAAATTGTTGGGCAGGTGGGGGAGGGCTAGTCATGGAACGAAACTGTAAGCTGGACCGGGTGTGAGGAGGGGAGGTGATAGAGGGATTATAGGGTTGGGGAGTGGAGGCTGAGGAAGAATTGGAGCCTGATTCAGCCTGATGGGAAGCGACCTGAGGAGGAGCAGCCTGGGGAGGAGGGGAGAGGTCAGATGGGTCTGTAGAAAAGGAAGATTGAAAAGACTCAGTGACACATGGGGTTGGGACTGAGGGGACAGGCAGGAGGGAAAGAAGGAAGATTTGGGATTAGTTGCATTGGGAACAGAGACTAGGGAGGGACCGATGTGTAAAAGAATGCCTGGACGTCAGGCACCTCAGACCATTTGCCCATTTTACGACAAGAAGTATCTAGATCTTGTAGGATGGAGAAATTGAAAGTGCCATTTTCTAGCCATTTGGAACCATTGTTGAGTTTGTATTGGGGTCAAGGAGTCAAGAAGAAAATAAGTGTTTAGGTTTTAGGTCAAGTGTGAGTTGAAGAGCTTTTAAGTTCTTGAGAACACAGGCTAAGGGAGAAGAAGGAGGAATGGAGGATGGAAGGTTGCCTATAGTGAAGGAGGCAAGCCCAGAGACAAGAGAGGGTAGAGACACAGAGAGAAGGGGTGGGGGGTGCTTGCCCCCCGGGAAAGTGGTGCTTGCTACTAAGGGTGAAGGATCAAGGCAGGCATCCCTGCGGTGATTAGACACCCCTGAAACGTGGGTGAATAATCAAGCAGGCCTCTCCGCAGTGATTAAACACCAAGGGAAGACTGTCTTCCTGAGTCCGTGACCGGCGCCAGAGTTTTGGGTTCATAGATAAAACGCATCTCCTCTGTCTCTACTAGAAAAGGAAAGGAGCTGAAATTAAGAGAAGGGAGAGATTGAAGGATGGTGACAAGACTGAAAGGAGAAAGAGGTTGAGGGATAGTGAGAGAGCTTGCATAAGAGAATAAAAAGAGGCCACTTACCCGATTTAAAATTGGTGAGATGTTCCTTGGGCTGGTTGGTCTGAGGACCTGAGGTCACAGGTGCATCTTTCTCATGGAGCAAAGAGCAGGAGGACAGGGGATTGATCTCCCAAGGGAGGTCCCCTGATCCAAGTCATGGCACCAAATGTCAAGAGCGTCCATGTGAAGAGACCACCAAGCAGGCTTTGTGTGAGCAATAAAGCTTTTTAATCACCTGGGTGCAGGCAGGCTGAGTCCAAAAAGAGAGTCAGTGAAGGGAGATAGGCATGGGGCCGTTTTATAGGATTTGTGTGGGTAGTGGAAAATTACAGTCTAAGGGGGTTGTTCTTTGGTGGGCAGGGGCGGGGGTCACCAGGTGCTCAGTGGGGGAGCTTCTGAGCCTGAAGAAGGAATTTCACAAGGTTAATCGCTCAGTTAAGGTGGGGCAGGAACAAATCACAATGGTGGAATGTCATCAGGTAAGGCAGGAACTGCCCATTTTTACTTCTTTTGTGATTCTTCACTTGCTTCAGGCCATCTGGATGCGTTCGTGCAGGTCACAAGGGATATGATGGCTTAGCTTGGGCTCAGAGACTTGACACTTAGGGCTTTTGTTTTGTTTTGTTTTGTTTTTTGAGATGGAGTCTCACTGTTGTCACGCAGGCTGGAGTGCAGTGGCATGATCTCGGCTCACTGCAACCTCCACCTCCGGGTTCAAGTGATTCTCCTTCCTCACCTCCTGAGTATCTGGGATTACAGGCATGCACCAACATGCCTGGATAATTTTTGTATTTTTAGTACAGATGGGATTTCGCCATGTGGGCCAGGCTGGTCTTGAACTCCTGACCTCAGGTGATCCACCCATCTCGGCCTCCCAAAGTGCTACGATTACGGGGGTGAGCCACCACACCCAGCCAAGGGCTCTTTTTTCCTTAATGTAAATGTGCACAAAGACCATATTATTTTGGCAAGTAGAGGTGCCATAAAACCTACAGACTGCTCAAAAGGGGGTCATTCTCCTTGTTTTCTCCTCATTCTTAGACTGTTTCCCATTTTTTTCTGTTTTTTTTTTTTTAATGGAGGAACTGAGCTATGGTCTATAGTTTTTGTGTGGTGGATCAACATGTGCTGCTTGTGGGGAGGACTCCACAGTGTGTCACCGCTGAGTAGTTTCAACCCTTTTATATGTCTCAGTTTCTCCCTCCAGAGGTCTGTGACCTCAGAGAGGGCTCAAAACACCGGATGATTAGCCCTTACATGTGTTACCTAGATGAGCCATTTATAAAATTAATTTTTGTTGGGGATTCCCTTGCAGGGCTGCTGCATGTCATGGGGTGGTCAATCTCTCAGACACTCCCATGGGGCCCCCGGTCACCCAGGGAAGCCTTTCAGCTGGGAGGAGCAAAATGCCCCTTCTCTTCAGGGCTAAGAAAACTCAGTCTCTCATTAACATATCAAAACAACAATTTAGTTCCTCATGCAAATGCACACAGACAAACTCAATTAAGATTAAAAATTTGGGAGAAAAGCAATAGAGAAGACCCTTTCAAATGCATCTCCAAACTAGAATTAGGATTCTTAAACAACAACTTCAAATGGGAACAAACAATGAAGCCCCAACAATATGATCACTGAGCCCTCTAACGGTAAGGAGAAATTCATGTTACAGGAAAGGGGGATGGATCCAGGCTCCAAGACAGGGTTCTTGGGTCTCGTGCAGGAAAGAATTCAGGGTGAGTCCATAGAGTAACATACAAGCAAGTTTATCAAGAAAATAAAGGAGTAGGCTGGGTGCAGTGGCTGACACCTGTAATCTCAGCACTCTGGAGGCCAAGGTGGGCAGATCACCTGAGGTCAAGAGTTTGAGACCAGCCTGGCCAATATGGTGAAACCCCATCTCTACTAAAAATACAAAAATTAGCCAGGTATAGTGGCACGCACCTGTAGTCTCAGCTACTCGGGAGGTTGAGGCAGGAGAATCACTTGAACCAGGGAGGCAGAAATTGCATGGAGCTGAGATCACACCGCTGCATTCTAACCCAGGTGACAGAGTGAGACTCCATCTCAAAAAAAAAAAGAAAACAAAAAAGAAAGGAATAAAAGAATGCCTATTCCACAGACAGAGCAGCCCTGAGGGCTGCTGGTTGCCCATTTTTATGGTTATTTCTTCATTATGTGCTAAACAAGGGGTGGATTATTCATGCCTCCCCTTTCTAGACCATATGGGGTAACTTCCTTACATTGCCATGGCATTTACAAACTGTCATGGCACTGATGTGAGTGCGATGTGAGGACGATCAGAGGTCACTACAAGCTTCTTTACTGCAACCTATTTAATCAGCAAGGCCTTTATGATCTGTCTTGTGCTGACTTCCTATCTCATCTTGTGACTTAGAACGCCCAACCATCTGGAAATCCAGCCCAGTAGGTCTCAGCCTCATTTTACCCAGCCCCTACTCAAGATGGAGTTGCTCTGCTTCAAATGCCTCTGACATTTAGACCAGTTGGTTGTTAATCTTTAGCCAAGCCAAACCGCAATTCACTTACTTACCTAGGAATGGGTTTCAGGCTGAAGACTGCTCTCTACCATCCTAGAAGCAGGAAAAACAACAACAACAACACACACACACTCACACACACAAAAAAAACCTGATCTTCCCTGTTGGAAGTGAGCTTAAACTCCATGAAGGAGTTACCTGCCTTCCCTCATGGGCTCAAGATATTCTCCTTTCACAGTCCTATAAAAGATTATATAACTTCTGCTTGAACATTTTCAATGATAGAGAACCCACAAATCAAAACTTATATTTCTTTTTTTTCTTTTTTCTTTTTTTTTTTTTTTTTTGAGACAGAGTCTCCCTCTGTCACCCAGGCTGAAGTGTTTTAGCATGATCTAGGCTCAGTATAACCTCCACCTCCCAGGTTCAAGTGATTCTCCTGCCTCAGCCTCCCAAGTAGCTGGGATTACAGGTGCATGCCACCACGCCTGGCTAATTTTTTTTTTTTTTTTTCAGTAGAGACAGGGTTTCACTGTGTTGGCCAAGCTGGTCTTGAACTCCTGACCTCAAGTGATCCACCCATCTCAGCCTCCCAAAGTGCTGAGACTACAGGCATGAGCCACCACACCTGGCCCAAAACTCCCATTTCTTAACAAGTTTTTCATATATTAAGATCTGCTTTGCTGTAGCTTCTTACCCACTCCTACCCCTACCCCCAACCCCGTTTACTCTGGTTCTGACCTCTAGAACTACACAAAATAAGGACAGCCCTTTGCTTCATGACAGTTCTTTAGTATTTTATAACTTGGATCACTGTCCACAGTGCATCTCATCTTTGCCAGACTGAAAATATTCCTGGTCCTATCGTGTGTCCACATAATATTAATACATAATTTCAAGAGCTTCTGCTCTCCTGGTTACACTCTGGATAAACATTCTTCTCTTCATAATATACCTCATGTAGAAAAAATGGTCCAAGTCTTAGAAACAGACCAAAGTGATTCCTGGTGTCCTTTCAGTGGAGGGCAGGACATTGTTAGCAGACCCTCTGGGATTCTCTAATTCCACAGGGCGTGCACTTTCAATTGCCTGTGATTGACTAGGCTATTTTACAACTCTGTAGGAATAGGGTTTAAGTTATACAAAATGGATAACGATGCAAATGTTTCCTGCCCATAGCAATGCAAATGATTCCCGTGCATGACAATGCAAATGAATTTTGTCTGGCAGAGAATATAAATCTCTGCAAATCAAAATCTCATTTTAAATGGATTTTAATTAATGAGTTAAATAAAATATTTGACACATTTATTTTATTTTTGTGATTTTACCTTTCTGAAAATTATGCTTTTAACCCTCAGGAAACAGGATTCCCACAATGCAGTGGACCCTTCCTGCTTGCCTGGTGACTCTATGCATGGGAACTCGAGAGCTTTTTAATAACCTCATTAGCACTATTGACACTTTGAGTACAGAGTGAAACAAAACACTTAATTATTTTCTTCACAGATGATACTGTAGCCAAGTTTCTCATATCTTATGCCTTTTATTTTGTAACACGAATGCTAGATTTTTTAATATTTATTTTTTAAGTTTAATGTTGAGAATGTGAGCACATTACTCCAGCCCAAGGAAACAATTGTCCTGTCATTTATGTCTTTATCAAAGAACAAACCAGAATCCAAAACTGCTCAGAACTCAGAGGACTTTGGTAAGCAGAACCTGCTTTCACGGCCGGGATGGGGGAGAGAGAAGGGAGTACAAGGGTTTCTCTGCAGAAGCACGATCCAGCCGAGGCTGATGCAGATTTGTGGGAAACTTACACAACTGGGGTGGGGGGGCGGTAAGGGGTCCTCTCCAGGAAGAACTGTAGTAACCACAGGAGCATCTCAAACTGGGCCTACTCTATTGATAATAGAATGTCTAAGTACCTTGCAGATATAACAGAGCCAAGACTGCAAGTCATATGGCCCAGGCATGTACAATAGGAAAGATTTGACCTCTGACATCCAAAACCAACAATTCCTCCCCATGGAACCAGGAAGACCAGGACACAACCAGAACCCGAACATCAGAACCATTTCAAAAGTGAGGGGGTCTGACGGCCAGGAAGATCCAGGGCTAAAATCAGCCTCAACGTACCTCACCAAAAATAGTCACATTTGAAGCTCTCCAATCAGACCTTACCACACCAAAATCCTTTCTGCCTTCCAATCCCTTGAAACTTGCCCCAGACTCAAATTTGGGAGACAGATTTCAGCCATGCCTCCTGTGTCCTTACTGGTCAGCCTCTCAATAAATCCTTTTTTATCTCAAAAGCTGGTGCCATAGTATGGCTTCTAATCACATCAAGCAGTGAGACCATTTGCTCAATAACAGAATAATGCAAAATTGTCCGTTTTTCTTTATACAATGTTACACATACTTCACTAAAATTACTCTCCTCAAAACAATATAAAATTAAGAATATAAAATTGCTAGAGCCTCTCCAAGGGCCTTGCAAGGCACCCTGTGAAAGTGAGGGGCCCTGAGCATAAGCTTCTTTGGCTTCCCCATTAAGTCTGTCTGAAGGTCTGCTAAGGTGTGCCGGTGCAGAGAATGTCCTCAGTACCTAGGAGTGCTGACTTCCTGCCTATCTCACAATTTTTATGTCATTCATTTCTGTGACTCCCACCTCTTTACAAAAGATATGTACAAGCTCCATGCACCTACTTTTTGGGGGTGACCACTTATTATTACTATTATTATTATTATTCAGCCCCATGACTTCCTATATTATTCTTAGAGATCACTTGGGAAATTGGTTATCTTGATTTTAACAGAATGAAGTTTTCAAAGCTGTTGACCTTTATAAAAATCTAGTCTCCATGCACATATTTTTTTGGAATCATTTAAAAATTATTCCGAGCTTACTCTGCTTTCCTTTTTAGAGGCCTCATAGATACAGACAAAGAATCTTTGCTTGGCCAAACTCTACTCAGCCTTCTGAATATTCTTCTAGGCCCATCTGTGCACTTCCATGTAAAATCCAGTTTTCGCAAGACCCTTGCTAAATCAGTTTAGCCAGAATTCACCTTACCCCAGAGATTCCCTCTTGGTAATTTTTCCATTTGCTGACCCCTATGCTGCTTCTTGGCTCTAAGGTCCCACTTGCCCATGCTATACTCGGAGTTAAGCCCAGTCTCTCTCCTTCACTGCAATACCCCATTGCTGTGGTCCCTATACCTATTGCGGTGGACCTGAATAAAGTCTGCCTTACTGTACTATGACAAGTGTCATTGAATAATTTTTTTCTTTAACAATACCTCTTTTCAGATGCCTGAAATTTTCTTGGGTTTTTTCCAGAGTAAAACAACAGATGTTGGTGTGGATGTAGAGAAAAGAGAATGCTTATACACTGTTGGTAGAAATGTTAAATCAGTACGACCTCTATGGAAAACAGTATGGAGATTTCTCAAGGAACTAAAAGTAGAACTACCATTCTTCCCAGCAACCCCATGACTGGTTATCTACCCAAAGGAAAACAAATTATTATATATAGAGACACCCACACTCATATGTTTATTGCAGCACTATTCACAGTAGCAAAGTCATAGAATCAACCTAACTGTCCATCAATGGTTAACTGGATAAAGAAAATGTGTATGTGTACACCATGGAATACTAGACAGCCATAAAAAAGAATGAAATAATGTCCTTTACAGTAACGTGGGTGAACCTGGAGGTCATTATCCTAAGTGAAATAACTCAGAAACAGAAAATCAAATACTGCATGTTCTCACTTATAAGAGGAAGTTAAACAATGGTATACATGGATATAAAGATGAAAATAATAGATGCTGCAGACCCCAAAAGCAGGGAGAGCGGGAAGGGAGTGAGGACTGGAGAATCACCTATTGTGTACAGTGTTCACTATTTGAGTGATGGTTATGCTAGAAGCCCAAACCTCACCATTATGCAATACATCCATGTGACAAGCCTGCACATGTACCCTCTGAATCTAAAATAATATTTCTTAAAGATATACAAAGGTATGAATTTTAAATATTATATGCATGGGTCATCACAGAAAAACAAAGTGAATACTCGAAAAGCAGTGAGATTTGAAAGCTTATATACTATCTTAAACCGGAAGGGGAGGGAGATATAGGTCACTTGGAGAGTAAATTATATTTAGGAAAGATGAGGGGCCGTAGAAGAACAGATGGGAGATATGATCATTTGGGACAACGTTTTTCTGGATTTAGTGTCAACTTCTAGTCTCCTCTGCTGTGAGAAGGGTCAATCTTCCCTGGTTGATAAAATTTCCTGGAGAGGGGATTTATGACAATTGAGATCCTTTTGGAAGACCTGTCTTTAAGCAGATAAGGGGAGTTCAGAGAAAGCCTCTCCCTGAATTTGCTGTTTTTCAAATGCCTTCAGCTTAAAATAATCAAAGAGTGGCATATTTTTGGGTGGCACATCCTGAATTACTTCATAGTCATATTTTGGGGTGGCATATTCTGGTCTTTAACAATACAAGGAGGAAAATGCATGAGAAAAACAAAGAAATATCTGGGCTTTGAGAAAGATTTGGAAATAATGACAAATCAAATATCTATTCATTTACTTTACAAGCATTTGTTGATCTCCTTCTTGTGCCAGACAAACAAATAATTGCACTGCAGGGTTAATAAGCACAAAGCTTATATGCAAAGCTCAGAGGCAGCCTAGAAGTAGGGTTGAGAGAGTAGCAGGTTAGAATGTGGAAAAATTGGTCAAATGGGCTTTGGGAATTATTCCATTAATTATTTAAAGAAGTTCTAGAATTTGTTAATTATGTTACACTTAACTTAGGAAAATATATTTGACCAATGCTTATATGGTGTTTAATCGCTGTGTGCCAGTCACTGTTCTAAGCATTCTATAATTGTTAATTCAATTAACAATCCAATGGGATAGTATTGTTATCATTCCCATTTTATAGATGAGAAAACTGAGTCTCTAAAGGTTTAGAAAGTATGATTCAGGGCCGGGTGCAGTGGCTGACACCTGTAATCCCAGCACTTTGGGAGGCCAAGGCAGGAGGATCACCTGAGGTCAGGAGTTTGAGACCAGCCTGGCCAACATGGTGAAACCCCATCTCTACTAAAAATACTAAAATTAGCCAGGCATGGTGGCACATGCCTATAGTCCCAGCTACTCAGGAGGCTGAAGAAGGAGAATCACTTGAACCCAGGAGGCAGAGGTTGCAGTCAGCCAAGATAGCACCACTGCACTCCAGCCTGAGTGACAGAGTGAGATTCCATCTTAAAAAATGAAGAAAAAGAAAGAGAGAAAGAGAGAAGGAGAGAGAGAAAGAAAGAAAGAAAGAAAGAAAGAAAGAAAGAAAGAAAGAAAGAAAGAAAGGAAGAAAGAGAAAGAAAGAAAGAAGAAAGTATGATTCAGAGGGTAGGTGGTGGAAACAGGATTTAAACCTAGACATTCTAGTATCAGGTTTCATGCTTTCACTGATGTGCTATGCTGCTATAAGAGCTTGAGTTCTGGCCGGGCGTGGTGGCTCACGCCTGTAATCCCAGCACTTTGGGAGGCCGAGGAGGGCAGATCACGAGGTTAGGAGATCGAGACCATCCTGGCTAACACAGTGAAACCCTGTCTCTACTAAAAAAAATACAAAAAATTAGCCAGGAGTGGTGGCAGGCGCCTGTAGTCCCAGCTACTTGGGAGCTGAGGGAGGAGAATGGCATGAACCCGGGAGGCAGAGCTTGCAGTGAGCCAAGATCATGCCACTGCACTCCAGCATAAGCGACACTGCAAGACGCTGTCTCAAAAAAAAAAAAAACCAGAGCTTGAGTTTCAACCTAACATATTTCTAGGGAAGTGCTTCTAGAACTTTAATATGCATGCAAATCCCTGAGGATCTTGTTAAAAAGCAGATTCAGTTTCAATAGTCTTGGCTTGGGGTCTGATGTCCTGCATTTCTAACAAGCTCCCAGTGACAACTGGAACACCAGTGTTCCAGGAACCACAATTTGAGTTTCAAGGGTCTAGGATCTACTGTAGTTTTATTTTTCTTTTTTAATAAAATATGCTCATTCATAGATTTTTCTCTCCATGTCTACTCCTGTGCTTCTGGGAAAATTATGCACAAACTTCACATTCTCATCACCACCATGAGTACTTGTGGCTCTAACCAACACCCTCTAGCATCAGCATATATCTGTATTAAGAATGTGAATGGAGCAAGGGAGAGGAGTGAGGAAGATTGGTTGAGGTTAGGGAAAGCAGGAAGTCAAGAGAGAGGGGACAGAATCAGGAAAGCAGAAGAAAGAATCCTAAGAGCAGAAACACCCACCTCTTTTGGGAAAGCTGTGAGGCATGTGTGTATGTGTGTGTGTACAACCACTTCTGAGTTGTTATTCCAAAACAGAATGTCCACTTCCATAAACAAAGTATTGTATACATACCTGTTTCTTAGTCCACTGAAAATGCTATTAATAACATCTATGAGGCTCTTGTGACTATGCATCATCACTGGGCATGTATTCATTTCTTCTGTGTGGAATACTGAAACTTAAATTGCATTCTCCCTTGACTAAGAGAACTGACTTTTCCACAATGTCTGTTACTTTACAAACTGCAGTTGTTTGAAAGTTTGATAAATGATTCTATAGTATCCTCATCTTGCCTATTAAATAGGTGGCCTCTCTGTTTCCTGGAGTAACACAAAGCTTATCTCCATTCTTTGCCTACAAATAACTTCCAAAGCCTTTGCAGAGAGGAAGGAGTCTTATTTCTTTTGGAGAATTTGAGTCATGGATCACTCTCTCTAAGAAGCCAGTATAGACTGGTGGGTTATTTCACAATTCATGGCAAATTCCATAAATTTAAATCAAAGAAGATAGTCCCAGCTCAGAATAGCATTTTCATCTAAAAAATGGTTGCTTTATATTTGCTCCAAATGATACTGTGATAGTATCATAGTAGCTAAGGCTCACAGGTGCTCACTTGGAACCAGCCCTTGCTCTAAGCACTTTGCACATATTAACTTCCTTGTGCCCAAGCATCGTCAGGACTTTTGACCACGTATTCCCAATTGTTTGGCATTCTAAAACAGCTAACCATTTCTAGTAATTCCAAATAGGGCACATGTTCTTTGGTTCACAATTACAGTCATTATTTTCCAATTTTTTATGTGTAAATGGAGGCACAGAGAAGTGAAGCAAATTGCCCAAGATCACACAGCTGGTAAATTTGAGAGCCAGAACCTGAAACTGGGAAGTTGGGATCCAGAGCCAAGCTCTTAACCACCATGTTTTGTTGTTTCTCAAGAGTAAACTATGTCATGAAACTGGAAAACAGTCCTTATCAAAAAGAGAAACGGTGGATCTCATTAATATGTAAGCTGTGCTTCGAAACCAACAAAGGTAAAATATTTAGTGAGTCTGCCAAGAGTTTTACTAGTCAGCTGCAGGAAAATGCAGCCATTGTTTTTGCCAACTCAGTAAGAGCAAATGTACCATGTGCCTGGCCTCAGCCTCTGCCTGGAAGGAAGGGAACTAGGAGGAAGACCAGAGTCAAGTGGAAAACTAGAAGAAGCGCCCCATCTCTGAGCAGCTTCCACTGGGCACAGTGGCTCATGCCTGTAATCCCAGCACTTTGGGAGGCTGAGGCGGGTGGACCACAAGGTCAGGAGTTTGAGAACAGCCTGGCCAACATAGTGAAATCCTGTCTCTACAAAAAATAAAAAAATTAGACGAGTGTGGTAGCAGGCGCCTGTAATCCTAGCTACTCAGGAGGCTGAGGCAGAAGAATCGCTTGAACCCGGGAGGCGGAGGTTGCAGCGAGCGGAGGTTGCAGCGAGCCGAGATCACGCCACTGCATACCAGCTGGGGTGACAGTGCCAGACTCCCTCTCAAAAAAAAAAAAAAAAAAAAAAAGCAGCTTCATAGGGAATGGAGTGGCTCTATTTGAGGAGTCAGGGTGGTTTCTACAAGACAGACAACAAGAGATGGGGATTTGAAACTATAAGAGTTGGATGTTTTAGACAGTGAAGGAGGCAAGGTCTGCCCTGGGTAATTTGCCAGCATGAAGCCTTCCCTGCATGTAAATCCTCTGCCTCACTGTGGCCATTTCCCTCATAAACTCTTTTGAATTCCTGCCATGCTAGTAAACAGTAGGCATTCAGTTAATATTGTTCAGAGACAGCTGGTTATAGGATTTTGCTTTAGCCACATTTAGTCAGTGGGAGGTAGGGAGACCAAGCCATGAACTCACAAGGGAATAAAAATAGTGCTCGTCTTAGCCATCTATTGCTGTGTAATAAATGACTCCACAATATGGGGGCTTAAACACATTCATCGTCTCACAGTTTCTGTGGGTCAAGAGTTTGGGTGCAGCTTGGATGTCCATCCCTGGCTCAGGGTCTCTCACCAAGGCTGTAGACAAGGTGTAGGCTTGGGCAAGGATCGATCTGCTTCCGAGTTCACACGCAGCTGTCAGCAACCTCGGTCCTTGGTGACTTTTGCCCAGAGTCCTCAGTTCCTTTCCACGTGGGTCTCTCCACAGCACCAGTTTCCCTTAGAGAGAAAGTGGAGGGTGATGAGCACCAACACAAATCCTGAGTCTTTCTAGGCCTTAATCTTGGAAGAGTCATGCCATCACCTCTCCCCATTCTATTGGCTAGAAGCGAGTCACAGAAGCTAGCCTACACTCAAGGGGCAAGGAGAGCACAAGGGCGTACTTACCCCTGGGGCACCTTAGAGGCAAAGGAAGACAGAAGCAGTGGCACAGATTTGATGAAGGAAAAGTCTCATCCAACAGTAAGATTATGATTTTTGATACAGAATCCTTTCTCTACATATCTAAGCCACAAGAAGTCTGTCAATTAAATTATACAAATATACCATAAAATGCAGTGACATTTTCTTCCTACGGGCACCATTTGTTGTCCAATATCTGCAAATGCTGGGCAATTTTCCTCCCTGGATGCACCACATGACAGTCAGCATGCCAGGACAGGTGTCCTACTGTTAGGTATGCTACTGGCATTTGGGGCATTTGTGTATATAGGGTGATCATTTATCATCCATATTGGACAATTTTAGATTGAAGGGACACTCTAAAACTACCAGGATCACAGACAAATCAAAATGTGTAGTCACCCTCCTTTAGGCCAAGCCAATCTCCAGAGTCCCTTCTCCCTGCCCTCCTTCTCTTTCTCTTCTTCAGCCTCCATCTCACTCTGGTTGTTTTTCTTCCCTCATTTATTCCACTCCCTACTCTCTGTACCAACCTTTGTCAGACAGATAGATTGCAAAAATTTTCTCTCACTCTGTAGGTTGTCTGTTCACTCTGATGATAGTTTCTTTTGCTGTGCAGAAGCGCTTTAGTTTAATTAGACCCCATTTGTCAATTTTTGCTTTTGTTGCAATTGCTTTTGGCATTTTCATCACGAAATCCTTGCCTCTGCCTATGTCCTGAATGGTATTACCTAGATTTTCCTTTAGGGTTTTTATAGCTTTTGAGTTTTACATTTAAGTCTTTAATCCATCTTAAGTTAATTTTTGTGTAAGGAGTAAGGAAGGGGTCCAGTTTCAATTTTCTGCATATAGCTAGCCAGCTCTCCCAGCATCATTTATTAAATAGGGAATCCTTTCCCCATTGCTTGTTTTTGTCAGGTTTGTCAAAGATCAGATAATTGTAGGTGCATGGTCTTATTTCTGAGTTCTCTATTCTGTTCCATTGATCTATGTGTCTGTTTTTGTGCCAGTACCATGAGGTTTTGGTTACTGTAGCCTTGTCATATAGTTTGAAGTCAGGTAGCATGACGCCTCCAGCTTTGTTCTTTTTGCTTAGGATATTCTTGGCTATTTGGGCTGTTTTTTGGTTTCAGGTGAATTTCAAAATAGTTTTTTCTAATATTGTGAAGAATGTCAATGGTAGTTTAATGGGAATAGCATTGAATCTATAAATTACTTTGGGTAGTGTGGCCATTTTCATGATATTGATTCTTCCTATCCATGAGCATGGAATGGAAAACAAAATGTTAAAAATATGTTTTAATTACCACATATAGACAGTAGCCAGATTGTTGTTAGACAGGTGAAATTAAGGAAACTACATTCACGAACTGAGTTATTCATTAAAATAATGCTGCTGCTTCCTCATTAAAATAATTCGGTTTCCCATTTATTGTTATTCTCTTGTCTTTCTTAGTAAATATCTGTTAACTCATTCTAAGAAAGCATGTATATGAACAGAAGAATATTTTCTTAAAATCAAAAAAGAAATTTCTTACAATCTTAATAGCAATCATTTCTGGATCCTACACAGAGAATCAATCCACATGGAAAGTAACAGTTAAAGTTTTTTAATGATCTTGAGAAACCGTATGTCTTTTTAACTGTTTAGTCATTCAGGAAAGATGAGCACAAAAGTGTATTTTCTCTTTTTTCTCAACCCATCTAAATTGAATTGGCAACAAATATGAAATCCATTTCTCAGAGCTATTACAGAGTGCATGTACAGTATTATGAAATACAGTCTAGGCTGCTATTAGTTTTGCAGCAAATAAATGTTTCTATCATACAGTCCTTATCAGGAAAATTAAATAAAAGGACTGATAACTGGTGGCTAATATTCTTTCATGAGCCAGCTTTTAAATAGGTCACATTGTTCTTCACTTCATTGGAAACTGAAAATAGCTGCTATATCAGCAATGTTTGTGAAAAATAGCACATTATCTGGAACTGTCTGGGGAGGGGGACAGTGTATTTCTTTATAAATTAGACATCTAGTAGAACCATAAAGTTTTAAAATCTGACAGCAGCTTTATAGCTCATATATTTTAAGTCCTTCATTTTCGATCTGAGGAAGCAGATATCCAGAAATATTAAGGGACCAAGTAAAACAACTATTTAGTATCAGAATTATGAGTTCAGTAGTTAAAATCTCTATTTCAACTTAAGTACATTTCCTATATTTTTTTCTGAATAAAGACAGTGAGGAAAAAAGCATTTACCCTTAAATTTTTTCTGTAATAAGTATCCTTTATAAGTTTTCAGATTTTATCCCTTGATGAGTCTTAACTGTAATAAAAGTCAATGAATCAAAGACAGAAAAATAAGACAGATAAACAATTTTATATCAGATAAACAACTTTTCTCCCTACTGTCTTTTAAGAGACAGAGAAAGGAATCAGGGGAGGATTCTCTCTACCTGCTCTAAAGGGGACAATATTAGCCTCACTTGTACTGCCTTCCCAGAACTGCCAGTCAAGCACACCCAGCCAAAAGCCAGGCTTCAAGAGAGACTTTTGAACAAGATCAGATTTTTCTCTAGTGCCAGATTGTCTTTGACCTCTCGGCCGCTCATCATTTACTAAATACGTTACAGGTTGTATTTTGTGTATTTCGGGCTTGAAGAGGGCTGAAAGTGAAAGTTTTGTGTCCAGAACGCATTAAATCAAGCTCCAATTTAGAACAGCCTTTTTCCTGTCTCCTGCTTGCTGCTAAGGGCCATTTTGAAAAACAAGAAAATGAACAGCTGGAAGCCTAAGCAATTAGTATTTTTTTTCTTTGTACTTGATCTCCTACATCTCAGCTCAAGGACATACAGGGAGACTCTGAGCTCTGCTAAATTAGTAGCTAGTGAAAGTCCCTTGATAAATTAAAAAGAAATGAATTAATATCAGTGCTTTGCAAGGTGAGGCCTGAAGCACCTCTCTGGCAGAGATAGCTTAGGATGACCCAGTTATGATGATAATGAAGGACTGGATAGGATGATAGTCCCAACAGAATTTTAAAAAATAGAAGATTGTGTAGAAATGGTAACCCACTTATAAACAACAGGTAACATTTATTGAGCATTAACTGTCTAGCAGACAATGTGCTAAACTATCTTCAAACATTATCTCATTTAGCTCATAGAAACCCTGAGAGATAGGTGTGATTAAGTAGTAGCTAAGTAGTAGCATCAGGGATTTGCATTCACTGCAGTCTCACTCCAGAGCTCACACTTTTCACTGCTATGCTATCATTTTGATAAGAAAGACATTTATCAGGCCAGGTGCAGTGGCTCATATCTGTAATCCCAGCAGTTTGGGAGACAGAAGCCCGTGGATCACTTCAGGTCAGGAGTTAGCCCAGCCTGGTCAACGTGGCACAACCCTGTCTCTACCAAAAATACAAAAAAAAAAAAAAAAAAACTAGCCAGGCGTGGTGATGTGCACCTGTAGTTCCAGCTACTTGGGAGGTTGAGGCACAAGAATTACTGGATCCGGGGAGGTAGAGGCTGCAGTGAGCCGAGTTCACACCACTGCACTCCAGCCTGGGTGACAGAGCGAGAGTTTATCTCAAAAAAAAAAAAAAAAAAAGACATTTATCAGTTTATGATGTGTTCAACGGTTTGTAATTATGCACAAAATCATTAAAAGACCAGAGTCAAAGAGCTACAATGGCTCCAAAAGTGTGAAGGAGAAGGCTCACAAAAATGAGCTAAGACAGAGAGAGATGCAAGTAGAAAAGCCTATGCAAGGCTGGAGGGATGATTTTGTCAAATGGTTTAGGAGAGGAGAAAGCAACAGCAATACCCGGCATTTTATTATCATCAGAGACAGGAAAGAGTGAATGTTTCCTTTCCCCAGTGGCCCTAATTTCAGGTAAGTAAGTAGAACGAAATAAATTCATATGACTGGCTCTCACTGCATGTCAACTTCATTGTTCTGGTATTAGAAAATATAAGATCAGATTAAGAAGGTCTTAATCAGGTCTTAAGAAAAGGAAGGCTGTGGGGCTTTCCTTCCAGAATTCAAACTATGTGTTTGGGTATGGAAAATCCCCACTCTGGATTTCTGTCTTCTCACTAGAGTGTAGATGCCTGGCCCTTTGGTTTCTAAGAAGGTTCTGAAGATAGGATAATGTAGCTGGGAAAATGGTGAACAAACATTAGTAAAAAATCACTGCCTGAAGTTAAAATGAACCAAATTTTAACCTAAAAAAAAAAAGTCACCTATTTTATTTACATGAAAAGGCCTATTTCAGAGAAAAGTAACAGTCTTTTCCCTCAGTTTGTGTTATTCATGTTGTTTAATTTTTGGTTTGCACATCTGAGGAGTTCTAAGATTTCATTTCATTTTGTGTAAACAGTTTCCAAACTTGGGTAACAGGGTTTCACTGTGGTGGAAAAGATGGAGCTCCCCACACACATACCATTCATTTGAAGTATTCCCAAGTTCCACTTTCCTCTGCAGAGCAGCTATTTAATTTGTGCAGCGGTGTTTGGACTAAAACATTTTGCCAACACTCGTACCAAATACTGACAGTTTTATTACAAATTACAAAATTAGAAGGCCATGGGTATAGACTTTACACATTTCCAGCTTACTTAGTTCAGCATATGGTAGTTTTCAGTTTGCTTCAGTTCTTTATTTTTATAGGTTGAGAAATAGAAATATACATTGGATTATAAGGTGCCTTCCAGCGATCCCTTTGTTAAGGGAAAAGTTACAACATTGGAAATAGATCCTGTGTTCATTTGTGTATCTTTCTTTAATCATGCATTGTGGCTTTTGCTGACCTAAGAGAGGGCACATGCCTACAAAAGTTCCATCTCTACTACATAAACTGCCGGGTAGTCTTCCAGGGCATTCCTTAAGTCATTAATGACATTGCCTGAACTGAACTGAAGTTATATAATAATATTGGACTACAATATTATTATTTCATTTCTAAAAGCACTTAGCAGATTGGAAATATTTATTAATAATTATGGTTTGACCCAAATGAAATATAATTACTAATTTAAACATACAAAATGTAGAGGGATAAAGTGACAACAAATATGGGTTAAATGCATTCCATGGGTCAGGAGCTCTACAGATGATCTGGACTCTGGATACAGTGGTTCTTGAGATACTCCTAGAACAAACGCCCCTTCCAGAGTTCACAGTGCAGAGAAGGGGATGGCCATTAAGCCCCCAGTGGCAGAGATCTGTGTTAAATGTGTCATTCAGGGACCCAATAAGCCAGGCACAGAAAAACAAGTTCTGTATGATCTCACCTATGTGTGGAATCTAAAACTATGAGTTCATAGAAGCAGAGAGTAGAAGGGTGGTTACCAGCAGCTGGAGGGAGGGAAAATAGGGAGATGTTGGCCAAGGGGCGCAAAATTTCAGTTATAAAATGAATAAATTCTGGAGATCTAATGTACAGCATGGTGACTATAGTTAATAATTATGTTTTGTATACTTGGAATTTGCTAGGAGAGTAGATCTAAAATGTTCTCACCACACACACAAAGGTGGTGATGGCTATGTTCGTTAGCTTGATTGTGGTAACCATTTCATAATGTATACATATGTCAAAACATCACATTATACCTCTTACATATATGCCATTTTTATTGTGAAAAAATAATTAAAAAATGAAGTTTGTGAGGAAGAGGAAAAAAGTGTTGTAATGCAAGAAGCACAGGCACGCACAGGCTGTGTGCATAGTGATGGGGAAGAAGACGCTTAACAGAGAGCTGGAAGAAAGGGAAGGGGGTTCCTGCCTTCACTTGCGATCTGGAGAAGAATTCATGTGTATTACATAGATGCTGGTAACACAACTGACTGTGGTAAGTTCTGTGTGCTTTGATCACAGTTGTGAGAATCAAAGAAAGTTTCTTCTAGGCAGTGATAATTTGAACTAGACCTTAAGAATGGGCAGGATTTCCAGTAGAGCACAGACAGATGCAGTAAGAAACAAGGAGTGCTTAGGGCAAAGCAGGTAGCACTGTCAGAGAGCAGAGTGCCTGCTGAGCGATGCGGCTGCCAGGGCAGGTGTACTTGATTTTTCAGTAGGTATCAGTATTAAAGCAAAGGTACAAGTTCCTCATATGGCTTAGCTGTTTCAACCCATTAATTCAATATGAGAAAACCAGATTATTTTGCTTCCAAAAATCTCTAAAATCAAAGGTCTCCCAAAGGCACAATTAGTATTTGGAAAATGCCAGAAGAAATTCCTATTCTCTTTAATGTTCCACTTGCCATTGGATGATATACCAGACATTCAAAGAGTTCAGTTGTTCTCCTCTGGTTGCCTGGGGTAAAAGAATGTAGGCACCTCTCCTGCCATTTGCTTACAACATTACAAGATGATTATTTTCTATTATAGAAGACAGAGAAGGCCTTGTCATGTATCGTAGCTACACCACACCTCAAGGTGTCTTTATAAGATGTTGTCTCTCTGGGGCAATGATGTAGGGACTTTTCTGGCTGCTGGTCATTTTAATAAAGTTCAAAATACAAGGCAAGGTGATGTTTTACAAACCTTAAAACCCCAAAGTAGTTTTGTTCCAAATAAGCGGGCTTTATCTGAATGCCAAAACTCCAGATAATCCCCTAACTGGTTCAAGGATGGCTTTTCCCAGTTGAAATTATTCTGTTGCCAATAATAGACTTAACAAAAGTTAAACTTTTACATATTCGTCATCTTGACAGGTTGCAGACGTTACAAATGTACATTCTTATATTTTCTCAGTTATGGTATTGGTCTTTCATATGGCTTCTGTATAAGATCACTTTATTTTTTTTTCTCTCAAACATATTGGTCTTTTTGAAATATGTACATCCTATGAGACTTCAACACATTTATATGAGATACTGTGAATTGATAAAGGTCATATTAATGCTTTCCTACAATAATTGAATACATTTTTTTTTAAAGCTGGGGGAAGAGGAGTTTTAAAAAAAGCTGACTTCTCGCCATTGGTACTTTGTATGAGCCCATTACACTTTGCTTTCTTATAAGAAATTTCTGTAATGCTTTTTGAGTGCTATTAAAACTGACCTCTTCAATAAATGTCAACTTACTGTCTAAAGGCAACCAAAAGAATTTTAAGTCAAATTATATTTCTACTAAAACTGAGTTTGCTTAGCTTGACTAGTGGAACGTTTTCTTTAAGAATTCTAAGTATTGTGGTAATATTGCAAAGTGAATACTCTCTCAGATTTTTCAAGAAGCTGTTCTAAGAGTGAATCTGTGGCCTCATGTTGTAAATCGGGGAGTAAGTTCCCCTTGTGGGGTCTTTAAGGATCTCTCCAACTCTGGAGATCTCTCCGGTCTCCGACTTGGGAAATTACACTCGGATAACATGTGAAATAAAAAGATTTGTTCTACTCATAGGTCATAGAGGAGGACACAGCCCACACCACGCCATGCAGGAGGCCACGTGGAAGAAGCACTAAGCCAGCGCTCCATGAAGCAGGTGGGGGCACAAGAGAGTGGGCCCCAATGAGCGAATGCCTTTGCTGGGGGTCCCAGTGGAGTACACAAGCAAGAGGCATGAGGGAGTGTTATTGGTGCTTTTAAATGTCACTAGTTCACAGTCAGAGGAGAACAAGAAGAGGAACTTGTGGCTGAACCAACCTTATCACACTAGTGCACCTGGGCCCTGGGTGGGGTGCTCATGGCCTGTGTGGTGTTGAGGCATGGGGAAAATATGAAGTTTTTAAAATTTACAATACAGGCCTCTTTGGTATAGACTGAAACCAGCAGCACGGCAGGGGTGGGGAAGAAGTGGACCAGGACAGGGAGATGCACCCTGGAGAAGATGGGAGCTCTCACAGTGTTCTCTGAAGCTGGCAGTTTAGATGGTGGCAGCTAGATGGGCTTGGTGAGTGGTGGTCCGGGTTGTGGGGCCCCATGCATAGCCTCCGTGGCCACTGTATTCATGGGCTCATGGAGTCAGCTCTAGAGGTGGTGAAGGGTAGGGGTGGGCTGATGTCAATAGGCTGGGTCATTCTGTCTGCTCAGTCATTCAGTGCCTCTTCCATGGACACTCTCGTGAGTGTTAACATGGCATAAAAATCTTCACTTTCAGGCCCACTCCTTCTATCCATCCACATGCATCTATGATCTTCCAGTACTTCCCATGATTGTCATTATTTTCTAACTGTGGGCTGCACCTTCCTTCATTATAAAGTGAGTGACCAAGGTTGCTGCCTGAACCTCTGCCCATTAAGAGGATTTCCTCTCACCACACTCTGCAAGCCACCTTTGAATGAGGCTGCAGCCCTCATGCACTTTCCATCTGCACCCACAGAGCAAGCCCACCTGCTATAAAGCAAATGTGGGCTTTTCCTTCCTCCTGTAGGAACTCCTATGTAGCTGGCATCATACACAAAAGGAGCGCTGTGCTGCGGGTGCCTTGGGGTTTGGGTAGACTGTCTGTTGGCTTGTGTCCACTAGTGCTGCTCTTCTTCATTCCTGGATGTACTCCTTTAAACCAAATTAAAGATAAAAACACATGAAACAGGCTAGGCATGGTGGAGCACACCTGTAGTCCACACTACTCATAAGGCTGAGGTGGGAGGATTGCTTGCATCCAAGAGTGTGAGACTGCAGTGTGCACAATCATGCCCGTGAATAGCCTCTGCACTCCAACCTGGGCAACATAGCAAGACTCCATCTCTAAAACACACACGTGCACACACACACACGCACGCACGTAACAAAATGCTCCCAAGTTTTTATTAGACCCAAATGTTTGCTGTTTATTACCAAAAAGATAAGATTTTCTTTTTAATAAAAAGAAAAACAGCTGGGTGCAGTGGCTCACGCCTGTAATCCAAGCACTTTGGGAGGCTGAGGTGGGGCGGGTGAATCACTTGAGGTCAGGAGTTCAAGACCAGCCTGGCCAACATGGTGAAATCCTGTCTCCGCTAAAAAAAAAAAAAAAAAAAAAAAAAAATTGGCTGGGCATGCTGGCAGGTGCCTGTAATCCCAGCTACTCAAGAGGCTGAGGCAGGAGAATCACTTGATCACTTGAACCCGCGAGGCAGAGGTTGCAGTAAGCTGGGATTGTGTCACTGCATTCCAGCCTGGGTGACAGAACAAGACTCCATTTAAAAAAAAAAATTAAAAAAAGAAAGAAAGAAAGACACATAAAATAAAAGATACATCCAATGAAATTAGGGTAGAAAAGCTCCTGTTTATTGCATACAATCTCTTTTTTTGTTTTTTGTTTTTTGTTTTTTGAGATGGAGTCTTGCTCTGTCGTCCAGGTTGGAGTGCAATGGTGCCATCTCGGCTCACTACAACTTCCACCTCCCAGGTTCAAGTGATTCTCCTGCCTCAGCCTCCCGAGTAGCTGAGATTACAGGCACCTGCCATCACACCCAGCTAATTTTTGTATTTTTAGTAGAGACGGGGTTTTGCCATGTTGGCCAGGCTGGTCTCAAACTCCTGACCTCATAATCCACCCGCCTCAGATTCCCAAAGTGCTGGGATTACAGGCGTGAACCACCACACCCAGCCTATTGCATACAATCTCTTTCATCTTTCCTTGCCTCTTACGAGTAGATATTGGTACCTATAAAGAAATCTGAATTCTAATAGGACAGTAAGTGCTGGAGTGTACATGGAGGAACTGATATATTAATGTTGTTGATCACTTCTAAAATCCTGTGTGCTTCACTACTGACTAGGAACTGTAGCCAATTAAATTTAAGCACACATATTTGTTCCTAGTTCAAAAAGAAAACAATGAGCTATGGAAACATTTCCAGTATAATCAAGCATAAATTTGCTGAAATGAACCATGTAGAATTTTTTTAACAATGCAAAAACAGAGTCGGTGATTTCATAGTAATCAAATCTTACAGCTTCTAAATTCTGCTCTTGTAATTGTAGGAGAGTGGATGAAGTATACAGAACTATAAATGAAAAGGGAATGAATCTTCCACCAACCACCTGGCTGTTCACATTGACAATTTGATTAATTGACAATACCTTTGGCCAAATAAAAACAATGGAATTGTAGGTCCTCCCAATTCTTAGTCCTTTAATACCTGTTTTTCTCCTTCTCTTATTCAGACCTGTGTCTTCCGTTTATTTTCTCAATTCATACAAAACCGCATCCAGGCCATCACCAATCATTCTATACGACCAATGTTTGTTCTAACAACCCCACAGTATCACCCCTTACCCCAAAACCTTTCTTCAGCTGAATCTCTCCCACTGTAGGTTCCCACGCTGCCCCTAATCCCACTCGAAGCAGTCCTGAGAAACATCTCCCATTATCTCTCCATAGCACCCCCAAAATTTTTTGCTGCTCCAACACTTCACTGTTTTGTTTTGCTTTTCTTATTAATGTAAGAAGACAGGAATGTCAGGCCTCTGAGCCCAAGCTAAGCCATCATATCCCCTGTGACCTGCAAGTATACATCCAGATTGCCTGAAGCAACTGAAGATCCACAGAAGACATATTCTTCTAGTCTTGATTCTGATGTTTCCCACATGCCTCTTACCACCAAAGTAACTATGCATCTCTACAAGCATATACATACATATCACAATGGCACAGAAACTCACATTGGAAATTAATTACTTTTCTGTTAAGGGTGTCCTCTTTCTTGTACTCCTTCTTCTAAATATTCCTAGAAGAGGTAACATACATTATTATCTCATGAAAATTTGCTTATCAGATCCTTATTTTCTGTGACCCAGGTTGTGAGAGAGGAAGTAGGAACAACAGAAAGTGAAGAAAGTGTCTAAGAAGAGGAAGTAGTGGCCTCAAAGACAAACAGCCTACTGCTTTTTCCATCCCTGACAACCAGATTTGAATTGCCCACTAATGCATAAGTGAATGCATAAATTGCTTGCTTTAGCGTAAACACAATCCCCGAAGTGAATTTTATTTGTTGCCACTACTAGCTACTCAGAAGGCAAGAAAGCACCCAATTCTTGTCTTTGTGACAAATTTGGGTATGCATAAACTAAGAATGCATACAATAAAATTTTCTCTGATGAAAAGGAAGAATGTTATTACTCTCTGCTATCTGATTTTTTCAGGCCCCAAAAAAGAAATTTTGATCTGACATATAAACCATATGTAATTCTTTCCTGGATCTAATGCAATTCACATGCACACCATGGAAGAAGGAGTTGAGTGGGCCTGGCTGACAGATGTAAGCAACACATATCCCCTCCTATGAATTGATTCTTAATTTCTCTCTAAGCAGGAAGACTGATATGGTGGTGGTTGTTTTTCTTTAGGCATAATGGTTAAAAGTTAATCAATGGTATCAGTTATTGATGACACAATGGTTATCTTTCCAAGAGATGAAAATAGATAGATGAAAACAGACATCTGCAGCTGCAGATACAGACTACCTGTACTAAATGATTCTATTTCATCACTAAGGAGGATGTGCCCAATGGAGCTGTACCCTGCAGCAACCATTTCTGCAAGAGTTACTTTTTAACAAGTGCTCCAAGCTCCAGATTGACTACTGTTTGGGAATTTGGCCAGTTAATGGAGAGGTGGCAGGTTCTGATTTAAAAATAAGGTGTTCAAAAGTCATTATCCCATTATTACAGCAGGCATTCCAGGCAAGTTTAAGTACACATCCTATGTCAGGATGATCTGGAACTTGCTGTGGGAAGAAATGGGTCCCTTATGACAGCTGCCCACTGAGCTCTCCCACCCCAAATCTGGTTCTAATTTCCCTTTATATTTCTGCCATCAACATTTAAAAGTTTTAAGAGGTAGTGATTTTTCTTCTAAAACACTGTCCTTGAAGTATATTTCTTTGGGCCTCACACTGCCTGTCCACCATACCATTAATGTTTGCTGACATACAGGAAATTCAGTTCAAGAGTAAAAGATTTTTGGATGCTAACCAATATTTATACTGTAACTGGGTATAAGTTTTTCAAAGGCCTCAAGAGTATGCATATTGTTGACCTACCAGTTTTATTTCCAATAATTTTTCCAAAGAAAACAACAGAGAAAATTTGTTCAAGGATTTTGCTATAAAAATTCTTATGGTAAAGTTGTATAATGTCAAAAAAAAGCAAACAACCTAAATATGTAACTATATGAAATTCCTAAATAATTTGTGATTAGCCCATACAGTAGAATATTTTGCTGTCACTTAAATAGTATTAGCTAAATCTTTAAAAATGGAAAAATATTTATAGTATAATATTAAGTTTAAAAAGAGCTTAGAATGCAACATTATGTTACTATATAAATCATAGGGGAGAAAAGACTGAAAGGACACACCCAAATGCTAAGAGGGATTACACATGAGTGATGGAACTGACAGACACCTTTTATAATCTCCTTGTTTTTCTGTATTTCTCAGAAATAGTCTATAATGAATATGAATTAATTTTGTATTTAGAAAAAAGTAATTTCTAAAACATGAAGTAAATTGGGGAGTGCAGATGTTAGTTGCTGGAAGCTCAGAGCTCCAGAAAAGCAAAGGCTTGCAAATTAAGGTGTCTATGCCAGACTTAGTAAACTGTTAGGTGGAAATGTGTGCTGTTGCTGTTTGTGCTTTTAACAAAATGTAATTCTTCAACTACCTTAAGTGATTGCAAACAGACATGTTTTTTCAGGAAGTTGTGGATGATGAGTATTTAATGATGCTGATGAGTTGAAGTGAAGAGCATTGATGTTGTAGAAGTAGGGAGTAGAATGGTGGTTACCAGAGGATGTAGAGGGAAGGGGGTAATGGTGAGATTGGTCAAGGGGTGCAAGGCTCCAGTTAGATAGAAAGAGTAAGTTCTGGTGGTCTATTGCACAGTATTATGACTAGAGTTTGCAGTAATGTATTGTATGTCCTCATCACAAATAAATTTATCAATGTTTAGGGTGATCAGTTTGCTAATTACCCCCGATTTGATCATTACACAATTTACACATGTATTGAAACATCACACTGTAATCCACAAATATATACAATGATCATGTGTGATATGGTTTGGCTGTGTCCCCAACCAAATCTCATCTTGAATTATAGTTCCCATAATCTCTACATGTCATGGGAGGGACCAGTGGAGAAAATTGAATCATGAGGTTGGTTGCCCCCTCATCCTGTTCTGGTGACAGTGAGTTAGTTCTTGTGAGATCTGATGGTTTTATAAGAGGCTTTCCCCACCTCTTGCTCCACACTTCTCCTTGCTGCTGCCATCTGAAGAAGGATGTGTTTGCTTCCCCTTCCATGAGGATTGTAAGTTTTCTGAGGCCTCCCCAGCCCTGTGGAACTGTGAGTAAATTAAACTTCTTTCCTTTATAAATTGCCTAATCTTGGGTATGTCTTTATTAGCAGTGTGAGAATGGACTAATATAGTAAATTAGTCCGTGGGGTTGTACCCAGCAAAGCCACAGGGGCGGAGCTGCCCAAGGCCATGGGAGCCTACCTTTTTGCATCAGCACACCCTAGATATGAGACATGGAGTCAAAGGAGATCATTTTGGAACTTTAAGGTTTAATAACTGCCCTATTGGATTTCGGACTTGCAAGGAGCCTGTAGCCCCACTGTTTTGGCCAATTTCTGTTATTTAGAATGGGTGTATTTACCCAATACCTATACCTCCATTGTATCTAGAAACCGACTAACTTGCTTTTGATTTTACAGCCTCATAAGTAGAAGGAATTTGCCTTGTGTTAGATAAGACTTTGGACTTGGACTTTTGGGTTAGCGCTGGAATGAGCTGACCTTGGGGGACTGTTGGAAGGGCATGATTGTATTTTGCATTGTGAGGACGTGAGATTTGGGAGGGACCAGGGGGAGAATTATATTGTTTGGCTGTGTCCCCACACAAATCTCATCTTGAATTGTAGTTCCCATAATCCCCACATGTTGCAAGAGGGACCCAGTGGAGATAATTGAATGATGGGGGTGGTTTCCTCCATCCTGTTCTCATGGCAGCGAGTTAGTTCTCATGAGAGCTGATGGTTTTATAAGGGGCCTTCCCCCACCTATCACTCTGCACTTCTCCTTGCTGCCACCATGTGAAGAAAGACATGTTTGATTTCCCTTCCAGCATGATTGTTAAGTTTCCTGAGGCCTTCTCAGCCCTGTGGAACTGTGAGTCAATTAAACCTCTTTCCTTTATAAATTATACAGTTTCTGGTATGTCTTCATTAGCAGCATGAGAATGGACTAATACAATGTGCCAATCATGAATCTTAAAAATGTTGGCCAAAGATAAAATGTAGACAATAACACTAGGTTTGAAGGTGGTGTGCTCAGAATTACTGGTGATAAGAACAAAGGTTGACAATTCCTTTGACTCCATATGAGGACTGACTTTTCCTCTGCCCCCACCACCATACTGCCCACACTCCCAGCTGCTCTAGGCACACACGCCCTGTCGACCAGGATGAGTAGACAACACACAGCCAAGAAGTCCCAGTGCCCAAGACTAGGCTGTTTTGTCAAGCCATCTCCAATTCCTATGCACCAGTGGTGGTGGCCAGGAAATGAGAACTTTCAAACTCAAAGTGGAAGAGGCCGGGCACGGTGGCTCACGCCTGTAATCCCAACACTTTGGGAAGCCGAGGTGGGCGGATCACGAGGTCAGGAGATCAAGACCATCCTGGCTAACACAGTGAAACCCCGTCTCTACTAAAAATACAAAAAATTAGCCCGGAGTGGTGGCGGGCTCCTGTAGTCCCAAATACTCAGGAGGCTGAGGCAGGAGAATGGCGTGAACCCTGGAGGCGGAGCTTGCAGTGAGCCAAGATTGCGCCACTGCACTCCAGCCTGGGCCACACAGCAAGGCTCCATCTCAAAAAAAAAAAAAAAAAACTCAAAGTGGAAGAAATGTTCATCACAATTTGAATGGCTGAAATGAAAATATCAACAGGAGAGCACAGCAAGGAGCAAAGGGACAATTGTAAGCAGCAGAGGATTGAAGTCCTTAAGCTGAACTGAAATGGGGTACACTTAGATTTAGAAAGCCTTCAGGCATGTGACCCAGGTCTCAGCGTCCTCATCTATGAAGTGGAGATGATGGTTGATTCTCATTATTCATGGTAGTTACACTCTAAAGTGACTGCAAACACTGAATTTGTGAATACTGAGCCAGTGCTTTTATGGGAAATATGGGGTTAGATCCCTGCCAGCCTCTGGTCACATTTCCATCAACTGATCAATACATTTTTGTAATGTGTGTTTCTGTTTAAACACAGCATATTGAATCCCTAACAGAGACATTTAACCCTTACTCAGAAGTAAATAGTGCTATTTCCTCAATAAAATATTGCTGATTAGCTAACATTGAACAGCCACCAGCACTACAACTCCTGCCTGAAGGAAGCTTATCTAACACACGCATTTTCTCCATAAGGTACCTCACAGCCTCTTGTGTTTAAGAACACCAGAAGGCACTTCAGCACTGCCCTTGGGGGCCATCTCAAACAGCAAAATCACCAGTATTGAAGTTGGGGTTACAAATCAATTTTTGCAAATACATAAATTTGCAAATACAGAAGTGATGAATAGTGAAGATTGACTGTAATAATAATAATACAAGCTGTGGAGATTAATGAAATAATCCATGTCAAACATTTAACAGCATGTGGTACATATGTACCAAATATGTACTGAACAAGTAACTGTTTTTGCCAAATATTTGAAGCCCCTATTAAGGTGTTAAGTATATAACTATGAATATTACCATACACTGTAAATGGGTACTCTAGAAAGAAGACTACAAAAACAGCCTAATGTTAAAATTACCTGATAAACAGGTACAGTTTCTTTGCCACAACTTTTTAAAAATGACTTTAAAAAAACACTTAAAATGAAGCTACCTATGTGTTTTTCATAGCAAGTTAGTCGAGTTAAAATTAAGACCCTTGGGAGATCTGGAAGTAGGTGGGAATGAGGAGCAAATTAATTGTTTTGCAATAAAAACTGCTCCCTAATCCTCCAATCCCTAACAGAGACAATTAACCCTTACTCAGAAGTAAATAGTGCTACTTCCTCAACATTAACAGGATTCAGTAAAGGATGTTTCAGTGTATTTTTTTTTTTTTTTTACTTTAACAACCACCTTGTTTGGCATATATTTTTACTTTGTTGTAATAGTAAACACAAGGGATCCCCTTTATTTAGCATAAAATTTCCTTGCCAGAAAGTAAATATTTGATGTTTATATAAGGAGCTATAAAAACAATTTCCTGAGAGATTTCTCCACAAAAATATTTACCTGCTTGAGCCAATGGATTGAGATGATTTGGAAACCAAACTTCCTTTCCAGTGTGGCTAGGTAGGCATTTCCTTCTAATTCATCCTTCACAACTCACTACAACATTTGAAACCTCTTGTCTTCAGGATTTTGTGTTCAAAATTTCGCTGAACTTTTTTTGTTTGTTTAACTTATCTAAAATATTAGTAATAGTCTATAGTATCTATAACATTTCTTTTCATTGTCTCAACTCCAAAACCCACTCCTCCTGCATTTCTGGTTTCTGTGATGGGATCACCATTCTTGTAGTTGCCCAGGCTTGTACCGTTGGATTCGCCTTTTACTTCTTCCTCTTCATTGCTGCATGCCAAACTCATTCAACTTCTTTATCCTGAGGCTACATTACAGCATGCATTATGTCCATCCCCATCTCTCCATTCCCATTGCCCTTGTACTAGTTGAAGTTCTCAATTCTTACTGCCAGAGCCAAGGCAATAACTTTGTAATCACCCTTCCATCTTCTTCCCCAAACCATCATACCCGTGGCTACCAAATTCATTTTTATAAAGAACTATTTTATTATCACCATGGCTTGACACAGCAAGAAGGCCTTCCCCAGATGCCAGCCTCTCAATCTTGGACTTCCCAGCCTCCAGAACTGTGAGCCAATAAATTTCTGTTTATTAGAAATTCCTAGTCTCAAATATTCTGTTATAGCAACACAAAATAGACTAAGACAACCTCTCAAACATGGAGCTCCCTATCTAAATCCTTTCCACATCTTGTTCTTTTCTATGGAACATATTGTCCACCAGGCAACAGTTGGAGTTTCAGTTCTTCAGAATGCACAGGGTCACCTTGCCTTGAAGCACTTCAGATCTCCATATTGTAGTCATATAATGGTTCTCTCTTGGAATGAAGATGATTTTTTTTGCCACATTGTATACTTACTCATGAGCTCTTTCATCAGAAATGCTGCAGTTTTGTAACTGCTGTTTTTAGAGTCAAAACATAATCTTCCATTTTATCTAAAATTTCCCTCTTCTATGGGTAAAAGAAATGTCTTTTTAAAAAGTAAGGGGTATTGTTCTCCTGTCCTGATATAGAAAATGATATCCTAATAGAAAAAAACGCTGAAAGGTGGTTACTAAGAAAAGGCCTTCAGTTTTTCTTTCCCAGAACACACTTGAGGTGTATTTGACATCTGTCCAACTCAAATTTCATTCCTTTTGAATGTCTTAGTTCCCATATTCCTTCCACGATGTAGACAAAAATCTCCATTTACCCTGTTGAAGAATCTCATACTAAAATCCTAAATCACAACAAAGCAAGGTTATGAGCATGGCTCAGAGCACGCACTGTGACCTCAGAAGGAAAGGTGACTATGGGGGCCTGGATTAGGAAAGATGTCAGGAAGGAGGTGGCATTTGAGTTAGGCCTGAAACAAGCACTAGCTGTGGAGCACCCAGAGTCGCAGTGAAGGAAAATGTAAGCAGGAGGCATGTAGCAGGAGAGGAATAAAGTCAAGATTTCTGGATGCAACGACAGAGAGCTGCAAGAGGTTGTTTTGGCCTGGCCCATGCTTCATGAAAGAAAATTATGAGACATTTGCTATAAAGGAGGATTGTAAACTGGCCCATGAGGAATCTCACTGCCAAGCAAAGGAGAGGCAGCACTTTATTCTGTGGGCAATGGGGAGCCAATGAAGGACAAAACAGCCAGCATAAAAAAGAACTTAACAGATCTGACAGAGCTGAATAACACAATGTAAGAATTTCACAATGCAATCACAAGTATTAACAGCAGAACAAACCAAGCTGAGGAAAGAATCTCAGAACTTCAAGACTGGCTCTCTGAAATAAGACAGTCAGACACCGAAGAAGTATGAAGTATGAGATTATGTAAAGAGGACAAATTTCAGAATCACTGGCATCCCTGAAAGGGAGGGGGGAGGAAGCAAACAACTTGGAAAACATATTTCAGGATATTGTCCATGAAAACTTCCCCAACCTTGATAGAGAGGCCAACAGTCAAATTCAGGAAATGCAGAGAATGCTTGCAAGATTCTACACAAGAAGATCATCCCCAAACACATAGTTGTCAGATTTTCCAAGGTCGAAATGAAAGAATGTTAAAGGCAGCTAAAGAGAAAGGGCAGGTCACCTACAAAGGGAACCCCATCAAGCTAACAGTGAACCTCTCAGCTGAAACCCTACAAGCCAGAAGAGATTGGGGGCATATATTCAACATTCTTAAAAAAGAAAATCTTCAACCAAGAATTTCATATCCAACCAAACTAAGCTTCCTAAGCAAAGGAGAAATAAGATTCTTTTCAGATAAACAAATGTCGAGGGAGTTCGTTACCACCAGATCTGCCTTACAAGCTATCTTGAAAGGAGCATTAAATATAAAAAGGAGAGACCACTACCAGCTAATACAAAAACACACTTAAACACACAACCCAGTCTCACTATAAAAGAACCACACAAACGAGCCAACATAAACAGCTAACAGCACAATGACAGGATCAAATCCATATATATCAATACTAATCTTGAAAGTAAATGAGCTAAATGCCCCACTTAAAAGGCACAGAGTGGCAACCTGGGTAAAAAAGCAAAATCCAATGGTATACTGTCTTCAGGAGACCCTTCTCACACATAATGACACCCATAGACTCAAAATAAAGGGACGGAGGAAAATCTACTGAGCAAATGAAAAACAGAAAAAAAGCAGGGTTGCAATCCTAATTTCAGACAAAACAGAGTTGATTTTCTGAAAAAAAAAATTTAATAAGCTAGATAGGCCACTAGCTATACTAATAAAAAAGAAAAGGCAGAAGATCCAAATAAACACAATTAGAAATTATGAAGAAAATGCTACCACTGATCCCACAGAAATTAAAAAAAAAACCATCAGAAACCACTATGAACACTTCTATGCATACAAACTAGAAAATCTACAAGAGATGGATACCTGGACAAATATACTCTCCCAAGACTGAACCAGAAAGAAATTGATTCCCTGAACAGACCAATAATGAGCTCTGAAACTGAATGAGTAATAGATGATAGCCCTGCAACCAATAAAATCTCAGGACCTGATTGAATCACAGCCAAATCCAATCAGATGTATAAAGAAGAGCTGGTACCATTCCTGCTGAAACTATTCCAAAAAACTGAACCGGAAGGACTTCTCCCCAGCTAATTCTATGAGGCCGGCATCATCCTGATACCAAAACCTGGCAGAGAACAACAAAAAAAGAAAACTTCAGGCCAATGTCTTTGGTGAACACTGATGCAAAATCCTCAACAAAATACTTGCAAACTGAATCAGCAGCACATCAAAAAGCCAATCCACCACAATCAAGTAGGCTTCATCACTGGGATGCAAGATTGGTTCAACACATGCAAATCAGTAAATGTGATTCATCACATAAACAGAAATAAAGATAAAAACTACATGAGTATCTTAATAGAAGCAGAAAAGGCTTTTGATAAAATTCAACACCGCTTCATGTTAAAAACTCTGAATAAACTAAGTATTGAAGGAACATATCTCTAAATAGTAAGAGCCATCTATGACAAACCTACAGCCAACATTATATTGAATGGGCAAAAGCTGGAAGCATTCACCTTAAAAACTGGCACAAGTTTGGGAGGCTGAGGCGGGTGGATCACCTGAGGTCAGGAGTTCAAGACCAGCCTGGCCAACATGGCAAAACCATGTCTCTACTAAAAATACAAAAATTAGCTGGGCATGGTGGCACTGTAATCCCAGCTACTTAGGAAGCTGAGGCAGGAGAATTACTTGAACCCCGGAGGCGGAGGTTGCAGCAAGCCGAGATCATGCCATTGCACTCCAGCCTGGGCAACAAGAGTGAAATTCTGTCTCAGAAACAGAAAACAAAATGAAACAAAAAACTGGCACAAGAAAAGGGTAACCTCTCTCACCATTTCTATTCAAGAGTATTAAAAGTCCTAGCCAGAGCAATCAGGCAAGAGAAAGAAATAAAGGGCATCCAAATAGGAAGAGTGGAAGTCAAACTATCTCTATTTGCAGAGATGATTCTATATCTAGAAAACTCCACAGTCTTGGCCCAAAAGCTCCCTCAGCTGATAAACTTCAGCAAAGTTTCAGATACAAAATCAATGTACAAAAATCACTATCATTCCTGTATACCAACCACAGCTAAGCTGAGAGCCAAATCAAAAAGGCAATTATATTCACAATTGCCACAAAAAGAATAAAACACCTAGGAATACAACTAATCTGGGACAAAATACCTAGGAATACAACTAACTGCTGAAAGAAATCAGAGAAGACACAAACAAATGGGAAAAGCACCCCATGCTCATGGATAGGAAGAATCAATATTAACATGGCCATACTGCCCAAAACAATTCACAGATTCAAAGCTATTCCTATCAAACTACCAATGACATTATTTACAGAACTAGAAAACACTATTTTAAAATGTGTATAAAACCAAAAAAGAGCCTGAATAACTAAGGCAATCCTATACAAAAAGAACAAAGCTGGAAACATCATGTCACCTGACTTAAAACTATACAACAGGGCTACAGTAACTAAAACAGCATGGTACAGATACAAAAATAGGCAGATAGACCAATGGAGCAGAATAGAAAGGCCATAAATAAGGCTGCACACCTACAACCATCTGATCTTTTACAAAGCTGACAAAAACAAGCAATGGGGAAAAGACTCCCTATTCAATAAAAGGTGCTGAGATAACTGGCTAGCAAGTGGAGAAGACTGATGCTGGACCCCTTACTTACATCATATGCAAAAATCAACTCAAGATGAATTAAAGACTTAAATGTAAAACCCAAAACTACAAAAACCCTGGAAAGAACCTAGGCAGTAACATCTGGACATAGGAACAGGCAAAGACTTCATGACAAAGACACCAAAAGAAATTGCAACAAAAGCAAAAATTGACAAGTGTAATTGAATTAAACTTAAGAGCTTCTGCATAGCAAAATAAACTATCAACATAGTAAACAGACAAGCTACAGAATGGAAAAAAATATTTGCAAACTATGCATCTGACAAAGGCCTAATATCAAGCATCTATGAAGTATGTAAACAGATTTACAAGAGAAAAACAAACGACCCCGTTAAAAAGTGGCCAAAGCACATGAATAGACACTTTTCAAAAAAAGACATACATGTGACCAACAAGCATATGAAAAAAGCTCAATATCACCAATCATTAGAGAAATGCAAATCAAAACCACAATGAGATACCATCCTACACCAGTCAGAATGACTATCATGAAAAAGTCAAAAAATAACAGATACTGGCAAGGTTGCAGAGAAAAGCGAACACTTATACACTGGTTGGTGGGAGGGTAAATTAGTTCAACCATTGTGGAAAGCAGTATGGCAATTCCTCAAAGAACTAAAAGCAGAGCTACCATTCAACCCAGCAATCTCATTACTGGGCATACACCCAGAGGAATATAAATCATTCTACCATAAAGACCTATGCACGTGAATGTTCATTGCAGCACTGCTCGCAATAGCAAAGACATGGAATTAACCTAAATGCCCATTAATGACATATTAGATAAAGAAAATGTGGTATGTATACACCATGGAATACTACACAACCATAAAAAAGAATGAGCTCATGTCTTTTGTGGCAACATGAATGGAGCTGGAGGGTATTACCCTTAGCAAACTAATGCAAGAACGGAAAACCAATACTGCATGTTTTCACTTATAAATGGAAGCTAAATGATGAGAACTTATGAACACAAAGGCAGGAGACAACAGACACTGGGGCCTCCTTGAGGGTGGAGGGTGGGAAGAGGGAGAGGAGCAGAAAAGATAGCTATTGGATCCTGGGCTTAATACATGGGTGATGAAATAATCTATATAACAAGCCTGCAGGACACGACTTTACCTATGTATCAAACCTTCACATGTACCCCTGAACCTAAAATAAAAGTTAAAAAGTTAAAAAATTTTTTTTTAAAACTTAAAGCCAAAGTCTTTTTTTTTTTTTTTTTTTTTTGAGACAGAGTTTCGTTCTTGTTGCCCAAGCTGGAGTGCAATGGCACAATCTCAGCTCAAGGCAACCTCTGCCTCCCGGGTTCAAGTGATTCTCCTCCCTCAGCCTCCCGAGTAGCTGGGATTACAGGCATGCACCACCACGGCCAGCTAATTTTTTATATTTTTAGTAGAAACGGGGTTTCACCATGTTAGCCAGGCTGATCTCGAACTCCTGACCTCAGGTGATCCACCCGCCTTGGCCTCCCAAAGTGCTAGGATTACAGACGTGAGCCACCACGCCTGGCCAATAAAGCCAAATTCTGAAGTAAAATATATAAAGAAAAGTAAAACTAAAAAATAACCCAAAGATTTCTCAACAAATCAAAAGTTCATAGAATTGTAGCAAAATCATTTTAACATTTTTTCAGGAGGAAAATAGAGAATCAAAGAGAAAAATTAACTTTCTCTAATGTCACACAGGTTATATATATCAGATAATATGCAAATTTTTATTTTCCCAACAGCCCTATGAGATAAACATTAATATTCTCATTTCTGAGGTTCCAGAAAACTTGGATAAGCTTTTCCAGGTCGCTATTAAGTATGGGAATTTGAATTCAAATCTGTGATTATCTGACACGAATACTTGAATGATTAACTGTGTACTATCGTGTCTCCCAAGCAGTTATTGAAAAAATGAGTATTGGAATTAGAAAAAAGATAATTTTAATACAAATCAGGGTTTTGTATATGTAAAATAGGACACATTCAGGGGACATTTCTCTTCTCTACTACTAGTTGCTCAAGGTAGCCCTATGTGCGTGATGGAGGAAACATGGGGCCCACTGAGGTCCACCAAAGGCCACACCTTACAAGATGGCTCTGAGATTAGATGAATCAGATGAGGAAGAAGCTCATGGCTCAACAGATTTCAGCATTATTTCCTAAAGCTAAGATCCAAAGTTTTAAGTGGTAAACTTATTAAAACAAGCAGGCAGAAACTTCAGGCCTCAAGTCATTACAACCTCTCACCCTCCACCTGCAGCTAGAAGTAGAGGGGTATAGCTGTTGCTGCCTTTGTTTGATATTATTATTGTTGGTGACTTTAAGTGAAACAATGTATAACAAAATCAATTTTCCCATAAGCTAATTGATATAAACAAGAGTTAGGCTGAGTGGAGTGGCTCACACCTATAATCCCAAGACTTTGGGAGGCTGAAGTGTGAAGATCACCTGAGCCCAAGAGTTTGAGACCAGCCTGGGCCACATGGTGAGACCCCCATCTCTACAAAAATTTTAAAAAAAAAATTAGCCAAACATGGTGGTGTGTGCCTTTATTCCCAGGTACCACTTGGGAGCCTGAGGCAGGCGGATCCCTTGAGCCCAGGAAGTCGAACCTGCAGTGAGCTATGATCACACCACTGCACTCCAGACTGGGCAACATAGTGAGACCCTGTCTCAAAACAAAAAAGCAAGAGTTAAGTTTCTGTGGCAAATTCATGGTCACAAACATCACCAAACTTCTAAATAAAGACCCAAAACACCTTTAATATTAACCATGGGAGCTATGCATACATTTAAGAAAGATTAATAAAAACAAGAAGGATAATTTTTCCAATTTCTGGTGAATCTGTAAGTGATGGCAGTCATGGTGGTGATGAGTTAAATCAAGAAATAAATGTTTGAAAAGTGAAAATTGTCAGGAGCATCTCCTCCCACCAGGCAGTTCAAAACCAAACCATCACAAATGTGGCAACTCCCAGAGAGCTTTCTTCTTGCATCATTTATTGTCGTACATTTGTATTGATTATTGTAGACTTTATGCATTTTTATTTGACAATAATTCATAATTCATTCATTCATTCTCCAAACTGTTTATTCCAGTTCAAGTCTGCAGGTGGCCAGAACTTATCCCAGTGGCTCTTAGGCAAGGTGGGAGCCCACCTGGACAGGACATCATCCCATCACAGGGCACACACACACACACACACTTACACTAGGACCACGTGGACATGCCAGTTCACCTAACTTGCACATCTTTGGGATGTGGGAGGACACCAAAGGAGCTGGAGAAACCCCATGCAGAAAGGGGAGAAAGAGCATGCAAACTCCACACAGTCAGCGGCCCCGGCCAGGAGTCCGTTTTTTGTTTTTTGTTTTTTTTTCTCATCAACATCATAATGAAACCACTTTGAAAGAAATAATGTTATTTGGAAACCTGCTTTGTGTGTTAAGTGCTTATTATACACAAAATGTAAAGCATTATGCTCTTCACTAATTTTTATTTTAAAAACATAGCTCCCATTCCAAATGAGGCTGTAGTAAAATTCTCTGAAGATTAAAATGAATGCACTTAGGGAGTATATACCAAAAGAAGCAGACTTTGCTGTCAGCCCCAAATATCTGAATTCCAGCAATGAAAAATTTGGATGTGAATTCAAAGGAAGTTTATAATGTTGAGAGAAAATAGCACTGCAGCTATTTTCTGGGAAGCCTTAAAAGCCTGCTTCTGAGAATTTCTTTCCTTTTTGACATAAAATTAAATGAATTGATTAAATTCTATGACTTAGGACATTTTTTAAAAATCCAGATGAATAGCTCTTCCCTTTTCCTTCTAAACTGAATTGACTGCTTTTTTGTGCCTGCAGCTAGAATTTTTTTAAAAAAACTATAATTGTATATAGTAAAAGTCTTTAGGCAGATCTCCATTTTACATACTCAGTTGCTGATGTTTTATATCTATTAATTCTCAGTCACTGCTCTGAATTTAGCCATTACATCCAACTTCACTATATTGCAAATTCTCCAAGACATGAGAGAAAAATATTAAAACTTCTTCCTGATTCAAAGTCCTCTTTGAAAAGTAATATAAAAACACCAAATAATTTGGTAAGTAGAAAGGAAATATGATCATTTTTGTTACCTACAAGATATGATGTATCTCCTAAAAATAAAAGTATAGCTAACTTGACTCTTGAGTTAACTTAAATGTTACAACCTGTTTCAATTCTCCATTACCCAATCTCAAAGGTGAATTAATATACCTTTAATACTAGGGACTAAAAAGAAAAAATACAGCTACTTATCTGAGTGTCTGGACAAACAGACAAAACAGATATCGCTACTCTCTTCTTGAGTTGGTGGCTGAGGTTTGGGCAGGTTACTCAACTTATGGTTTAGGGGAACTGGTTACTCGGCTTGCTGTCTAATTAGATATCAAACAGAATCTGAGCAAGTCAGATGTGCAAGAAAGAAGCTCCACCTCCAGGCCCCACTGTAAACCTTCTCGAAGTGCTTCCTCCAGCTCCATCTCCTCTGCCACGCCCCCAGTTCCCATCCATCAGGGCAAGACTAGCTTTCCATTGGTCCTTGTCCCCTAAGGCAGAAAACTTTCCTGTATTCTTGGGAAGAAAAGACTTGGCAATGATGCAAATCAAAATATTTATCTAGCCAGTACAGAATTATCTGTAATCCATTTACCTTTTAAGCCAAAGAACACTTAATAAGCCCTGGACATCTCTTTTTCACTATTGGGGAGAAAATATAACAATGTACCAGAAAAGCACCATACACAATCTGTCATTTGCTGCGTCTGTTTATTCCCAGCTTCCAAATTTAGATAATTACTCACAAAACTCTACATCGATCTATCTACAATATTTGCAAGATATGTAATGCTTCCTTTTATTGTATTAATTTATATTTAAGTTATAGCTTTCATATTCCAATGTATTTTGTATTTACAACACTCTATAAAGTGTCTACTAGATTCTGTTTGTCTCCAAGACCAGGTATTGGCAACCACTATATTTATTTTTTATTGATATGACCACACGAAGATAGGCAATGAAATATAATAGCCAGAATGCTTTCTATTATCCCCCAAAAGAGAGGAAATGGTGAAGGGTTTCAATGCTATAATAAGAAGGTTAAAATAGCAAAAAGCTATGTAAGGGATGGTCCTTTACCTCTGAGTTTTGTGCCAAGGTAAATAAAACACACTAAGTTACCACTACTACTGTCCACAATAGTTGGTAATTAAATGTAAGGAAGAGTTGAGGTGGGGAATTAATTTCAGAATTAAATATGTTAAGGGAATGTGGAGGGTGGGGAACACATAAGAGATGTCATTTGTCACTAATGTGCTGTCACAGGAGGAGAAAATCAAGAACATGATAATTTCCAAATTACACTGAGATACTGGAGATTTCTCAATTTGTTTTCCTTTTTGTACTCCTGATATCTTAACTGACCTTGAAATTTGCATTCTTCTTGCTGTTTCTTCTTGGGAAAATTATTGCTAACTACTTTTTCTATTTACAAACTTGTTAGGTTAAAACAATACATGTTGAAAGAACTGCCAAAAAAATCAAGAACAACATTGTCCCCAATCCACTCTTCATTTCCTTCCTCTTCTTATCTCTTCCCTCACTCATTTACTTCTCATTTTCCTTTGATTACCACGTTCTAGTCAATCATGAAGGAACAACGTATTTCATGCTTTAATTTGTTTTCATGCACTAGTCCTATCTTTGAAAATTGAGTAACTCAGTGAAAGAAAAAAAAAATCCCAACCCAAACAAGGCAAATACCCAAACAAGCAAAGTAAGTAAGCGAGTAACACCATACAGTTGGTTTTAGGAATTTTGTTGTTGTTACTTAATCCTGAGAGGTAAATTAATTCACTTTTATGCCTTTCGTTTGTCCATCCATAAAATAACTTATAGTACTTTTGTGAGTTTCTGTTTGTAGAAAGTCTTACAGAATCATATATCTAGTACTTACCATTTACAATACAAATAACTATGCTTGACTCTCTGAAACATCCAAGACGCAAATGTCCTCATTCTCTCATTAAAGAGCTGTGTAGACTGAGGCTATAGAGATCATGATTCTGCCAGGGCCACGCAGTTCAGAAGAGCTGGCCAGTGTTGAGGCACGCTTCTGATTATGCACCCTGGGTTCTCTTTACTGTACCACACTACTTCTAAGAAGTGGCTATTAATCATCACATTTTCCCGTGTTACTGAAGGATCACTATCTACTTTTTAACTGATGAGGCTGTGGAAAAATGCATGAAAAATTTGCCTTGGCATCTGAGCTAAAGAGAAGAGGAAGGCACATGTTTCAGCTTGGGCTGCCATAACAAAATACCACAGGCTGGGTGGCTAAAACAATATACATTTATTTTTTTCACAGTTCTGGAGACTGGAGAGTCCAAGATCAAGGTACAGTAGGGTTCAGTTTCTGGAAACTTCCTGGCTTGCAGATGGCCACCTCTTGCTATATCCTCACATGGTGGAAAGAAAGCAAGCTCTGATCTCCCTTCCCCTTCTTATAAAGACCCTAATTCCATCATGAGGGCCCCACCTTCATGAGCTCATCTAACCCTAATTACCTCCCAAGGGCCCCCATCTCCTAAAACCAGCACACTAGGGGTTAGGGCTTCACACCTCCTAATTTTGGGGGAACCAAAATACTAAGTCCATAATAGTAGATTTAATGCAAATTTATCTGCATGCTAAGTTATAGAACAAAATAATTACTAGAATTATAGAAAGTGAACTCAAATCATCTGGCTCAATTTCTTTACAGGAGACAAATGGGAAATTAATCAATCTGTTCAACCATGGTCAATTTCTCATTTGTATTTGATTCTTTCTTATTTTCCTGCTACACTTCACACCACAATTACCTACATATACTGCCTTTCTTCTCTCCTTATTAAATCCCTCAGTTTCCAGCAATCTGACTTACATCTCCACCATTCTACTGAAGTGTCTACTTAGCCAAACTCATTCTCTAGAATTAGAACCAATGAGACATTGTTTTCTCTAGAAACAATTCTCTGAACCCCCAGACACATAGAATCAAGATCACACACAGTCTGGTCACTCCCGAAGAGTGAGATGAACTCAAATCCCCTCACCATAGATCATGGAAGTTCTGCCTCATGCCCCTCATACCCCCAAACCCAAGTTATCTTCAACGTCCCAGAGCATTATGTTGTCAGCAGTTCAAGCTCGAAGGTTCTGCTGCCACTGAATTAGCTCAGCTCAGGGATTGTCCTGCTGAGCTCTGTTGCTCTGGGCTGCTCCAGCTCAGACCTAGGATGCAGATTTCTACTTCAACTTCCACTAAACACAGCCCCACTCAAGATATTTGTGTAATAGAATATGTTATTGGTGAGGATTTAGCATTAATTACCAGGGGACATGCAATAGGCCACAGCCACTGCTGAAGTCAGGCTCGGCCTCCGGCCATGTATCCAGCCCTCCTATTTCCTTCCTTCACTCCCTCCTCCCAGCACCCAGCTCAACTCCCAACTGCATCTAGTCCATTCCTTCATGAAAAGTGAACTATCTCTCTCTCTTTTCTTTTTCTCAGAAACACTGTCTCCCTATGTTGCCCAGACTGGACTTAAACTCCTAGGCTCAAATGATCCTCCTGCCAAAGCCTCCTGATTAGCTGGGAATATGGGACTGTGCCACCACATCTGGCTTAAGTAACTCTTTTGTCTCCTTGGCTGCTACTAAACCACGCCCTCTTCTCACATCATCACTCATCTTCCACTTAAAGACAGTTTTCTTCCTAAGAGCAATTCTGGTCCCTGCTCTGAAGAAATAAATGTTCCACCCCATGATAGGCAATTAGGTCATGAGGGCAGAACCCTTGTGAATGATATTAGTGCCCTTATAAGAAAAGACATGACCGGGTATGGTGGCTCAAGCCTGTAATCCCAGCACTTTGGGAGACTGAGGCAGACAGATCACTTGAGGTCAGGAGTTTGAGACCAGCCTGGCCAACATGGTGAAACCCTGTCTCTACTAAAAATACAAAAATTAGCTGGGTGTGGTGGTGCATGCCTGTGATCCCACATACTCAGGAGGCTGAGACAGGAGAATTGCTTGAACCCGGGAGGCAGAGATTGCAGTGAGCAGAGATTGTGCCACTGCACTCCAGCCTGGGCAACAGAATGAGACTCCATCAAAGAAAGAGAGAAAGAAAGGAAAGAAGGAAAGAAAGAAAGAAAGAAAGAAAGAAAGAAAGAAAGAAAGAAAGAGAGAGAGAGAGAAAGAGAGAGAGAGAGAAAGAAAGAAGGAAAGAAAGGAAGAAACAAAACAAGATGGTTGAGCTCTCCGTCTGCCGTGTGAGGACGCAGCAAGAAGACAGCCATTTATGATCAAGGAGGTGGGCCCGCACTAGACACTAAACTTACCAGCCCCTTGATCTTGGACTTCTAGCCTTCAGAACTGTGATAAATAAATTTATCTATAAGCCACCCAGTCTATGGAATTTTGTTATAGCAACTTGAACAGAATAAGGGAGTGGGGTGCAGAGCCTCTTTAGATGCTGCTAAGGAAGCTGTCTGATTCTCACATTTTTAATTGTGATTAGCCAACCCAAGCCTGCCATTTTCTTTCTTCCATGCATCAACAGTGCCCAGCAACAGCTGTCCAACTCCATTGTCCTTGTATGTTCTATCTCCTCCCACTCCCATTCTTTTCAAATGACGGAGCTATAACACAGCAGCATCCCCTTCCACCTGCACTCCATTGTAGCTCAGCATACGTGAGTGTCTCAGCCATCACACGCTGCCGCATGCTAGGGGCACCAACACCTTCCCTGCACCAGGGCTGGCTCCTAATTGCCAGCCTGCCAGTGGCTGACAAACTCCAGTACCCCATTCTTACCATCTGCTTCTAGGACACTCCTGGTACCTGCTGCCCTAGGTTGGATTTCCTAGGAGAAGAATCAGAGACAAAATGTAAGTGAATGTGATTTAATGAAGGAGTACCCTTCAGGAGAAATTGGAAGGGGTGGGAGAGAAGTAGCATAAGGAAAGAGAAGGAATAGAGCAAGGCTGTGGTCTCAGGACAAATAAAAACTTAGCCTGAACCCTGGGGGGATGGGTGTCCAGGAGCATCGTTCTGGGCAGAGCTGCCCCACCTTAGAGGCAAAGGGGTCAGGGTTTGTACCCCTGTATCAGTCATACCCCAACCCTGAGATACTGGGTCTGGAGTAATATGTATTTTCTGTACTTTAAGTCAGGCAACCTCAGACCTAAGCTTCTACATTTTTCTAGGCCCTCTCCCTGTTAGGTTTTTAATCTGCATCAAATTACTTATCAATTCTAAACTTTAGCTACCATCCCTGAAAAATTAGGAAATTAATTTTTATTTCAAAAGATAATTGTGAGAATGAAAGGAGCTAATTGTATAGAACACTTGCACAATATACCTTTATGAGTGCAGTAGTGAGCACTAGCAAATGCTAATTCCTAATCCTCTCACCCAGTCCCAGCACACTGTTATTTGATTTGGGGCAAGTTAGTTAACCTTTCTAAATATCAATAAAATATGTCCATTTTTCTTTCCTACAAATCTTACAGTATTGTTGTAGCACTGAAAAAACACACAACCACTAATATGGTTTTGCTCTCTGTCCCCAACAAAATATTATCTCCAATTGTAATCCCCACATTTCGAGGGAGAGGCCTGGTGGGAGGTGAATTGGATCATGAGGGTGGTTTCCCCTGTGCTTTCTCATGATAGTGAGAGAGTTCTCATGAGACCTTATGGTTTTAAGTGTGGCGCTTTCTCACTTTCTCTCTCTCTCTCTCTCCCCTGCTACCTTGTGAAGAAGGTGCCTGCTTCCCCTTCACCTTCCACCATGATTGTAAGTTTCCTGAGGCCTCCCCACCCATGCAGAACTGTGAGTCAATTAAACCTCTTTTGTTTATAAATTACCCAGTCTCAGGTAGTATTTTTATAGCAGTGTGAAAACAGACTAATACACACACACACACACTCACACACACAAGTACTTTGTTTTTTTTTTTGAAACGAAGTCTTGCTCTTGTCATCCAGGCTGGAGTGCAATGGTGCAATCTCAGCTCACTGCAACCTCCGCCTCCCAGCTTCAAGCGATTCTCCTGCCTCAGCCTCCCAAGTAGCTGGGATTATAGGCGCCTGTCACCACGCCTGGCTAATTTTTGTATTTTTAGTGGAGACAGGGTTTCACCATGTTGGTCAGGCTGGTCTCGAACTCCTGACCTCAGGCGATCCACCTGTCTCAGCCTCCCAAAGTGCTGGGATTACAAGTGTGAACCACCGCGCCTGGCCACAAGTACTTTTAAAACTAAAAAATGTTAAAATTTAACATTCTGTTAGCCTCAAAAACATTTGCTATTGAAATCTTATCCAGTTTCTAAGAGTTCAGAAAGTTAGCATATTTACTTTATCATAAACTTTTCATTGAAACTTAAGATTTGCAAGCTTGATTTTTCTATTGTTATTCTGCCAATATGATGCTATATCATATGAATGGAAACAAGAAAAAAGCTATAAGGTATATTCTGCATGTAATTATAAAAGACTCTGAGCCTCTGACTGCAAATATAAATAATTCTTTAACTCTTAATTTTAAATCAAGGTAAACATGACTTTATTTTCCTTGAGTGTATTGAGAGTCTAGCTACAACGTATTAACTACTGAATGGTTCCTGTGTGAATGAAGTACCATTGGTACGATTTCTTACCTGTTTTATTAGAAATATATAAACAGAATGATTTGTTTATGTTTTTAATTCTTTATTTTAAATCGGACAAATATAAGACAGAAAATGCAAATAACTACATCATAATACCTTTTGTTAAGTGTGGACTTAATATCTTTTGTTAAGTGTGAACAGATGTGTGCTTACATATTCAGTTCTACATCTGACAAGGTGTTTTGTTCAAAATTATAATCTTATAAAAGGCGTTCCTGTTTTTGAAATTTTCCTTTTATTCTTTCTTAAGGAGTAAATCATTTCTTGATAGGGCTTACTTTACTATCCATCTTCCCGGTTGCTTAATAACAATGACAGAGACTACACAAAAAGAAAAAAGGTAATATTACTGACAAAGTGACATCTGCAAAAATGACAGAGTAAGGATCTCCAAAAATTTTCTCTTCCACAAAAACAACGAGAAAACTCATAAAAATTGTCAGAATCAAGGCCAGGTGCGGTGGTTCATGCCTGTAATCCCAGCACTTTGGGAGGCCAAGCTGGGAGGATCACTTGAGCCCAAAACAAAAATTAGCCAGGCATGCTGGCGCACACCTGTAGCCCCAGCTACCTCGGTGGCTGAGGCAGGGGAACCACTTAAGCCCAGGAGTTTGAGGCTGCAGTGAGCCAAGACCCCACCACTGCACTCCAGCCTTGTCTCAATAAATAAATAATCAGAATCAACTTTTTCAGAACACTAGAAACTAATCGAAGGCCTGCAGCAACCCAGGTAGTGTTTATTCAAGAAATGGCTGAATCTCATGAAGAAAAGTGAGCTTTGCGATGACATAACTTACTCTATTCCCATCTTTCCCTCCCCAGTTCCACAGTAACCTTGAAAACTAAAAGTTCATTAACACAGTGAAAATCAATAGCCTGGCAGCTACAGGAGGAGGCAGAAAAGGATTAGATCTCCTTTGAAGCCCCATTCTCAAAGAACTGTCATTATTTGACCTGTCCAGTGGTTCCCTGGAAGACCCCACTCACAAAGCCTTCTTTATTTGACCTGTTTCATAGCAGACCCAGTGTGAAAAGCACTGGTGTAAGATTGCAGCTGCCTTAGGTGGTAGATAATAGTTGAGACAAACAATGAGCCAACTAAAAAGCTTTAAAAGAAGAAAAGCTGGGAAAAGAGGTGTTTATAGAGGCTTTGATAAGCTCTGACATATTCCGTGGAACTTAAAAGGTCATGAGCATGCCCAGAATTATGCATATGCTCAGGAAAGACCTGAGAAGCAACTAAGCCCTTATGTCTGGATAACCTTCAGGCTCTGCATAAGCAGGAAATGAAGGCTAAGGCAGAGTTGTCAACTGCCTGACTGAGTGCTGAAGCCTTGCTTCAACACACGGAAACCCTTGGTGAAAACTGGTAGACTTACTGGTTTCAGGCATTTAAGAAAATTTCTGTTCAATCATTAGCTGACCACTAAGCTAACTGAGCACAGACTTCAATGACCACATATGACAAAGAATACACTCTCAGAATTTGATCAGAAAGGTCACTAAACAAACGACAACAACAAACAACCCTGGAGAGTGAGGAGAATCCAGAGTTTGCGGAAATGAAAATGTTCAGTTCTCAACAACAAAAGTATAAGACATGGAAAGAAACAAGAAAGTATTCCTCATACACAGGGAAAAAGCAGTCAATACAACCTGTCCCTGAGGAAGCCCAGATGTTCCACTTGCCAACAAAGATTTTAAATTAGCTATTTTAAATGTATTTCAAGAGCTACAGGAAAGCATGTCTAAAGAACTAAAGGAAAGTGTGGGAATGATATCTCACCAAATGAAAAATATCAATAAAATGATTAAAATTATTTCTTTAAAAAAGAACCAAAAAAAATAGAAGTTCTGGAATCGGACTAAAGAGGTTCAACAGCAGTTTTGAGCAGGCAGAAGAAATAATCAATGAACTTGAAGATAGGTCTATTGAGATTAATTGGTCTGATGAACAGAAAGAAAAAAGAATGAAGAATAATGAAGGGAGCCTCACTGAGCTGTGCTATGCCATGAAGCATGACAATCAATATATGCAAAATAAGTGTTTGGGGAGAGGAGAGAAAAGGCCAGACAGAATATTTGAAGAAATAATAGCTTAAAACTTCCCAAATTTGATGAAAACCAATACTACACATCCAAGCTCAATGAACTCTTAAGTAGAATAAAAATAACATTGGCAAGGAATTAACTTTGTTAGAGATTTAGTGTTTTGTAACTGTGAGTTTCTAAGGAATTCTCATTTATAATTGAGTTACTTGATTATTTTTCTTATGTTGTATCACTCCATGATAATGTAAAAGAGAAGGTGTTTCTGATGTCTAAAATCTAAGTTGGGGCAGGGCACGGTAGCTCATGCCTATAATCCGAGCACTTCGGTGGGGGCCAAGTCAGGAGGATCACTTGAAGCCAGGAGTTCAAGACGAGCCTGAGCAACAAAGCAAGACACTGTTTCTACCCCTAACCCAACCCCAGAGAAATTAGTTTGGTGCAGTGGTGCATACCTGTAGTCCCAGCTACTCAGGAGGCTGAAGGAGGAGGATCACTTGAGCCCAGGAGTTCGGAGGCTGCAGTGAGCTATGAGCACACTACTGCACTCCAACTCCAGCCTGGGTGACATGGCAAGACACCATCTCTAAAAAATAAATAAATAAATAAAAGTAAAATTGAAGGTGGTGGAGATGGGAGAAGAAGGCATTTGGAAAAGAACAGAAACAGCACTAGTCTTCAAAGCCCATATATTATTAAAAACATAAAATAAAAAGTAAATTAAAGCATAAATGTGCATACATATGCCATAGTTAAATATTTAGGCTAAGTCTGAGCTCATATTGGTATGTTTTTTAATAATACATAAATAAGTTCACGGACAATGTCTTATTTGCTTAGCACTGTTGCTATCAAGATAATGGTCATAAGGTAGAAGTCCAATATTTTGCTTAAAGTTTTAGAATTCTCTTTATTAGGATGCTTAATTTCAGTGGTAATAGATTTAAAATAACACAAAATTGGGAATCTTTATATTCTCATGAAAAATTCCTATTTTTGAAAAAAGTTAATAAGTCTTAAACAATTTAAGATAAGAGTACACAGCTGAAAGTCATAAATTCCCTAGGAAATTTGTGATTCAAAATGGGATAATTAGCCAGGCATGGTGGCTCACGCCTGATATTCCAATATTTTGGAAGACCCAGGTGGGAGGATTGCTTGAGGCCAGGAGTTCAATACCAGCCTGGGCAATATTGCAAGAGCTTGTCTCTAAAAAAATAAATAAATAAAATTTAAAAATTAGCTAGGTGTGCGCCTGTAGTCCTAGCTACTCAGGTGCACACTCAAGGTTACAGTGAGTTATGATTATGTCACTGCAGTCCAGTCTGGGTGACACAGTGAAACCCTGTCTCAAAAAAAAAGAAAAAAGGGATAATTAAAACTAAAAATCAATTTTTTGAAATTATAAAGAATATTTACAGAGGGGGAGTCATTCATTTTTAGTTTTTACTATTTAATCCTGACTTTGTTTTCCTCCCCCAAATTAAAAGCTATAGAGAATATTCTGAAAAACCCTTTTTATTGTTTTTTAAACTTATATTTTAAAGTAATTTCAAACTTACAGAAAACTTACAAAAATAGTACAACAATGCCTGTATATTTTTCACCTGGTTCCCCCAACTATAAACAATTTACCACACAGGTTTTCTCATTCTCTATCTGTCTCTCTATCTCTTCTGTCTCTCTTTCTGTCCCTCTCTCATAAATATAATTTTCTTGTGAGCCAGTTGAGAATGAATTGCAAATATGATATCCTAATTATTTTAGTGGGTATTCAAGGACATTATTCTATATAATTAGAATATCACCATATCTGTCATGAAATCAATATGTTACTATAATCTAATGTACAGACCCAATTCACATTTTGTCATATTTCTCAATAATTCTCTTTATAGGAAAAAGAAAATTTTACCAGTCCAGGATGAAATCTCAAATCATGTGTTACACTTAGTTGTCAACTCTTGTGTCTCCTGCAATTTCAAATGGCTCCTCAGTCTTTCGTTGCCTTTCTTGAACTTGAATTTTTGACAAATACAAGCCAGTTATTTTGCAGAATATTATTTAATTTTGATTAATATGATGAAATAAGTTTTAAAAGAAATTAACAATGGAAAGGAACTTCAAGATTTTATAAATTAATCAGCACTCTCTATATATCCTATATCTCACCTCTATGCAGCAGAAAGAACACCCCACCCTTGAGAGAAAGAATGGGGCAGAGAGAGAGAATAGTGAAAAGAAAAAAAGGGAGTTGTGAGAAAATTAAAGCAATCAGAGCATTTTCAGAACAAGAGAAATAGCTTTTCTACAGCCACAGCCTTTTATTTAATTCATTAAAATCTCAAAAATTTTAAATCGTAAATACATTTCAGTGGAAGTAACCAGTAGCTATGTATAAATAGGCCACCGTAGTCAAAGCTCAGTGTATCTAGGTATCTATATTTCTTTCCAGACTTGAAATTCTAGCTTCACCTTTACATTTTACATAACCTAGAGTGTTTGCAAAACCAAGCTATGTTTATTATTCCGTTTTCCCTGAAGAACAATTATCACCTTATTAGAACTCATGTCTTCTCCGTCTTCATTGTCTGATTTCCAACTGGTAGTCCCAACAGTTTAACTGTGGGTATCTCAGTTGTTTCATTACTGTAGTGATCATTCCAGGATCTTTTATTTTCTTACTTCTCAATAAATGTAATTCAGCCAATAAGTAAACTGTTGCATGCAATCATTGAGTATTCATAATTATAAATATTATTTTCTGAAGGAAATTATATTACATATTTGTAGCATCAGACTACAAATTTTTCAAAACTATACACAAAATATAGAAATGCATTTGCAGCAGTGACATCAAGGTTCACATGCTGTTATTTCTAAAAATTATACAATGACTTGATCAATGTGGTAGTGCTTCATTCGACTCCCATTTTTTCATGAATCCTATAGTTGGTAATATATTACTCACTGGTTTTGCTTTACCAAGATTTTGTAAAAGCTTTAAAGTATTAGCTCTGAATTAGATGGAAACTTCATAAGTCAGAATTCTATTTTAATTAACCTAAAAGTATATATATGGTTAATTCTTTTGAATTTCTCTTGTAAAACATGTGTATTCTTTTTTCTATACTCATTTATCATGCAGCTCAAATAAGAAAGAGATGAAATAATATAGCAGGCAAGAGCTTTCAAAGTGATTTTATCCAAGACCTTCATTTGAAAGGCAATTGAGAGAGGCTCAGAGAAACTGTGTGTCCAGGCTTGCTGACACCAGGTCTACGATCCTTGCTGCTATACTACACACAAACGGACTTGCAAATCTTCTTAAGATGATATGTTTCATGCACAAAAAAAGCATCGGCACAGACTGTGTCCTGTATATCCTTGACAGAACACAGGAACATCCTCTGCTTGAGAAGGTTAGCCTGCTCCCGATGAGTGCATTTGCGGAGGGCTGAGAAGACAGCCAATCAACTATGGCCATCACGGCCAGATCACTGTCTTACAGAGCCAGATTGTGGGTAAGCCCTGGTCCTGCTAGCCTTCTCTAGCCTCACTCCTACATAACATCTAACAAATATTTTATGAATATCCATGTGATGGGAAAGCAAAGTATTAGCCTGCCCAGAGGGCCTGCGAGTCTCCATTCAGTTCTGCAATACTTGAGATCACTTCCTGTGCCAGGATGCAAAAATTGAGTTGGGATGCAATTTTACCCAGCCATTGAAGAAATTTCAATAAGACCTTATTCAAGACACTTTGGCCACATAAAAAAATGCAATAGATATTTAAAAATTCGTCCAAGGATTTAAAAGGAAAGGAAAACCAATAAAAGGACAGAATCAGAATACAAATATAAGGTAGAGAAACCAGATGAGAGGTGGAAAACTTAATCAAATAAGTTGTAGTTTTGTTTGTGTGATTGCAGTTCATTAAACCAATTTTTTTACGAACTGATGGGGCTTGCCTTTGCCGAACTGATGTGATCAGACTGTTTCCTTTTGTGTCATACAGGCAAGATATACAAGGAAAAGCAACTTCATTATTTAAACATAAGAAACATGTTTCAGCAAATTCGTGTGTACTTAACATTTACTGAGTACTTCATATTACTGAACACCCTGCCTGGCTCTTTTGTGTGTGATCTTTATTGAACCCTCATGACCATTTACAGAAATATGATTTGTATTTCATGTGCAAATTAGGCACTAATTGCTACAAAAGTGTTACAAGTTAGGGTTGGAAGAAGGCATGAAAGATACAATAGACATTTATACATGGAACAGTATGCGCCTTTGTATTGATTATCTATTTATTGCTGCATAATTAAGTAACTTAAAACTTAGTAACTTAAAACAATGATCATTTATTATCTCTGATAATAAATGTTTGTGGGTCAGGATTTCAGACAGGGCATGTGGGGATGCCTTATGTCTTCTGCACAATGGGGCCTCAACTGGAAGACTCGAAGGGTGAGGCTGGCATCATCTGAGTCTCGTTTACACATCTGGTGGTGAGGCTGGCTATTGGCTGCAGATCTAGCAGAGGCATGGACTTCCTTACAACATAGCAGCTGAGTTCCAAGGGTAAGCATCATGGGAGACAGAGGTAGAGAGAAAACAAAACAAAACAAAACAAAACAAAAAAACAACTCTCCTTTTTGTGATCTAGCCTCTTAGCCTCAGAAGCCACATGGGATTCCTTCCACCATACCCTGTTGGGGCAGTCCGGACATGCACAAGACTATACCCTGATTAAAGAGTAGAGAACATCACTCCCGTCACTCCCAGCTCCTGGTGGGGGAGTGTCCGTCAGACTGCAAGAAGAGCATGTGGGATGGGACAAATATATACATGTGGCCACCCATGGGATATACAATTATTCCCACATTCTTACTCTCTGTTAAAAATCTTAGGGTGAGCCCTGGATTTAGTCAACACCAGGAAATATGTCTCATGTCAGGCAGCCAGAGAAGGGAAGTGTAAAGGATTGTTCTTGATTGGGGGATCCAAGTAGTCTTCACAGAAGAGACAGTATTTGAGCTTTATCCTGATTTGGAGGATTTCCATTCATTTATTTACTGAGTGCCTGATGGGGTATATTGTTGATAACATGCTAAGTGGAGAACATATAGGAAATTCTACTTCCCAAGGCACAGGCTGAGGAAAATCTCACAGAGAGGGCCGCAGGGCTGACCCCTGTGGTGAGCTACTCACCAGCACCTTTGGTTCTTTCCTTCCATGGGAACACCCGTGCCAGCCTTGCTAGAAGCCAGCAGTTTCCCAGAGATCCTGATCCACACTTCCTGGCTTCCCTTTATTCTCTACCACAGAGGACAGAAGTACCTTGGGAGACATATCAATAAGCAATTTGGGGACCAAGTTAGAAACTATTTTATATCACTAAGGGAGAAAAATCCTATACAACATAGTAGATAGACTAAAACAGTCTATTTGTAGATTATTGAGTTCACATTTTTAAAACTTTCAAAAAAGATAAATTTATTGGAATGTGAATTCAGTATTTAAAATATATAAAAGCAAATATTTTTCTAATTTCCATTTCCTTTTATTTCACTCTTTCCTATTATTTATCTCTCTCTCCCCATGGGGTTCCACATAGAACACAGATCAAAAGCTTTTACTCATTGATGGAGAAATATGCAGAAAAATCAAATGACACTTGTAATTAATAATTGGACAAAATAAACTAGAAATGTCAAAGCCATCATTATGATTTTCTAAATCCCATCACTTATTCTGTCCCTGAACAAGTGAAACTTTTAGCAAGGGTAGGGCATTGGTTTTTTTTTAATAGCTTCAAGCCTTATATTTTATTACAGAACAACTTCCTAAAGTAGGATATGTCCCAGATTTACATGTCAATGTTTCAGGAAAGAAATATTTACTATTTAAAACCCATATGCATATAAAATAGCTGACTTAGAGAACTCAGTGTAAGTTCCATGTCTCTTCTCTGATAAGGAAAAATTGACCATGATTCAACTATGATTTCTTTTCTCATATATATGATTAGCTCATAACTTCAGACTTATTTTGAAAATAATTGGATGCCTTTACAGTTAATAACTTTGTAAATTTTAGTTCTACTGGAGGATCAAGGCCTTGTTATTTAAGAACAAAGTGATTCCAAGAGGTTAAGAATTTCACTAGGTGCAGACATATATTTTTCGAGGTTGGAGAATATTTTTTAAAACAGAAGTGGAACGAAATCCAAAACTCTAATTTCTCCCTTCTGAAGATGGTTAGATCTGGCTCAGAGATAAAGCTTAAATATAGTGAAATTTAGATCAACTAGCTCATCAGGCTTAAGCTGATTCAGAGACCTGTCCAGTACAATAAAGCTCCCGGACAGTCTATTATCGCCCTTCTGCTTCATAAGTGGTATTCTTCAGTTCACATCAAGATTAAAAGTACAGAATGATTTGTAGGTGTGGCCTATGAAGTCCATGTAAGTCACATATTTATTGATATAGTGATCCCTAGGCTAAAACTACACTATCAAAAGGATATACTGATCTGCAATAAAACTAGTGAATAAGAATCCCAAAATATGAGAAGAAGGAATGAACCACCAGTATTGACAGGATTCATTTGGTATCCACATTCATGTGGGAGCAAATGGAAAGAGGAAAATGGGGAATCTGAGTGCCCTGAGAACAAGAGCAGCTGATGGAATCAGCAAACTGATGCACAGGTAAAAGCAAGGACATGAGGAAAGGTCATCACATGCAGAAATAATATTGGTTCTGGGAATTCTCAAAACTTGCAATCCTGGGCCCACTTCTAGAGCAAACTCCTCTATCTGCTCACACTGCCATTGTAAAATACCATATGCTGGGTGGTTTAAATGACAGAAATTGATTTCTCACAGGTCTTGAGGCTGGAAAGTTCAAGATCAAAGTTTCAGCCAACTCAGTTTCTGGTGAGGGTCCTCTTCTTGACATGCAGATGGCTGTCTTCTCACTATGTGCAGATATGGCAAAGAGAGAAAAAAAGCACATTCTGATGTCACTTTCTCTTTTATAAGGATATCACTTTTACCAGTTCAGGGCTTATGGATGGTTAACTTTATGTGTCAACTTGAATGGGACATCAGAATGTCCAGACAACTGGTAAAACATTACTTCTGGGTATGTCTGTGAGGATGTTTCCAAAAGAGATTACATTTAAATCATTAGACTGAGTAAAGAAGATTTGCCCTCACCAGTGTGGGTGGGCATCATCCAATCTGTTGAGCGCTTGAATAGAACAAAAAGGCAAAGAAGGTTGAATTCACTTTCTGCCTGATTGCTTGAGCCAAGGCATCAATCTTCTGCCCTTCGTGCTCTTCAGACTTTAGTCCCAGATTGGAAGCTACACCACCAACTCTCCAACTCTCAGACCTTCAAACTACACCACCAGCTTTACTGTGTCTCCAGCTTGCAAACAGTAGATCACAGGACTTTTTGGCCTCCATAATCATATGAGCCTAAGAAGTAGGGAATATTCCCAGATGGGATTCTGCAAAATAACTTATTTTTTATATATAAAATAAATTTGAGTCTATTTCTCTAAAGAACCCTAAATACAGGGCTCCATTCTTATGATCTTGTTTAATCTTAATCACATCCTTAAAAGCCCTGTCTCCAATACAGTCACATGGGGGTGAGGGCTTCAGCATATGAATTTTGAGGAAGGGGACATATTTCAGTCTATAGCACTCTCACTGATAATAAATTGAATTTCACCGAGGAGAAATTAATAAACTGAGCAGGACAGGGACATGTGGATCAAAGAAAAAGGGAATCCAAATAAACATGGTGAGAAGAGCAGAGCTACAGATACCTTTTATTTTGGTTTTCTGTAAATCACATGATCTGAACTACAGAAAGAAAAAAGAATAAGTAAAAATGAATGGAGCCTCAGAGAAATATTAAACGTCTTTAGTTACACCAACATAAGTATAACACAAATATCAAAAAGAGAGGAGAAAGAAAAATAAACAGAAAAAATATTCAAAGTAATAATGGCTGAAAACTTTCCAATTTTGCTGAAAAACTGTAATCTACACATTCAATTAGCTCAACAAACTCCAAGTAGGACAAACACAAAGAAGTCCACACCCAGACATATCATAGTAAACATGCTAAAAGATAAAATTAAGCAGAAAATTTTGAAAAGTGCAAGAGAAAACTGATATACAAGCAGCCTTCAATAAGATAGACAGCTAAATTCTCAGAAGCAATGTAGGCCAGAAAGCAGTGAGATGTCCTATTCAAAGTGGAAGGGGAAAATTCTATCAACCAAGTATCTTATGTTCAGCAAAAACATCTTTTCAACCTGCAGTCAAAATAAAGATATCTCCAGGTAAATAAAATCTGAGAGAATTTGTTGCTAGAAGACTCACCTTACAGAGAATAGTAAAGCAAGATTTTTAGGCTGAAATCATGTGACCCCCCAGCTAGTAATTTGAAACAACACACACACACACACACACACACCCCCACACACACACACACTACCAGGAAAAGTAATCAAATAACTATAAAAGGCAATCTAAATGCTTACTTTTTCTTTCTTCTCTTAACTGATTTTAAAACCAATTATATAAAAGAATGGGTACATGATTGTTTTGTTGTGTGTATAGCATATACAAATGTAATATATTTGACATCCATGGCACCAAGGAAATGGGTGGGAGCAGAATTGTATTGGAGTAGCAAAATAACAGCTGATAGTAACTGGAACACATGCGAACAAATTCAGTGAACCAGAAACTGTAAATTAGAAGAATTAGAAGAAATATAACAAACTATAAATAAATGCCTCCTCTCCCTTCTTTTATTGGATTCTTCAATAGACATAAAATTATATAAAGTAATAACTGAAAATATATTATTGGTTTATAAAATTAAAAGATGTAATATATAATAATATTAGCATAGGAAACAAGAAGAGAGAATAAAGCTATATAGAATTAGCATCTCTATATCTCACTGAAATTACATCTAATTTAGTTTCTGGTAAATTAAGGTGTACATGGTAATCCCTAGAGGAACTACTAAGAAATTAACTTTAAAAAGTGAAAGTGTTATTAAAAGAATTAAAATGTGACAAAAGGACATACTTTATTAATGCAAAAGAATGCAGTAAAGGAGGAACAGAACAAAAGATATGTGACATAAAGAAAAAAATAATAGACATAAATTCAGCAGTATCAATAATAACATTAATTGTGAATGGGTAAAATGATCTATTCAAAAGGCAGAGATTGTAAGACTGGATTTAAAAAACAAAATCCAACTGTATGCTCTCTATACGATAATATTCCTACAAATTTTAGGTACAAAGATACAAATAGGTTGAAAGTATACGGATGGGCAAAAATACATGATGCAAACAATAGCCACTAGAGAGTGGAGTGGCTATACTAACATCAAAGTACACTTTAAAACAAAAAAAGTTACTAAAGATAAAGAGGGACATTTTTTAATGATAAAATGGTAAATCGCATCAGGAAGGTATAAGAATTATAAATATAAATACATCTAACAACAGAGCCCCAAAACACATAAAGGAAAGGCTGACAGAATTAAAGGGAAGAATAGAGTTGCACAATAATAGTTGAACACTCCAATGTTCCACTTCCAATAATGAACAGAACAACTAGGCAGATAAGAAAGAAAATAGAGGCTTTGGGAGGAAATGGGAGATGTTAGTCAAAGGATACATAATTATGGTTAGAAGGAATACATTTCTCTTTTTTAATTTTAATTTTTAGTTCTGGGGTACATGTCCAGGATGTGCAGGTTTGTTAATAGGTAGAAGTGTGCCATGGTGATTTGTTGCACCTATAAACTCATCACCTAGGTATTAAGCCCAGCATGCATTAACTATTTTTCCTAATACTCTCCCTCCCTCCCACACCTACCCCCACTGACAGGCCCCAGTGTGTGTTGTTCCCCTCCCTGTATACATGTGATTTCATTGTTCAGCTCCAACTTATAAGTGAGAACATGCATTGTTTGGTTTTATGCTCCTGCGTTAGTTTGCTGAGGATAATTGCTTCCAGTTTCATCGATGTCCCTCCAAAGGACATGATCTCTTTCCTTTTTATGGCTGCATAATAGAAGGAACACATTTCAAGAGATCTCTTGTACAGGAAGGTAATGTGAGGTAACGCACCTGTTAATTATCTAGATTTAACCATTCCACAATGTATATGTACTTCATAACATCATACTATACCCATAAAAACAAAATGCTGTCAATTTAAAATAAAGAAAATGTATAAAGGAAAAGATAGAGGACTACACAAACTATACATAGCAGGAAACTTCCCCAACAATAGCAGAACACATTCTTCTCAGTGCACATGGAGCATTCCTTAGAATAGGCCATATATTAGGCCATAAAATAAGCCTCCACAAGTTTTAAAAGACTGAAATCAATTAATGTATTTTCTCTCTCAACAGAATGGAATGAAATAAAAAATTAATAACAGAAAAAAATTGTAATATCATAAATATGTGGAAAATAAACAACATGCTACTAAATAGCCAATGAGCCAGAGAATAAATCACAAGGGAAACTAGAAAGTACCTTGAAATAAGTAAAAATGAAGACACACATACCAAAATTTATGGGGTACAGCTAAAGTAAAGCTCATAGGAAATTTATAGCTGGGAATGCCTACATTAAAAAAAGATTATAAATCAACAACCTAATCTTATGCTTCCATGTTAAGATGCTGGAAAAAGGAAGAACAAACTAAATACAAGCAATCAGGAGAAAGAAAATAGTAAAAACAAGAGTGGAAATTAATTAAGTAGAGAGTAGAAAAACAATAAAGAAAAGCAGCAAAATCAAATATTAGTTGGTTGAAAAGATCAAAATTGACAAACTCTTTTTGCCAAACTAAACAAGGAAAAGGGAAAAGACTTAAGTTACTAAAAGTGTAAATAAAAGAGGGGACATTACTACCAACATTACAGAAATAAAAGTAATTATAAGAGGATACTATGAACAATTTTATGCCAACAAATTAGGTAGCTTAGGGCCGGGTGTGGTGGCTCACGCCTGTAATCCCAGCACTTTGGGAGGCTGAGGCGCGTGTATCACTTGAAATCAGGAGTTCGAGACCAGCCTGGCCAACATGGTGAAACTCCATCTCTATTAAAAATACAAAAATTAGCCAAGCATGGTGGTGCATGCCTGTAATCCCAGCTACTTGGGAGGCTGAGACAGGAGAATCACTTGAACCTGGGAGGCAGAGGTTGCAGTGAGCCAAGACTGTGCCACTGCACTCCAGCCTGGGTGACAGAGTGAGGCTCCATCTCAAAAAAAAAAAAAAAAAAAAAAAAATAGGTAACTTAGATGAAGTGGGCACATGCCAAGAAAGACACAAACTACCCAAACTAACTCGAAAGAAATAGAAAATTTGAACAAATCTATAACAAATAAATAGGTGGAATTAGTAATAAAAAAAAAACTTACAATAAAAAGCCCAAGACCAGTTAGCTTCACAGGTATATTCTACCAAACATTTAAAGAAAAATTAATATCAATTCTTCACAAACTCTTTCAAAATAGAAGAGAATGTAACAATGGAACACTTCCCAGCTCATTTTGCATAGTGTATATCTGATAAAGGACTTGTTAGAATATATAAAGAACCCTTATAACTTTTTTTTCTTTTTTTCTTTTTTTGAGAAGGAGTCTCACTCTGTCTCCCAGACTCAAGTGCAGTGGTAGAATCGTAGCTCACTACAACCTCCACATCCCAGGTTCCCAGGTTAAAGCAATTCTCATGCCTCAGCCTCCCCAGTAGTTGAGATTACAGGCATGCGCCACCATGCCTGGCTAATTTTTTTAGTAGAGACAGGGTTTCACCATGTTGGCCAAGCTGGTCTCCAACTTCTGAACTCAGGTGATCCTCCTGACTTGGCCTCCCAAAGTGCTGGGATTACAGGCATGAGCCAACGGGCCTGTCCCCTTATAACTCAATAATAAAGAGACAACCTAATTTTAAAGTGAGCAAAGAATAGAGGCTGAGCACGGCAGCTCACGTCTGTAATCCCAGCACTTTAGGAGGCCAAGGTGGGTGGATCACATGAGCCCAGGAGTTCAGGATCAGCCTGGGCAACATAATGAGACCCTATCTTTAAAAAAAAAAAAAAAGAAAGAAAGAAAATAAACGAAAGGAAAAGAAAAAGAATAGGAATAGGCATTTCTCCAAAGATACACAAATGGCCAACAAGCACATGGAAAGACATTCAACGTCACTAGTCATCAGGGAAATGCAAATCAGAACCAAAATGAAACACCACTTTACCCCTACTAGAATGGCTATAATCAGAAAGTTGGATAACAAGTGTTGGCAAAGATGTGGAGAAATTAGTACCCTCACACATTGCTGGTGAGAATGTAAAATGGTGCAGGCATTTTGGAAAAGCCTGGCAGCTCCTCAAAACGATAAACACAGAATTACCATATGGCCCAGAAAATCCACTACCAGTATATTACTCAGCAGAAATGAAAATATACGTCCACACAAAAACCTGTACTCAAATATTCATAGCAGTATTACTTATAACAGCCAAAAAGTGGGCACAACCCAAAATGTCCATCAACTGATGAGAAAATAAAGAAATGAAATATTATTTGACAATAAAAAGAAAGGAGGCACTAAGAGATGCTATTTTAAGCTCAGACACACCTGCCAGCACCAGGCTTTCTCCACAGGGTCCACGCTCACTCCTCAAGGTTCCTCTTACACTCCTCAATATTCATAAATCTAACCCATTCCTTTTCTTGTTTCCAACTTTGCTGGCTTCTGAGGTTGCTACTGTGTGATAACTTCACGTCCTCTGTTTACCTCTCCACATATCCGTTAACAACTCTGTGCCCATTAACAATCCTTTATATTAAGTGACCTGTGTTCAGTGTGGTGTGGTTTCTGCCACTTGACTGGACTTAACCTCCCACCCCCTATGAAGAGGTCTTCTTGCCAAAAAATATCAAGCTAAAATCTGGTAGAAGTACACACTCAATACTACCTATTAAAACCTTGCCAAACTACAGAATCTGAATCTAAGCAAACTTCTAGATAATCTGAATCTAAGCAAACCTCTAGATACCAGTTTATAGATAGCAATTTATAAGAAATCCAGGGGTCAGGGGAACACATAACTCATACCACAGAAATGTAGTCAGCAAAACCCAGACTGTGAAAAATTTACAGAAGTGACCTGGTTTCTTCAGTGAAAAAACAACAAACTACCAGAGGGGGAAAAAAAAATCTTTACGGGACAACCCGGGAAATGTGAATACTTCCTGGATAATAGATGTTATTAAAGAATTACTATGGGTTTTCTTGGCTGGGCGTGGGGGCTCACGCCTGTAATCCCAGTACTTTGGGAGGCCAAGGTGGGTGGATAACCCGAGGTCAGGAGTTTAAGACCAGCCTGGCCAACATGGTGAAATGCCATCTCTATTAAAAATACAAAAATTAGCCAGGCATGATGGTGGGCACCTGTAATCCCAGCTACTCAGAAGACTGAGATGGGAAAATTGCTTGAATCCAGGGGACTGAGATTGCAGTGAGCCAAGGTCCTGCCACTGCACTCCAGCCTGGGTGGGCAATAGAACAAGACTCTGTCTCAAAAAAAAAAAAAAAAAAACAACCAACTACTATGGGTTTCTTTAAAAGATATGGTCACAAGGTATAAAGTTTGAATCAAGGGAGTAACCTTGGGATAAATAAAATAATGGCCCCTGTTTTGGGGGGAAAAAAAACCTCTCAAACCATTTTTCCTATTCTCTCACTTAAAACAACAACAATCATCAACACAGAAGATTTCTGTAAACAAATGCGGAGGGATGGGTTTCTCTCTACCAGCAAGCAAGCAACTGACTCTGCAGCAGACTGCAGTTCAATTCCCACACTACTTGGAGATACTGTGAGATCCGGATTGAGGGCTTAGTCTCACAAGACTCCCCCATCCCAGATACCAGTCATTATTCTGGGACTCTGGCACTTCTGACCAGTTTCAAGTTGGAGTTCCCATGTCCTGCTCTTTGGGTTCGATTAATTTGCTGGAGTGACTCACAGATCTCAAAGAAACAGTTACGTTTACCAGTTTGTTACACAGGATATTGCAAAGGATACAGATGAACAGATATGTAGGGCAAGGTATGGGAGAAGGGGCACGAAGCTTCCATGCCCTCCCTGGGCACGCCACCTTCCAGGAAGCTACATGTGTTCAGCTATCCTGAAGCTCTCCCAACCCTGTCCCCTCGGGTTTTTATGGAGACTTCATTTCATAGGCATGATTGATTAAACCACTGGCCATTGGTGATCAACTTGACCTTCAGCCTCTCTCCTCTCTCTAGAGTTTGGGAGGTAAGGCTGAATGTCGCAACCTTTGAATCATGCCTTTCTCTTTCCAGTGACCAGTCCCACCCTGACACTGTCAGTCAACACACAAAAAGATAGCACTCTGGAGAGTCCAAGGATTTTAGGGGTTGTATGCAAGGAAAGGGGAACGAAGACCAAATATATATTTCACAATATCACAGCCTCCAAAGCTGCCTATGACCTAATCTGCAGAACTTGTGAGCAGGTTCTGTTATATGACCAGGAAAATTAAGGTTGCAGATGGGATTAAAATTGCTCATCAGCTGATTTTGCAATGGGGAAATTATTCTGAATTATCTAGGCAGGCACAGCGTAATCACAGGGTCTTTATAAGCGGATGAAGGAGGGAGGAGAGTCACAGAGAAAGAGAGGAAGTGGAGGTAACAGTGATGCCATTTCCAACTTTGAAGATGGAAGGGAGCCGCCAGCCAAAGAATGGGGCGGCCTCTGGAAGCTGGGAAGGCAAGGAAATGGATTCTCCACTACAACCCACCCAAGGAAGGAAGCCTTGCTCACACCTTGATGTTAATCCAGTGAGACTTATTTTGGACTTCTGACCTCAAAAGCTGTAACATAATAAATCTGAGTTGTTTGAAGCCACTAACTTTGTGGTAATTTGTTACAACAGCAATAGAAAACTACTACAAACCCAAGGGGCAAAAGAAGGGATTGGGAGAGGGTGACAAAGAAAGATAAATTTTAGGGGCCAAAATACATTATTCCACAACCCTGCACAAATCTCCCTAAGCATTTTTCTCTCCTTTACATAACGTTGCTCACACATCTTCCTCCTATCTGACTAAGATATCTTTGAAGTCAGGAAGTGACACTCACCAGCATTTGCAGTCTTAAAGCCTTATTGGAGCACTCTGCATACCACATGATTGTAGGAGAGAGGAAGAGAATGAAAAAGATCCAGAATATAATATTTAGTCAGATATTCCACAGACTCCATGGAATACATTTCTAAGAACTAGTGCACACTACTTTATTGCATTATCTAAATGCAATAAACTCAAGTATACTATGCAGACACACATAACCACTCTAGAAAATAGATGGCGTGTGAGATGTTGAATCACGTTTAACCCTGACTGAATTTCTCTGTTCTAAATCTTGGTTTGGCAACTTCTGATACAGCAAAGTACTGAATGATAGAATTCAAAGGTAACACACGTAATATCTTTAAGAAATCTCTTTACTTTAATGGGCCAGGTGGGATTCAGGAGACAACGTGTAAGTGATCTAATGTTATTAACATACCTTTGTCTTCCAATAATGTCCCAATATGCTGAATAATGTATTTTAAGTAAATGCAGATATCTTTTTTTAAGTATAGAGCATGTTGAGATCCTAGTAATGACAGTTGAGTATTAGAGAATCACAGAAGTTAAAATTTGTTGCCAGATTTGGACATTTGGCTGCCACACAGACATTACAGATGACAGACAAATCATTCGTCAACAAAATTAAGTGAAATACACTTCAACAAATTGAACTATCATTAAAAATATAACTTGTGAGATGTGATGACTGGGAAAAACTTACAAAACAAACTCACTGGCAGGAGACCAGAGTAACCGTGTCATTTTATTTTACATTTTATTTTATTTTATCAAAGTTATGCTTGGTTCCAGATCTGTGGGACAATATTTTTAATATGGAAAACAGAATGTCAACAAAACAAACAAGAAAATGACTTGCAGCCTTGAAGTATGCTCAGGGCAAGGTAGTGTGGGTGACGCTCCGATTGAAGCTAAGTCAGAGCCAGAAATTGCTTCATGTTTTAAGTATAATAATCAACAAGTCAGAATCACAGCCAATAATTAAACTTCTTAGGCAGATGCTTCATCATGACATTCATTTCTGCATACATACTTTCAGGTTGGAAGTAGAAATTCTCAAAGGTCTGACTAACCAATATACAAAAACAATTCTGAAGACTTTAATTAAAGAAGCACCTTCATACAGTGTTCTCAGATTCAAAAAGTTTTAAAACGGGCTTGGATTTGGAGGAATGTAGGAAGCAGACAGACGGATGGGGAGAAAGGAGGATGGTCAAAGAGACAGAGCCCTTGGCTATGAGAATCAACTTCAACCAGGAAAGATCCACTTTTACTAATTTTACGAAGTAGGATTTCACATGAGTTATCTTTAAAGATATCTTCAAAGAAAGTGTTTACTTACTTTAAAAAGAGAGTCCAAAAATCACTGTCCTAAAGAATGGATATGTTTTGACAAAAGTAGAGGCAATAAGAAATTTGTAGTATAGTGATGTCAAGGAAGAAAACTAACTTCTGAGCTATTGTCTACATTTCTGTTCATTTAATTCCATTCTCTCTGAGCCATCCTGGTGCCTCCTGGTTATGAGAACACCCCCTTATCTTACACCATCCAAAAAACAGAATCCTGTAATTCCTTTGGTAGATTTGGGTTTCTGGTTTACGTAACTATTGGCTATGGCAGAAACACCTAGGATGCTATCTCAGTGTGTTTACATGGTTCCTTTTGATTCTAGATTTAGATGGTGCCTTTTGGCTTCTTATGCTTGTTACTTATAGGGAATGCAGTTTTACAAGGTAAGATCTTCCTGACTGTCGTATTATTCCATGTAGAAACTAGCTCAGCTCCTCCTAGTCACTAAGAAACCAAAGGCTGTAGTAACTCTGTCTCCCTAGCACCTCTCTGGATTTCTATACGGTCCATGCCTCCCGTAAGACTAATTTCAATCTAAAAACTGTGTCTCCTAATTCTGCCCTGAATGTGTCCTGGAATATGTGTCAATATTTTCCCATCTCTCCATGGTCCTTCTCATTTCTGTCTGAGGTTCTATCTTCTGTTGACATGCCCAAGAGTCAGCTCAACCCATTGCATCACCTCTTTTCCTTTATGTTAACTGTATTTCTGAACTCAGCAGTCTTCACAAGTCCAGAAAAGACTGACTGTAGTCACACTGAAAATATGAGTTAACAGTAGTAATTTTTCTAAATATTTCTTAGAAGAAATGGAAGAACAGGACCAAATCCCATACCGTAAAATTTACTACTTAAGAAGAAATCACCATAAAATCAGTCTATCTCCAAAGTTCCACCCTCCCACTAGGCCACCTGGGAGCGTAATTTTTCTCCACTGATCCCCTATGCAGGGCCCAACTTCAATAGTTCCTGTTTTCTTTTTCCTGGATTTATTCCCCAATCACACATGCCTCTGAAAAGAATTTTCAGAAATTCTTGACAACTATGAAAGGCTTGTACAGTCTAACTGTGTAGTCAGCAGATGGACTTTTAGAGACAATGTTACCTAACTAATAATATCCTACTGATATCAAAAACATTGTCATGGTTTTTTCTTCAAATAACACTCATAGATTTTTGCTATTTAAATAACAATGACACATCAGAATTGTTTCACTGAAACAGAGGATTGAAAAAGCCCAAAATGTTATTGAATGACTGCATTCTTTACTGTCGGGCAGGCTGCCATTTGAATGGCAAACAGGTATCAGTGCTTTTTCAGGACAGTCTCCCTCAGTGTCCTGTAGAGTCATTCACTTAGCTCTGTTGGCATCCAGAGTCTGGTGGCCCCTTATAGAGGAAGCCTGGCTTCCTGCAGCTCCCAACCACGTTGACAACAACTCATGCTCAAACACAGAAGAGGAACTCCCCAGCCTTCCAACACTCTAGACTCTGCATCTTGGGAATGGTTAACTGGATAGGGCCACCATCACCAGAGATTTAAGGATCAAAAGAGTAAAAATAAAACCACAAGCATTGCTATGGTCTGAAGGTTTTTTGTCTCGCCCCAAAATTCATATTTTGAAATCCTAACTTCCCAAGGTGATAGTTATAGGTGGTGGGGCCTTTGGGGAGGTGATTAAGTCATGACGGTGTCGCTCTCCTGGGATTAGTGCCCTTATAAAACAGGCCCAAGGATCATGGCGGACGGGAGGCAGGACTAGATTGCAGCTCTGGACAGAGCAGCATGCAGAGGCTTGCGTTGTAAATTTCAGCTCCAGATCGACTGCAAGAGCAAACCAGCAATCCCGAGAGGACCCACAGACCCTCTGAAGGAAGCGAACTGTTCCTGCAGGACCCGGGAGATACCCCAAGTACTGTGACAGCCCCAACTGCAGAAGTGGGAAAGGGAGACCGAACACACACCACTACTGGAGAAGCTGAAGATCTGTTTGCGGGAGAAGTTTCCAACTTTACCTAGAGTTGAGTCAAGTGAGAGAGCCAAGCCTAGCAATTTGAACAGGCGAGAAGCCTGCTGGCCAGAACTCAGGAGAGGGCGCGAATCTGGCGTACAGACTTCACAGGCAGGGGAAGAACTAAAGCCCTTTTCTCTCGCAGCTGGGAGGTGGATAGCCTCAGGCAAAGTTTCAAGCCCCTCTCGCCCTCTGCCTGGAAACAGGCTGTTGAGGGAGGGTATGGTGGGGGAGGTTACATTTATCCCTTCCACCATATAAGGACAAAGTGAGAAAGCGCCACCTATTAAACAGAAAGCAAGCCCTCGCCAAATACCAAATCTGCTGGTGCCTTGATCTTAGATTTCCCAGCCTCCAGATTTGTGAGAAATAAATTTGTTGTTTATGACACCCGGTTTGTGGTATTTTGTTAGAGCAGCCCAAATGGACTAAGACCAGCATTAGTAAACCTAATTACTTTCTCTAAGAAGGGAATTGGGACCATCAGAAAACAAATGAGATAATTCAGCAACATTGATGATGTTGGATGCTATGAATATCTAGTAGATACATGTAACCCCTTCCCATTGCGCTCTAAAGTTGAAATTAAAATAATGTGCCAAAGTTCTTTATATGGCATCTGGGACTCCTTTACAAGTGATTACAAATAAACGGATTTGTTTTCTAAAAAGTTAATCATCTAGGCAGGGCATGGTGGCTCAGGCCTGTAATCCCAGCACTTTGGGAGGTCAAAGCACAAGGGTCAGTTGAGCCCAGGAGTTCAAGGCCAGACTAAGCAACATGGCAAAACCCCAGCAAAATACATATATATATACACCTACATGACCTATCTCTCAGGTTGCAATAATTGTAAGGACTCCCTACAGCTTAAATATCACACTGGAAAACAATTTGGCAAATTGATTTATCAAAAACAAAAGCCAGAAGTAGGACTGACCACATATTGAGGAACATTGTTGTCAGCATATTTGACCAATGATGGGCCTGGATGCAGGCCCAGAGGTACACCTCAATCCCTCTTACCACTTCAAAAGATGGAGCTGCACGCTCTTTTGGGTTTTTTGTTTGTTTGTTTTTTGTTTTTTGTTTTGAGACAGAGTCTCGCTCTGTCACCCAGGGGGCAGTGCAGTGGCACCATCTCGGCTCACTGCAACCTCTGCCTCCCGGGTTCAAACGATTCTCATGCCTCAACCTCCCCAGTATCTGGGATTACAGGCATACACCATCACACCCAGCTAATTTTTTGTATTTTTTAGTAGAGACGAGGTTTCACCATGTTGGCCAGGCTGGTCTCAAACTCCCGACCTCAAGTGATCCACCTGCCTCAACCTCCCAAAGTGCTGGAATTACAGGCATGAGCCACCATGCCCAGCCGTGATGTTTCGATTCATGGCTGAAACAGGTCCACAGAGATGGGCTTATATGCCTGTAGTTAAAGCTTCAAAGTGAAATGCAAGTTCTCTATCAGGAAGAGCTGACTATGGACTCCAAGATGTTTGGGAAAAGATCTGTGTCTATTCTGACATGGGTCCTTGAACAGACTTCATGGAGTAGTATCTGAGTCCTGGGGACAACGGTAAATGCAGAAAAGGCAGAGGGTGGCGTGACCCTATGTCTCCGTGGGGCCTCGGGAGCCCTGGATGCATTATTTTAACAGCTTCTTGACAAGCATAGAGCTAGGTGTGTGAGCTGGGGTGGGACTCTGTATGAAGGCAGTGGCGAAGAGAGCGCAACTTCAGGAAACTACCCAGGGAACCAGGGAGACACCAGCGGAAGTGGCAGGCACCCCCTGAGCTTCACAGGCAGGGAGGTCTGGATCTCCAATCTCTGAGGAGATGGCCAGTTACAGGGACACACCTGGGAAAAATTAATCCCCCCAGCCAGGGTAGATAAAGGAAAGGCTCCACGTTGTAAGTGAAACCCCTCTTGAGAAGAACTGGCGCGAGGATGGCAGGTGGCCCCAGCACAGAGGCAGGAAAAAAGTCTGTAGGCTGCAGCTGCTGCCAGAGTTTGTATGGGCTCCAAAAGTGGTGTCAGTAGCAAATAGTCAACAGGTCTTAGAAACTGATAAAGAAAAGGCAGGAAAAGTAAAGAAAAAGGGGAAGAAGGTAGAGAGTTGAGCCAAGTGAGAATTACTGTCAATAATAAAAGTGAGGTTGAGGTTTTGTTGGAAAATCCTCCCTTGTGCCCTAACAGTATTTTCTTGTCTCTCCCAACACCAGACAGCCTCCCACTTCCCCAGCCTGGGCCTAATGTCCCAAATGCTTTCCCCTACAACACGCTTTGTTTCATATTCCCTCCTTCCCACGTATTGTTAGCGATAGCCAAGTCTCACCATGTTACCTTCTCATTTATCTGATCTTCAACAAAAGACTCTTGAAAATACAAAACTTTCATCCTCAGGGGTAAGTTTATATCATGGTATGTCAGTCTTTGTAGCAGGTTGGTGAAGACAGAGTTTCCTTCAAAATCCACACTGAAGAATTGCTTGCTACATTTGTATATTAAAGCATGTCTCCTTAGGCCAGCCCAATTTGGGGTTTAAAATAGAGCTGTCCAAACAGTAGGTAAGTGTGAATCCCTCACTCTGCCATCCATCTGCAGTTATAGTCCATCCCGTTAGAAAGCATCCCCATCCCCAATTACTTCTGTGATGTTTTTTGGGGGGTTGGGGACTCATATCCTGTCTGTGCCTGTCATTTTATTGCTATCTTGTTCCCGGTCCCTTTAGTGAGGGACACAGCCTGCTGCCTCCAAGCTACTGAAGGCTCCACCCACTGTCATGAATGCTGGAGTCACTTCCTACTACTGGGATCGTACCCTGTGGACATTTTAATTGGTTCTAAACCCCAAAAAAATGTAATTAGTTCTGTGCTATTTCTTTATTTGTACCTTACCTACTTCCAGAAAGATTTAAAATTTTAAAAATATGTACAAGGAAACTAGATAACAAGTAGGAAGTGAGTTTATACAAACATAATGTTAGAAAGAGAAAAAATGAAGCTATAAGTGAAATTAATACATAGAATGCATGCCATATAATCACGTGCACTTGCTTGGGGTGGCCTGAACATTTATCTCTGAGCTGTCTAGCAGCCACTTCAAAAAAAGTGAATCATAAACAAAATCTGTTTCATCCTCAGTATCTGAAATCTGAGAAACATCTCCTATGGATAGAGCTTTATAAGGAAGTTTCTCTTTAATTTAATACCCTTAATCTTTACCATTACTCTTATAGTAAAAACAAGAATATTCATAAGGTCATTTGTAATATTGCTTCAAAGTGTATTTATGACATGTTACATAAACAGAGTTCAGTAATTTCACTGTAGGAGGTAAAAAACTATAGGTTTAGGTTTCGGACAAAAATCAAAGTGAATATCTAGGAAATGGCCTGCAAAATTTTCAGGCATAAATCCATAATTTCCATAAATCTTATTTCAGAGTGCCCTAGAATCAGGGTAACCCTTCTTGAAAAGGACTTAGACATGCAGATATTCCGTGTTGCCATGACACATAAACTTCAGGCTCGGTCAGCTGAGCCAGGAGTGAGGTTAACAGATTCTTACAAGTTGAACCGGGCGCAGTGGCTCACGCCTGTAATCCGGAGGCCAAGGTGGGCGGATCACCTGAGGTCAGGAGTTCGAAACCGGCCTGGCCAACATGACGAGACCCCATCTCTACTAAAAATACAAAAATTAGCCAAGTGTGGTGGTGCGTGCCTGTAATCCCAGCTACTCAGGAGGCTGAGGCAGGAGAATCACTTGAACATGGGAGGTGGAAATTGCTGTGAGCCCAGATCGTGCCAGTGTACTCCAGCCTGGGTGACAGAGTGAGACTCCGTCTCAAAAAAATAAAAATAAAAAAAAAAGAGGCACCTAAAAAGGTCACACACAGAATAGAAAGCCTCAGTGCCTACACGGAGGAGGGCAGAGAGTACAGGGGGACACAGACAAGGTTTTCTACTCTAATACACAGAAAAAGAAGTAGCTGGGTCTCAAAGCTCCATTATTCAGAACATAGAAACAATAATCTTTGCAGGGAAATTGATTTACCAATATCTCGGCAAAACAAAACAAAAAAAAAACCACCTCATTAAAACACCAGTTAAGCAAGCACCCAACTTTAAGTAGTGTAAGTATCTATGAAACCCCTAAGATCATTGGCTGAATTGACCTCAATGTAATTAACTGGATTTACCTGTTTTATAGGGTTTTTAACTATAAGCCAGTTGTAGGTTGGAGAAGTCTATTAAAAATTAAGAGGTTTTTTTGTTTCTGAAGACCCTCTTTCTGGAAATACTTTCAAAGGGAAGCCAATTGTCAACTAAGGTCATTCATTGTTCATAAAATTAAACCACATGATCTGCATATAATAAAATGCTTAGACTTATTTTCAGGGACAAAGGGTGCGAATTTTATTGAGTCATTTTCAATTTAGGTATATTCAACTGAAAAGTAAGCATTTTGTTTCTATCTAAACTTTCCAAAAAATGTAGAACCCTTGCAAGCCCAATAAAAAGTGAGTACTTTTATTTTAAAGCATATTAACAATTCAAATGTAAAAATTCCATGTTAAAAGAAAAGCAATAATAAACCCCATCAGAAGGTGCTGGTAAGATATTGTAGTTTGACTTTGAGCTTAAGAAAATAAAAGAACAAACTAGTTCCAGGGGAAAGAAGGGCTGTTTATGTATTTTATTGTTAACTATTTTGGCAGACGGGAATGTTTCTTTGGTGACAAGCTCAGAGCCATGTCAATCTGCAGTTAGACCACTCCCTCCCCAATTTCATCAAATTTGTGGCCCAAAGTCAGAGACTTGATAAGGCCCTCTTGGTGGGGAAAGGGCTTAACCTTTAATCTATGAACCTGCTAAACTGCTTGAGAACAGGATGTGTCAGCTTTCTGTTATTTGATCCCATTTCACCATCTGTCCATCTTTACCAATGCAAAACAGAAGAAGCCAATGTATCTTAAATATGATGCCCTGGGAAAATGTAAAACAGAAAGACGGAAATTGACCCTCTATTTGTGCCTCCATCTGCAAACTCTTTCATTCTGGCATCAATTCTGGAGCCAAATTTCTATTCATCCCAGACAGCTCTACCATTATCTCAGTATCATTTATTATACAACTTTTTTTTTTTTTTTTGAGACAGGGTCTCCCTCTGTTTCCCAGTGGTGCCATCTTGGCTCACTGCAGCCTCTACCTCCCGGGCCCAGGCAATCCTCCCACCTCAGCTTCCAAGAGTAGCTGGGACCACAGGTGTGTGCCACTGTGCTGGCTAATTTTTGTATTTTTAGTAGAAAGGGGGTTTTGCCACGTTGGCCAGGCTGGTCTCGAACTCCTGGCCTCGAGCAATCCACCTGCCTCCGCCTCCCAAAGTGCTAGGATTACAGGAGTGGGCTACCACACCCAGCCACTTATTATATGACTATTAAAGCCAGATATTTCAGATTATGAAACTTTGTTTCCATAACAGATGATTTCAACATCATTTATGGTTTATGGCTTAGGAGGAGGAAATCACATAATTTAGTCTAAGCACTACAGATATAATTTTATTCTTGCCAGTAAAGAAACTGAACAGTGAGAAATTCAGGCTCTTTCTCCAGACCCCCCAGAGAAGGAAAACATTTTCAAACAATCCAGAATAAAGCCACTAAAATGGGTTCAAAAAACACTGGAGACACAATGACAAAATAGAAAACAGCATTGTTCCTTAGAAAATGAACAATCAAGCTGTAAGCATCGAATGAATAGTTTAATGTTGCTACTCTAAAATGTGTATTACAAGATGAAACAGGAATCTTGACTGAAAATATGGATAAAATCTGGAAATGTAATGAACACAATATTTTGCAAAGTCATTTTAGATGAAGGCCTTTAATAATTACAACTTCCAACTCATAGGCTGTAGTTAAAAATCCATGACAGGACTAACATCAGCCGTCCCTGACGCACTTCCGATTAATATGTAAAACCCAAGACTCTCATACTCCCTCCTCAGATACAACTCACGTAGAAAAAATAAATGTCAGGAGAGCAGAAGACCTTTCAACTAGATAGAACACTGTGTTAGAAAGAGAATTAAGGGAATTTGATTCTGACATGACCCCATCAAATCCCAAACCTCATTTTGCTGATAGAGATCAAAGAAAAAAGCAAAAAGGTTGAATCTACACTTGTGTGCTAGTAAAAATTCCATTGCAAGTTTTACAGAGAGAACAACTGATATTTGGGAACATATAGGGAACGTGACTGAAATGCCAAATAGAAGTCTGCAAGATTAAACTGACTTCCAGCAGGTATTTAAGCAGCCATAAGCAGAGTAAAAACTCACTATTAGGAAATCCTTTCTTCCTATCAGCAGCATCTCTCTACCTGAGCCATCACGCTTGTTAAACGGGAGTACCGTATTCAACAAAAAATACCTACGGCAGGCAAAGTTCTGACAGCTGAGGTCCAGTGTTACCATGAAGACCTTAGTCTTAGCGATTGTGCAAAAGACAGTGCTCAGACTTCGGTAACATGAGGTAAAAAGAGGTCATGAGCTTTACGAATCATTTTCTAAACTAAATCATATTTCTGTTAACGGGCTTTTAGGTCTTAGTTTTTAAAATGTTTCAAGAATGTTCAAAAACTTTCCATTTTTCAGTACTGGGTAACTTAAGAAGAACAGCAAGTTCACATATACTCAGATTGCTCTTACGTTCCTATAGGGTCCCAATACCCATGTCAGAGTTGAATAATTTTACAAGTGAAACTTACCAGAGTTGCTCATAATTAATATTGTTCCCAAGTAATTAGCCAAAAGAAAGAAGTAGTTGTTAGAGTGTGTTATGGAAAATTTATCTAGCACCCAACAAACCTTGCTGCATGGCTATGTGTTGGGCCCCAGAGCTCTGACAATGAACTCCTTCCCTCATTGCCTTAGGAGCTGCTTTGCAGACAGACACTAATGATGTTCAGTGGCAATGACAAGACAGCGTTGCCTCCTTCTTGTAATCAACACAATCCTGTCTCTTATGAACAAAGGAAGAGGGCAAAAGCAGTTAAATAGGGATGTCCTAGAAATGACATACAAAAATAGACTTAACATGATTTCCGTAAATAAAACAGGACATTGAGAGCAAAGTGCTTAATCTGGAGTTTTCTAGGAGAAGGATCTAAATCTGTGGTTTCAGCCTTTTGCACAACCCCATTACCAGCTAATGTCACCCAAGACCCAGCGGTTGAGATATGAAAGAACACCTTAAGAGGTAGGAGGCAGGGACCTTCAGAAGCCTTTTGCCCAGTCAATAACAAAGGAGAGAGGAGTTAGGTGTTACTGACCTCCAGAAAAATCACCAAGAGACATGTTGGTAAAGACATGACAGTCACTAAGCAAACTTAGGGCTAAACCCATTTAAAATCCAATAAACACCAAGGAGGGCTGTTGCTCTGGACTTTCACAGCTTCTTAGAACCTGCAACTTTTTCAGGTAGCTAATTGCTTCTTCCCATCTGCTTCCCCAGAAAGGAGGCCCGCAAATGCCCCAGAAGAGAGACCTGAGTAAGTGAGAGAGCATGTTCCAGAAGACACTCAGGAATTGCCCCAAGCATGCCTTGTGTCCAATATGCACTTAAAATGTAGCTATTGAGTAATATGAAGATGTAACTTAAATGTAAAATATACACCAGATTTCAAAGACTTAATATGAAAGAAAAAAACAGAAATATAACAGAAAGAACAACAGATACAGAAGTGAGCAAAATAATTATTTTTTCCCCAAAAGGTACATACCTTTTGGTGTGGAATAGATGGAGAATAAACAAAAACCAGCCAGGCACAGTGGCTCGTGCCTGTAATTCCAGCACTGTGAGGCCGAGGTGGGAGGATTGCTTGAGGCCAGGAGTTCAAGATCAGCCTGGGCAAAACAGTGAGACCCCAAATCTAAAAACAAAAGCCAAAACCTGTGTAGCATAATACCAGGTGAGGAGAAGTTTAGAAAATACAAAGTGGGTAAAGGAATAGAAAAGAGTGGGGTCAGGGAACACTCTTCAGATAGCAGGGCCCAGGACAGCCTTTCTGGAAAGTTGACACTTGAGCAAAAGCACAGGATGCCGCATCTAGCACCCTTGAGTACAAGGACAAATACCAAGCCTTCATGCACCCCAGCTCCCATCCAGAGAGGCACAAAGGTGGCTATCTCCTTGACACTGGCTGGAAACACCCCGGGAAGTAACTCAGCAATTGTCTATAGTCTTCACACTCTGCAGTCCTCTGGAGAAAATAATAGAGGAAGCTACAAAAACATCTCACCCTTGAAAAGACTGCCTTGTGGCCGAACATTAAAACATTTTCCTAGATTTACTAAAAACAAAAGACCGACTAGAGCTTTTGGAGTCTCCTGTCCTAGACACATGCCTATGCTGAAATATTTTTCTCAGTATTAGAAATAATAATAATTGTTATAATTTAGCTAGTTAAATTTTTTCCTAAAAAATAGAAGAAATAACCAAGCAATAACCAAAGTTTAATGTGATATGTTCACTAGCATTATTATTATGATTATTATTTTGAGAGAGAGTCTCGCTCTGTTGCCCAAGCTGGAGTGCAGTGGCGCAATTTCAGCTCACTGCAACCTCTGCCTCCTGGGTTCAAGTGATTCTCCTGGCTTAGCCTCCTGAGTAGCTGGGTTTACAGGTGCACACCACCACACCCAACTAATTTTTGTATTTTTAGCAGAGACGGGATTTCACCGTGTTAGTCAGGCTGGTCTCGAACTCCTGACCTTGTGATCCACCCACCTCGGCCTCCCAAAGTGCTGGGATTACAGGCATGAGCCACTGCGCTTGGCCCACTAGCATAATTTTCAAATAGATATATTTTAAATTTTGATGAAGCTAATAAGATGTTCGAATTTAATAAGATAGAAGAGTTTAAAATGAAAAGCAACAATTCTCTTTTTCAGGCCCCCGCAATCTCAATTCTGTGTATCAGAGCACTATATTAACTATGATAATTTTTTTATTTTTAGTTTTTCTGGTAGTTACCTGCTCTCTAAATAACAGGCTTAAATCACTACAGTTTGGTAAAGTCTCAACACCTATGGACTTTCTAAGGCACGATAATCTTCCTCTCTCCTCCCCTCCTGCCACTGAAGGTAAGAATCATTCGTTCCTCTGTTGATTATCTTTTAACTTAAATACTGCATATAAATATGCAAATATCTCTTGAGCTCTCAAGTGGTAAAAAGGGATTATTAGTGGTTTTTTTCTTTCTTCTTTTTTTTTTTTTTGAGACCGAGTCTTGCTCTGTTGCCCAGGCTGGAGTGCAGTGGTGTGATCTCTACTCACTGCAAGCACCGCCTCCGGGTTCACTCCATTCTCCTGCCTCAGCCTCCCGAGTAGCTGGGACGAGTAGCTGCCTCAGCTACTCCCGAGTAGCCTTCCACCACACCCAGCTAATTTTTTTTTTGCATTTTTAGTAGAGACGGGGTTTCACTGTGTTAGCCAGGATGGTCTCGATCTCCTGACCTCGTGATCCGCCCGCCTCGGCCTCGCAAAGTGTTGGGATTACAGGCGTGAGCCACCACACCCAACCTCTTCTTTTCTCCCCACCTTACCTTATAACTTCCAGCACTACTTTAAGTACGTTGACTTACTTTTTCTTGTCAGTTTTGATAACACTTTCTTTTTTTGTGTGTATGCATAATCAAGTCTTCTTTCCCTTGTTATTTGATCTGAAAACTTGAAAATCAGCAAACAGTATTTATGTTATTATGACTATGTAATATTATTGACTGTGCAGCCAAATATTATTATTACATTCCAAATTTTCGTGTTCTTTAAGAGTTTCTCCTCCTCCTCCTCCTCTTCCTCCTTCTCTCCCTTTTCCGGTTTCTCCTCTTTCTTCTGCTTCAGTTGCTTATTTGCATTGCTTGCCTTTATCAAATCTTTACTTTTCCAATTTCTCAAAGATCCCACAAATCGTCAGCCTCCCATTTTTCCAGATCTTTCCCTCTTTGTGCCTCCATCTAGACTGAGGGTCTGCAGATGTGCTCCTTAGCTATGATACGGGAACCTCACTTTGTTATTCCTCTGAGATGGACCCCATGCCTTCTTTCTTGACTTACTACCTTGTTTAGCTGGACCGTGTCCTCCAAGTAACTCCCTAAGAAACTATATGGAACAAGTAAACCTAAATCCTACATACCTGAAGAGCTGTTCATTCTATCCTCATTCTTGATTGAGAGCTTTGCTGAGTATAAAATGTGAGATTGAAAATAGTTTTACCTTGTAACTTAGAATGTGCATTCCAGCTGGGTGCAGTGGCTCACGCCTGTAATCCCAGCAGCTTGGGAGGCCAAGGCAGGAGAATCGCTTGAGGCCACGAGTTCAAGACCTGCTTGTGCCACACCCAGGAACTCAAAGCTGCAGTGAGCTAAGATCGCATCACTACACTCCAGCCTGGGCAACACGGGGCGGCTCTGTCTCTTAAAAAAGAAAAGAGGAGAAAGTTCATGACAGTATTTGTTAGAAATCCAGGGTTGCTGAGGGGAAGTTCAAAAGATAGTCTGATTTTTGTTCTTTTATAAGTGACCTTGTTTTTTTGCTTATTTGTTTTCTTTATCTCTGGAAATTTCTTGTTCTCTTTTAATATTTTTCTGGAAACTTTACAGTGGTAAGTTGAAATGAGTCTATTATCTATTCATTGTTCTGGGAAACTAGTATCATTCAGCTGTAGGAAAACCTCTTTTGTTATTTCTTGAAATATTTCCTCCCACTCATTTTTTCTGTACTGTCTTCTGAGATTCCTGTTATAGGTTGAACATTCCTAAAATCCTGAAAATCTGAAATCCAAAATGCTCTAAAATCTGAAACTTTTTGAATGCCAACATGATGCCACCAGTGGAAAGTTGAAAGTTTCACACCTGACCTCATGTGATGAGTCGCAGTAGAAACACAGGCACATAACACAAAGTTTATTCAGCATTTCCAGAGGGAAAAAGATCTTCCCAGCTTCCTTTAGTGTCATTATCTTTTCCGCACATTCCGCACACTCCCAGAATCCCCCATGCAAGCACGCCCACAGGAAGATAAAGCCCCACCTGCCAGTGGTTCACCACCAAAATACAATTGCGTTTGTTTTTAAATATGTCAATTTTAGTTGCTATTTTAATTACAAAACAAACATGTTATATACCCGTAAAATACAAAGGCAAAAAATAAAAGACAAATCGCTTAAAAATACTGTCAAATCAGTTGTGGATGATGAGCTAGAAAAATTGTTATGGGAGAAGTTTTAAAAATCTAAAAAGATTCTGCTCTTGGCCAGGCGCGGTGGCCCACACCTGTAATCCCAGCACTTTGGGAGGCCGAGGCGGGCAGATCACGAGGTCAGGAGATCGAGACCATCCTGGCTAACATGGTAAAACTCCGTCTCTACTAAAAATACAAAAAATTAGCCAGGCATGGTGGCGGGTGCCTGTAGTCCCAGCTACTTGGGAGGCTGAGGCAGGAGAATGGCATGAACCTGGGAGGTAGAGTTTGCAGTGAGTGGAGATCTCACCACTGCACTCCAGCGTGGGTGACAGAGCAAGACTCTGTCTCAAAAAAAAAAAAAATTCTGCACTCAAATTCCACTGCAGGTGTTCTTATAACCCAGACATTTTAGAAATTATAAATGAGGCATTATAGATGTATTTTATGCAAAAAAAAAACAACTGCAGAACTTCCAATCAATGGACTCATAATCAATGAACTCATAATCAAGGAAGAGCTCTGGACTTATATCAAATGACTGACTAATGAAGATAGTGTTATATATGTGGGAATGAAGTTAAACTTTGTGAAGTGATAGTTAATTAAAATATGGCAAGCATTTATTACAGTACCTGACACAGCAACGTTACATAAATAGTGGGCATTATTGTTAGTTAAAGTGTTTTTTTTGTTTTTTTTGAGAAAGAGTCTTGCTCTGTCACCCAGGCTGGAGTGCAGTGGCATGATCACCGGTCACTTCAGCTCAACCTCCTGGGCTCAAGGAATCCTCTACCTCGGCCTCCCAAGTAGTTGGAACCACAGGCTAGTGCCACCACATTGACTAACTTTTTGTACTTTTTGTAGAGACAAGGTCTCACTATGTTGCCCAGGCCGGTCTTGATCTCCTAACCTAAAGCAATCCTCCCGCCTCAGCCTCCTCCCAAAGTGCTGGGATTACAGGCATGAGCAGGCAGAGGTTTGTTATTTTACTCAACAAATACTGATTAAGAATCCAACTCTGGGCAAAAGGGAGCTGAGGGGTGGGGGCACCGTGGCACAACTGGCTTCAGCAATTGCAGACAAGATGCAGGACCCCAATGCAGACACAGTTCTTTCAGACGTTCCTTGGCAGGCAAGATGCCCTTGTTGTGTAAGATGTAATTTCCCACCAAGGAAAGCCTGAAAGAATTGGAGAAAAAGGAGGAAGAGTAGCAGTGTGTCCTCTAGCAGTCAGTGGTAAAAACATATGAAGATATGACTTTGAAGAGCTGGAGGGTCTTGAAGACAAATGTAATGAGAAGAATGAGCATGCTATTGAAATGTACAGACAGCAGAGACTGGGTGAGTGGAAAGTAATTAAACTGAAGAATAAATGTGGAGAAGTCTTGGAGGTCTCAGGAGAGGATATTGTTCAAGAAGTTACCTGGTGAGGGTTTGTGGGTCATCTTGCACCTTTACAAACAAGGACTTCCCCTCTGTGCCCTGAGCAAACAGCACCTCAGTGGACTTGCCGGGAAGTTTCCTGATGTCAAATTAATCAAAGCCATTTCAACAACAACCTGCACACCCAATTATCCTGATAGGAATCTGCCCACGAAATTTTTTTACCTGGAAGGAGATATCAAGCCTCAGTTTATCCGTCCTCTGGTGTTTGGCGGCATGAACCTGACAAGAGATGAGTTGGAGTGGAAACTGTCTCAATCTGGAGAAATTAACACAGACTTGGAGGAAAACCCTAAGAAACCAACTGAAGACGTGTTGCTGTCCTTAGTGTGGCGCTCTGTCCTCATGAAGAGGGACAGTGATTCCAAGGGTGACTGAGGCTGCAGCTGCTGGAACTTGCTGAACTTTCTTGTGACAAATTGTCTGGATTTTTTTAAAAAGGAAAAAGTAAGAATAAATCCTTTTGGTTTTTAGTTTTGTATAGATTATGTTTCAAATCTTTACATTTCAGAAGTAATCATTGCCGGAAATTTTGTTAATTTTTTTGGAACTCTTTTTTTTAAATTGTAGTATTTCCTTTAAAAAAAAAATTAAAACCGCTATTAGTATTAAAAAAAAAAATCCAACACTATTCCAGGCCCTGGGCATACAGTGATGAGAAAAACAACCCAGAACCCTGCCCTGTGGATCTTACCATTGAGAGGGAGAGGCAGACATTGACCAAATTATCAAGTAAATCCTTAATTGCAATGTCTGAGAAGGGCTATGAAGGAAAAGTACAGGAGGAAATGACAGCACACATTGGGGTCCTGGTCTACAGGGAGGGTCACTAGGAAGTCTTTGAACTGAATTTTGCATCATGAGTCAGAGTTCACCAGACAAGGAAAGGGCAGGTTCCAGGCAGAGGGAGCAGCATGTTCCAGTACCCTGCAGCATGGAAGATTGGCCCTGGGGCATCTGGAACATCCCAGCCACATGCTGAAGTTTGAATCAGTTTGGGAAAACGATGAATGCAGTAGGGTTCATGCCAACATCTTTTATAGATTCTTTGTCTTTCTGACCAAAAATATATGTTTAAGTCTTATCTACATTTTTCTTCCCATCATAATTATAAATTCAAGGAGAAAGTAAGGGAGGATAAAAAAGAAGAAAAGACAAAGTCATGCATGTCTTGGATGTTAAAGGGTAAGTCATAATTTGTCTGCTTCCTGCCTGGTAGAAAGAAGTCCATACAGTTAATTGTGGTCATGTGATTTAGAGAGGTCAGAAGTGTCCATTTTTAATGACTTCTTAATATGTATAATTCTGGCATAGTCTGTAATCTTCCACAGTGGAATAATACTTAAGACTTCTATTTGTTTTCTTTCCATTAGTTGCAGCTGTTTTCTACTGTTATTTTATTCAAGTAATTAACACACTGATTTATTTTGTCTTGGCAGCCTGGAGCAACAATGCTAAGAGTACACATTTTTATGTCAAACAAACACACAGACCTTTTGAAAATGAATCACACCGGATTCCTTCTTTCCAGATTCTCCTGAAGTCAAGTAATAAGAATTCTGGGGAATTCATACACTATTGGCCAAAAAGGTTTTACAAACAACAATAATCTGCATAAACTCTTCACTCTTTAAGACCATTTGTCTTAGTCAGCTGATTTTCCTCAGAACACAGCCAGTGTTCTGAGGCACACATAAATGTGTGCATGTTCATATTTCAGCCAGTGAGGAAGCCTGAAAAGCCATGGTGCTGAAAGTGCATTTCCCATAGTTCCTTGTTGTGAGATCATAAGGGGAAGATGTTGTATTGTGGATAAAATGCTCTGGATCTTAGCTGAGACTAAGTTGCTAAGCAAGCCAGACTTTAAGGTTCAGAAAATTTACTCTGGACAGCAAATCTTAAACTTACAATGGTCTTAATTAAGGAGCAGTGAGTTAAATTGAGTGTTTAGAGGCCAATTTTTTTTAATTTTAAATAAAGAACATTTGTTCGGTGTGATACTGCCAACAGGACTTTATTCATTGTACTGGTCTGTCTTTACAAATCTGCCCAAGTAAACCAGCCAAATCCCCTTAGTCCATTCCAGAATCACACTGGGAACACCAGCATGAATTAATAGTAAGTCTGAGTTCCACAATAATTTGTGAATAGCACCCCCTTAACTGCCAATAAAAATTTGCAAAAACGCTAATGGCTAACCAGGTGTGGCCTAGAAAAAAAATGTTGATGACTTTTAATGCAAAAATTCAGGTCCAGCCAAACCAAAGGAACCTTTTTCAGGAGTCATGTGGCCTGGCTTCTCAACTCCGTTTTGTGGCTTATTCTGTGTGGGCTTGCATAAATCAGTTGACCTTTTTATTCCTCTATTTTCTCATCTTTAAAATGAGGGGGCTGTGCTAATCATCTATATTCTTTTTCACTCCAAAATTCTAATTTCACATCTCTACATCATTTCAAGTAGCACATGGTCTCTATATAAATGGATCCTGCTAAATTGATTCTCACAAAACGTTAAAAAGTTTACTTGTTTAAGTAGGTTAAACATCCCCACATTAGGAACTCTGAATCACATTCTCCCTATTAATTTTCTCATAAATAGCACAAAAGTAAGTTGCAACCCAGTTTTGCCTGCAATATCATAAAATCTAAATTAGTTGAATTTAAACCAGTGAAATGTTAAGTGTCATTTAAAATTGAAATTAATTGTGCATGTTCTGTCTTGGGTCCTTGTCTCTTTCTCTACACCATCTGCCCAGGAAATTGTAAATTGCCCAAGTTTCCACAGATATTCACAACTCCTGAGAGTCTAATTCCAGACAATTTCTCCCCTGAGCTCCAAACTAATATTTAATACTAATAGTTTCCACTCCTTGAGTGCCTGTTACAAGTACTGAGTGTGATTCTAACCACTTCGCCTCTACCTTTATAATACTCCCACTAAGTAAACATTGCTATCTCCATCGTCAAGATGGAGATCAGAGAGTGATCAAGGCACACTTTGATCCCTTGTCACTTGTCAAAGCCATCATTGTAATGCAAGTCTTCCTGGCTCAGACATCCATGCTCTTTTTTTTTTTTTTTTGATGGAGTCTCACTGTCACCTAGGCTGGAGTGCAGTGGTGTGATCTCAGCTCACTGCAACCTCCACCTCCTGGATTCAAGTGATTCTCCTGCCTCAGCCTCCCAAGTACCTGGGACTACAAGCGTGTGCCACCACACTCAGCTAACTTTTGTATTTTTAGTAGACATGGGGTTTCACTATGTTGGCCAGGCTGGTCTCGAACTCCAGACCCCATGATCCACCCGCCTTAGCCTCCCAAAGTGCTGGGATTACAGGCGTGAGCCACTGTGCCCACCCCAGACATCCATGCTCTTTCCACTGTTCCACAAAGGTGAACGACATCAGTAGAAAGGCAGGATATTAAACCAAGATTACTGTTCCCGAGGACAGTCTTCTTCTGGGCATAGAGAAGTGGGGGTTGGAGGAAAGCCACCGTCCAGTGGGGACGAGGTATGGAATCTGAGGTCAAGAGCCATGGCAGGCAGACTGGGAAGGCAGTTCTGAGCAGGGAGGGAACAGCTTTGTGGGCCAGGACAAGGAAAGTCAGCTGCCATAATACATCATGGGGTTGGCTGGTTGCAGCGGCTCACGCCTGTAATCCCAGCACTTTGGAAGGCCGAGGCAGGTAGATCACCTGAGGTCAGGAGTTCGAGACCAGCCTGACCAACATGGTGGAACCCTGTCTCTACTAAAAATACAAAATTAGCCAGGTGTGGTGGTGCATGCCTGTAATCCCAGCTACTCAGGAGGCTGAGGAAGGAGAATTGCGTGAACCCAGGAGGCGGAGATTGCAGTGAGCTGAGATCGTGCCACTGCACTCCAGTCTGAGGAACAAGAGTGAAACTCCATCTCAAAAAAAAAAAAAAAAAGAAATCATGTGGTTGTCAAGAATGAGCAGGAGGTGATGCCTATCATCTGATAAGAATCTATGGAATAGATTTCATATTTTAAGAGAAGCATTTTGGAAGTTACTTTAAAATTGTTTTGGGAGATTTTTTTAGGGGTCTTACTCTGTTGCCTAAGCTGGTGTGCAGTGACACTACAGCCTCAAACTCCTGGGATCAAGCAATCCTCCCAACTCAGCCTTCGGAATAGCCAGGACTACAGGTGCATGCCACCACACCCAGCTAATTAAACAAAATTTTTTTTTGTAGAGATGGAGTCCCACCATGTTGCCCAGGCTGGTCTTGAACTCCTGGGCTCAAGCAATCCTCCCACCTCAGCCTCCCAAATTGCTGGGATTGCAGGTGTGGGGCACCATGCCACACCTGAAAAGCTTTTAATGCTGAAATTGGATTATCTCACTCTTCTGTGCCATACTACTCCCCGACTAGGGTCAAAGTCTTCCCAGTGGTGGTAAGACCCTGCCTGCCCCTGCTGCCCGTGATCACTGACCTCATCTCCTAATAAGGCCTTCTTCTTACCCTGCTCCAGCCTCACCAGTCTCCTCCCCTCTCACATCCAGCAGGCACACTCTAACTCAAGGCCTTTGCACTGCTTTTCCCTCTGCCAAGAACACTCGTTCCCCAGGCATTTGTGAACCTCACTCCCTCGCCTCCCTCTGGATGTTGTTCAAATGTCTCCTCTGCAGTGAACCATATCCTAGACCACCTTATTGAAATCTGCAAACCTCCTCCTTTCCTGTGCCACACACAGATGCCCTCCTCAATACACTGTTGCTCTTTCATGTTTCTCCAAAGCCTCATTACACGCTCACAGACTGCTGTGGGTTGAATTGAGTCTCTCCAAAAAATGTTGCAGTCGTAACCCCCAGAGCCTGTGAAGGTGACATTATTTGGAAAGAGGATCTGCTATGGTTTGGTTGTTTGTCCCCTAAACCTCATGTTGAAGTTTGATCCCAGTATTGGGGACGAAGCCTGGCAGGAAACGTTTGTTTCGTGGGGACAGGTCCCTCATGAACGTTTGGTGCTGTCCTCCCAGTGTTGAGTTCTAGCTCTACTAGTTCCCATGAGCACTAATTGTTAAGAAGAGCCTGGCACCTCCTCCCCTCCCTCTCTTGCTTCCGCTCTGGCCATGTGACCTCTGCAAGGCTCCATTTTGCTTCCTGAGGCCTCACCAGAAGGAGATGCTGACACCAGGCTTCTTGCACAACCTGCAGAACTGTGAACCAAATAAATCTTTTTTCTTTATGAATTACCCAGCTCAGTATTCCTTGTAGCAACACAAAAGTGGACTAAGACAGGATCTTTGTAGATTATCAACTAAAGATAGGGTCATTAGATTGAGCCCTAATCCAATACAATTAGTGTCCTTATATAAAAAGAAATTTGGATACAGGGACACACAGGAAGAACACCACACAAAGATGAAGGCAGAGATCTAGGTGATGCTCCTACAAGCCAAGGAACACCAAAGATTGCCAGCAAACCACCAGCAGCTGGGGACAAGACCTGGAACAGATCCTCCCTCACCGCCCCCAGAAGGAACCAACCCTGCTGACACCTCAATCTTGGACTTTCAGCTTCGAGAATTATGAGACAATAAACTTCTGTTGCCTAAACAACACAGTTTGTGGTACTTTGTTATGGCAACCTTAGCAAACTGAAACATATACTAAATCATTTGCCTGGGTTTTTTATTTATTACCTGTCTTCATCCCACTCCACCTGCTGAGCTCTACATAGGTAGGGATTTGTTTGTTTCTTTTTGCTCTTATATCCCAGCAGTACATATGTGTTGAATGAACAAATAATTTGTTGAATGAACAGACAATTGCCCCTCAGACCACATTTCTAGTCTTTTCTCCCACCTTTCCCCAAGACAAAGTAATTTCAACTTTTACCCTAAATACCATGGACTTTGACACCTCCTTAACTTTGCTGAGATTTTCTCTGCCTCGGACGGCCACTTGCCCTTCTCTCCCTGTCAAGGTCTCCTTATCATTTAAGACACATCCATGTCATTCCTTCAGTGACAAACTCCCTTCCATCCCCTTTTCTGTTTTATTATCCACTGTGGATGTGGCTCTTTGCCTGTAAACAGTGGCCTCCTTGAGTTCTGGGACCATATCCTATTAATCTTTGTAGCCCCAGAACCTGGCCCTGGTCTGGCACACCAGAGGTGCTCAGTCAATGTTTGCTAGATTGAATTAAATCTGTATCCTGCAGCTTTCCCTCTTGCTGCCCTTCCCTAGACTGCTAGCCACAGCAGGGTACAAGAGGATTAGAAGGAACTTTGCAGAGCAGAACTCAGATTAGGGCATTCGAGAGCTACAGGGCTGCGCCTCTCTGCAGAGTCTTTGTCTTCGTGCAATCTCATGAGAGTTTCCTAAATTGGAACAGTCGGCAATGTTGTATCCAAATCACTCAGCTAAGCCTTCAGAGGCATTTGCCAGAAATCACACCAACATAAACAGCTCAATCAAAGATGGGGTGCAAATCCTCCTCCTTTTTATAAAGTGGAGCAAGTATCCTGTTGGAAAAAAAAAAAAAAAGAAAGAAAGAAAAGAAAAAGACGGTCATTTGAGACACCACTTCCCAGGTTGCTGGGCAAGAATATGCTGGCTTGGATTACAGGTAATAGTCCTGTCTGTTTTCCTTTCTGCCCTAGTTCTTTCTAGTTGGTAGGATAAAGACCCAGTGTTTTCACCCATCTTTGCAAAAAGGATAAACCTGAGCCACCTCCAGAAATGAAACAGGCATTGTGGGATTTTTTGGGTTTTGATTTTTTTTTAAAAGATGGGGTGTTGCTATGTTGCCCAGGCTGGAGTGCAGTGGCTATTCACAGCTTCTATCATGGTGCACTGCACCCTCAAACTCCTGGGTTCAAGCGATCCTCCTGCCTCAGCCTCCAGAGTAGCTGACATGACACTACAGGCACATGCCACCAAGAAGGTGAAGGGTGTGTTTGGTCAACATTCATTTAGACTATTTGAATATTCCTGTGGGTGTGATCTGAAAAGCCTAGAACAGGCTCAGCTTCCCAGAAATTCTAACTGAATGGGACTAAAATATTGAACATGCATTCTAAGGACTCACTATTTGTTGTCAGAGGGTTATCTGCCCCTGTCTGCTTTCCAAGAGGCATTAGCTCTCAGAGTCTTGCAGTCATTACTAGAACAACAGAATAGACCCTAGGAGACACAGAAAATGCCAAATAACATAATTTATATCTTCACTCCTTGTGGGTACTGTCATAGCTAGGTTAGCTTCAAATTCATAAGAATAAATAACTTCATTAACTCTCATTGTATGCATTTAATTGTAACCTGTTTTAAAATGCCCAGTTAATCATATTCAATGGGTCATTCAGTTATAGACACAAACTATGAGCATATTCAGTGCTCAGGTCTGTGCTTTTCTTTAAATCCATCAAAAAAGGGTGCCCCTGCCAAGCATGGTGGCTCATGCTTGTAATCTTAGCACTTAGGGAGGCCAAGGTGGGAGAATTCCTTGAGGCCAGGAGTTCAAGACCAGCCTGGGCAACATAACAAGACCCTGTCTCTACAAAAAATTTAAAAATTAGACAGACGTGGTGGTTCATGCTTGTAGTCCCAGGTACTCAGGAGGCTGAGGCAGAAACATCACTTGAGCCCACGAGTTCAAGGTTGCAATGAGCTGTGATCATGCTAGCCTGGGAGAGAGAGTGAGACCCTGTCTCAAAAAGGGTGGGGGAGTAACTCCTGTTTTTGACTTATTCAGTAGAAACTGTACTTTGAGTACACATACAACCATTCTATTTTTCACTTTCAATAAAAATTCAATAAATTACATGAGATCTTCAACACTTTATTTAAAATATGCTTTGTGTTAGATGAGTTTGCCCAACTGTAGGATAATATAAGCGCTCTGAGAGTGTTGAAGGTAGGCAAGGCTAAGCTGTGATGTTCAGTAGGTGAGGAGTATTAGATGCATTTTCAACTTAAACAGTGTGTTCAACATATGATGGGCTTATTGGGAGATAACCCATCAAAGATTGAGGAGCATCTGTATATTTTGTGTTTATGGCTAAAGAACTGTCCTCAAATTCTTAATAATTCAATTCAGCCCTCCACTTGGTCCCCTAAATTCACTGTGGAGACAGATATTGGCATGCATGATCAATCTTTGTGTATTGGCCCCATAATACTTCAAGCTACTACTACTATTACCATTATTATTATTATTATTTCTACTATGGCATGGACAGGCCTTTGTCCAGTGGGACTGGTGGTTCTTAACAAGTAGTTAATCACAGTCACCTTTCAGATCAAAGAAAGGCAGTACCCTCTCCCCAGAAACGCTTCACATGCTTCACACACTATTTTATCTGTAATTTTAGGAGGTGCAAAAAGTTAATATCCTTCTAAAGCAGCTGTCAGCAAACTTTTTTCGTAAAAGCCAGATAGTAACTATTTTAGACTCTGTAGGTCAAGAGGTAAAATCTTGGACATTATGTATGTACTTATATAATAAGAGAGAAAATAAATTCCCACACACTTTAATTGATAAAATTCAAAATATAGTAATAATAATTGAGTATAATCTTTCTGTAATACAAGTCTACTAATGGGAAGAATGGACGTGGCGGGGAAGGAAAAACAGTTCACCTAATTGTGATTGGAAGTTAGCATTCCCTATCCCCTAATCCATGGCAGATGTTTGCTTGTAGGAGTGATTCTTAGCTTGAGGGCCTTAGGAGTGCAGGCAGTGGGCTGGATTTGGCCTAAGGGCTGGTTTGCTAATCCCTGCTCTAAAGAGCTAGAGACCGAGATCTAGGCTATTTTCAGGAGACCCTGCTGTGACGGTGCTTAGGGCTGACCTTAACTAGATGCTGCTCTTGGCTCTGGACTCTGGTGACAGGAAACAGGCCTACACAGCAGCAGCCTCCAGAGCCAGCAAGGATTCCTGGTACAATGTTCTCGCAGCAGGGCTGGCTGGCTGCTAAATCGGGGCCACATTCCCACTGCTTGGAGCTGCAACCAGGAACGCGCGGTATACTAAACTCTATTAACCTACACTCTATGACCTCCATAAAACTTTCTCCATAATCAGCAAGAATAACAATGCATAGGGAAAGAAATTCCTTTGCCCGGTGTTTGAAAATTGAAATGTTAAAAGCACATCAATGGATAAGGCTTTTTAATGAATAAAATTGTTTTCTTAATCTTCAGTTATCTTTCGATCAATAGTCACTTTCAGAAAAAAAAGACCATCCTGAAAATTTTTTAAAGCTTAGAATAAATCACAATAAACTAATCAAGAGGCAGTGTTCAGCAAAAACGATTATGTGAAGATGTTAGTCTTGTCCTCACGTAGTTCATCTCTTCCTACTTAAAATATTCCATGGTAAGTCAATCACAAGAGAAATGTATAATTCTGTATAATGTTTTCAGGCCTAAAATGTATGAAAAGCTTAGGCCACAAAGAAGAATCATAAATGCATTTCATTGTCGGCTGGAACCTATCATTTTATTTCAGTAATGGTTAAATAAATAAATAAATAAATAAATAAATAAATAAATAAATAAATGCAACTCCCTTGATTGTAGATGGGCAGCACGGTTTGTGGCAAACTTGGTGCAAGTTCTCCACCTAGTGGATATTTTGAAAAGTGTAATAAAATGTAAATGTGCATGCCTGTTTGTGATAACAGACACAGAGATAAAGACACCAAGAATAGTGGCGACCAGACTCCATATCAGTCAGTGACATCCTATCAGGTGTTCATCTTTTTTCTTTCCTATTTTTTCTCTTCCACCCAGGCGCTACAGAGTTCAATGCGATCCACCTGCCCCAGGAGGTCGCTTAGAGGGATTGCGCCATGCCGGAGTCTCCAGAATGGGTCCATGCCTTTCCTGGAATCCGGCACCAAGGCTATTCCATCTGCAGTGTTGCCATGCCACCAGCACTGGGATGGCCAATGACAAGGCTGGCTGGCTTCTGCGGAGTGAGCCCTTCTCTCTTCCTGCTTGTTCAGTGCCTCAGGCATGGTGGATGCTCTCTGGCAGGCTCCGATGAGAGAAACCAAGACCTTCATGCCAGTGCCCAGCCACTCGCTTCTACACCAGACCTGCTTGTCCCTGATGGTCCAGGCTTTCTCCTTGCAGGCCCAGCCGTCTGCCCCAGTTCAGGAATCCCTGCCACTCTCCTTAGCGCTCAGTTGATGATGAGGCTTGCTGCCCAACTCACCACCCCTTGGCGTTCCTATCACCTCTGTGTTTCAGGACCAGCCTGAGAGAAGCTGCAGTGCAGCAGCAGTCCAGTGTCGGCTTCCATCTTATCCCACGCTGACCCATCCACAAACTAAGCTTGGCATTTCTCCTCCTCCACCAGCGATCAAGAAGAACCCCCACCATGCAGACAGAGTAAAAAGAGGAAGAACCAGTATGCCTGTGGTGGAAGAATGGGGGTCCGAAATCCCGCCGTTGGGTTTTTTTTCCTGCTCTTTATTTTTCTCAAAACTTTAAAAATGAAATCTCAGCTTTTGTACCTCAAACTGATTCTAGTACTAGAACTCCTATTTTAGGTAATGAAATGGGGAAGAGCGTGAGTGTAGGAAGAACAGGAGAGGGATACGAAATGATTGAAAGGAAGAAATAGCTGCGTTGGAGGATGTGCGTGGGCCATATCTGGAGAGAGGATGAATGAGTAGAAAATCGAGAGCTTTCTCCACTTGCCTTCCACGCTTCATGCTTTTTAATTTTTTTGTTTGTTTGTTTTTAGAGACAAAGCCTTGCTTTGTCACCCAGACTGGAGGGCAATGGCGCAATCATAGCTCACTACAGTCTCCACCTCCCAGGCTCAAGCCATCCTCCCGCCTCAGCCTCTTAGTAGCTGAGACTTCAGGTGCACGCCACCATGCCTGGCTATTTTAAAATATATATATATTACTTGCAGAGACAGAGTCTCACTGTATTGCCCAGGCTGGTCCTGAACTGCTAAGCTCAAGCAATCCTCCCACCTCTGCTTCCCAAAGTGTTGGGGTTATGTGTGAGAGCCACCGGGCTCGGCCCACCATGCTGTCCTTTTTTTTTTTTTTTTTTTTGAGAGTCTCACTCTGTCGCAATCTCCACCTCCTGGATTCAAGCAATTCTGCTGTCTCAGCCTCCCAAGTAGGTGGGACTACAGGTGCATGCCACCACGTCTGGCTAATTTTTTGTATTTTTAGTAGAGATGGGGTTTCACCATATTGGTCAGGCTGGTCTCAAACACCTGACCTCAGCTGATCCACCCACCTCGGCCTCCCAAAGTGCTGGGATTACAGGCGTGAGCCACCACGTCTGGCCTACACTGTGCTTTCTGATTTTCTACCTGCCCCTTCTTCTCAGATTCCTTTGGTTCCTCAGGACCCCAAGGGCTGGAGTATCCCAGAGCACAGTTCCCGGCACACTTCTCTTTCCTTTCCACACTTGGTGGTGTCACCCCATATCGTGGCTTTAAGTATCTTCTCTAGGCTTGTAAGTCCCAAATTTACATCTCCAGCTCAGACCTCCCCTGTCCCGCAGACTTGCATACCCCACTCCCTCCTCGTCATGTCATCTGGATGGCCTGCAGGCACCTCACAACGCAGTTGTCTACAACTAAGCTTCTGATGCCCCCAGTCTTCCACGTCTCAGTAATGACTTTATTTTTTCCAGTTGCTTAGGCCAAAAACGTGGAGTCATCCTTGACTCCTCTTTTCCTTTCACCCCCACATTTGATCAATAAGCAAATCCTGTCAACAGTGTCTTTAAAACACAGGCAGTATCCAACCATTTCTGCAGTGACTCTTGTGGTTCAAGCCACCATCCACTCCTGTGTGACTATTGCATCTGAACAGATCTTCTTGCCTCTCTCTTTGCCTTTTCTGTCTGTTCTTCACACAGCAGCCAGCACTGTGCTGTTAAGCAGAAGTCAGGTCATGTCAGCCTGGAGTGTTGGTGCATGCCTGTACTCTCAGCTACTCAGGAGGCTGAGGCAGGAGGGTCTCTTGAGCATGGGAGTTCAAGGCTAAATTAGCTGTGACTGCACTTTGAATAGCCACTGCAAGGCCGGGCCCAGTAGCTCACTCCTGTAATCCCAGCACTTGGGGAGGCCAAGGCAGGCAGATCACTTGAGGTCAGGAGTTTGAGACCAGCCTGGCCAACAAGATAAAACCCCGTCTCTATTAGAAATACAAAAAAAGAAAAAATAGCCACTGCACTCCAGCCTGGGCAACATAGCAAGACCCCATCTCTGAAATATAAAAGAAAAATAATGAAAATATATATATGACATTCAAAAAAAATTGTTGAGAGAGGGTCTCACTCTGTCATTCAGACTGGAGTGCAGTGGCACGATTATGGCTCAGGGCAGCCTCAACCTCCTAGGCTCCTAACCTCAACCTCCTAGTGATCTTCCTGCCTGAGCCTCCAGAGTAGCTGAGACTATGGTGCATACCACCACATTCAGCTAATTTTTTTATTTTTATTTTTTGTAGAGATGAGTTCTTGCTATGTTGCCAAGGCTGGTCTCAAACTCCTGAGCTCAAGCAATTCTCCTGCCTCGGCCTCCCAAAATGCTGGGATTATAGGTGTGAGCCACTGTGCCTGGTTTAAAATAATTTTTTTTTAATCCTATGTTGTTACCTGGGCCTGTGATGCACCCAACCTGACCTCTTTGTTCCTGAGCAACGCAGGCAAGTCCTTTACACCTGCCCTTCCTGCCACCTGCATGATCTGCCTCAGGAGCCTGCAGCTCCTTTGCTCCTTTCAGGTTTTTATTCAGATTTCACCTTCTCTGAAAGGCCTCCCCAATAATCTAATCTAATAAAATTAGATTGGATCTAATAAAATAACCTAATAAAATTAGACCCAATTAAGGTCTAATTTTAAATTGAAAAAAAAAATGTCCCATTGTTCTTCTTTGTAGTGGATTGGATGGTGGCTCCCGCAAAAATATATCTACATCTTAACACCTGGAATCTATGATTGTGCCCTTATTTGGGAAGATGGTCGTTGTAGATTAAATTAAGTTATGGGTCTTGAGATGAGATCATCTCAGATTATCCAGGTGGACCCTAAATCCGATGTGTCCCAATAAAAGACAGAAGAGAAGACACAGAGACCCAGAAGGAGACGCCATGTGAAGATATATCAGTATCCAATATAAAATTTATTTATCAAGTGTATTCACTTTCTACCCTACTAATCTATAAGCTAAAGAAAGCAGAAATGAACGGTTTTGGTCACTGCTGTATTCCCAGCATCTAGAACAATATCTGGGACCTGATAAGTGTTCCATAAATATTCATTGATTAAGAAAACAAATAGATGAACAAATGAATGAGTGACAGGTCCCCAAATATAGTGTCTGAGTAAATAGGAGAATTGTGGATCTATTGATAAACACATAGAAGGAAATCATAAACAGGATTGAGATGGGGCTAGCTACACAAGGTCCACTTGGTAGTTGGTCAGTTTGCTGTGACAGCAGTACCAGTCGAAATATATCTGCTTTCCCTAATTTAGGATTCATCTGTCCAGCCAGCTCTAAAAGAATTTTGAAAGATTTACACTGTTACCTTAATAAGGTAATTAATAAGACAAAAACAGAAGAAACATGACAGGTATTGGAAATATTGAACGGATGTTTGGGTGAAATGTCAGTGTCAAAGATACATAGATTAATAATTAAATTTCAAGTATAACTCCTTCAAAATCCTGTTTTAGCCAGCCTCTCCTGCACCAGACATTTTATTCTCTGAGTTCAAAATTGATTTGTTGATTGACTGATGGATTGATTTCACCTCCAGTGCTTTCCTCCTTCTATATGCCATGGCAATTCTTGTGTTCAGGAAGGCAGCAAAGACTCAAATTTTATAAAGGACAAGGGAAGTCCAATGGATCTAGAAGGTCAGCAAATCCAGAGGAGACACTGAAGCTGCAGAACTTCCCCCAGCAGCACTGGCCTTGGAGCACATGTCCTCATCAAGAGATGCCCTTAGCCTGAGCCCTGCAGCAGGAGGGAGACTCTGAGGGGCCTGCACACACTTCAGGACATATAAGACTGGATGTGGTGTCAGGATGCAATTCCAACCTTGGCCCACCTAAATTCCCCACCCTTTGCACTTCTATTTAATGAGGTACTTCTACTAGTGAGGATGCTTTCCAAAATAATTTTTTCCCATTTTATAAATGCTCCCCTCACTTGTTGAACAAAAAGAATCTCATAATAGTTCATAGGTCTTAAAGGTAGAATAGATCTCACCTGCCTGCATGTGTTTGAAGTTTTAGGACATCTTTCAAATGGTACAGTGGCAGTGAGAGAGATACATATGGGAGTTCATTTTCCTTGTTTACTTTGTGGGGTCTGTAGAGTCTCAGTGATCTTACAGAAGCCAAAAAGCCCTCATGGTTAGCATTTGGTCCTACCCCTTTCACAGAAGTGCAGTTATGCAGGAGGCACTGGCCTTGGGCTGGGCTCAGAACACCGCGTCTTCTTGCCAGCCAGTAGGAGGCAGCCCATCTTCACCACACAGCTTCCACCTGAGCCTCAAAGTGTTTTTGAAACCATCAAAGCTGAAAAACAGCCCTCATAAAATCTGAGAAAATATTAGCTTCATGGATGAAATCTGTATTTGGTATTGATTTTTTAATGGGCATTGAGTGATGAGATGAAACATTTTCTTGCAGTATCTGGTATATACTTTGTATCTCAATACTCTGACATGTAATAAAACAATTTTTTAATTTTTTTAATTTTGAGTTTATTTTAATTCCAAAGTTAAACCAAAACAAAAAAAACTTGAATTGCTCTTAATTACTGTATTTTTCACCATGAGTATTAGATTGTACTTGTATATTTCGCATAGCTTTAAGGTTATTAACATCTTTATGACAGAAACGTTTTTGCTTTATTTAAATAAAATGCCTAGCACTTATTATGGAAGGAAAGTGACTTCTGAATTCTCAAAACATTTACAGGTAAAAGCAGTCAGTGCAGACTGTTCCTGTACCCTTCTCGAAAGAAAGAAGCACTCCTTTATAAGACATTTAGCCACAGACCTGATGACACATTAAGACCCCCTTGAGACCAAATTGGAGGAGTAATTTTCCACAAAAAAAAGGAAATAGACGTATTTTATTATTATATTTTCCTTTCTGTGGAAAATATATTATTTATATATTACATAGTCGTATTAAACCTGACTTCTCAGACATTTTAAAAATAGATTGCGGTCGTTTTATTGCATGTGTTCTGTATTCACACAAGTCAGAATTTTGAGTATTTGCTTCTCATAAACATCATGCTTTGACCCACTGGAAAGCAAGACTGTGAAGTGACACATGACTCCTGAGCAGGGGCTGCATGCGAGGCATTGAGAAACTTCTCAGAGCTCCCCGTGAGCTGAGCTGGCTGCCTGCTCCAGGAGTAATCAGGACCTACCCTACGGAGCTAGAGTTTCATCCCTCTGGGCATGTGCTAAATCACACTAATTCACACAATGCTCCTAAGGGGTGACAATTAATGCACTGTCTCTTCGGGGGGGGGGCATTTGTATTGCTTACAATGAGTGGATCTCTAACTGGCATGACAAGAATCCTAGGGCTATCCCTAAGCCTAGAGGAGAAATTCATAGACAGGACATCTCTAGCTCTTGTTGAGGGTTTTCTTGCCTGACTTCAAAACTGCATCTGACCACAGAATCATTACTCACCACCCTGAGAGCTGGAGCCATGAGCTAATCTCAATCGAGGGCAACCACAATGTAGCTACTTTTTTTTTTTTTTTTTTTTTTTTTTTTTGAGATGGAGTCTGTCTTTGTTGCCCAGGCTGGAGTGCAGTGGAACCATCACAGCTCACAGCAGCCTCGACCTCCTAGGCTCAAGCAATCCTCCCATCTCTCAGCCTCCCGAGTAGCTGGAACTACAGGCAGACACCACCTCACCTGGCTAATTTTTGTATTTTTCGTAGATACAGGTTTCACCATGTTGCCCAAGTTGCTCTCAAACTCCTGGGCTTAAGGGACATGCCTGGCTTCCCAAAGTGCTAGGATTACAGGCATGAGCCACAGCACGCAGCCCTAAATTTCATTCTGGTTAAATTGCAGGTTTAGAGTGTCAAATTAGAATAATCTGTAATCCATTTCCACGTGGCCATCAGTTGCTAAATCTTAAATCTGTGTCACTGGACAAGTTTTTGATTTCCCTAAACCCATTTGTTCTTGTGTAAAATGAGGATAATATTGGCAGAGATTTTGTAATTAGAGTAATGTTAAGATCTTAGCACAGAGCCTGGAACACAGAAAAAGCCCACCAAATGGTAGCTAGTATCATTTCATGTTATGAGATGAAACTAATTAGTTCTAGAGTCATAACATCTCAGACTAGAAGGGACCTTCCTGGTCTTCCAGTCCAACCACGACTCTCCAACACGCAGCCAAGCAGTCGTGTCTGTGCAGGACAGCTTCCAAGATACTCAACATTTGACATAAAACTCTTCCATTGGGACTACTGCCAATAGTGGTGAGGAGGAGGGAAAGTGGTGTGAAGGCATATTTGCCAAAATGGGCTGTATGAAAATATAACCTGACTTTTCTTGCACAGTTGGATTTCTGAGCACAGAAGTGTTGCAAGTTATCCTACTGGAATGGAATGTAAACTACAATCTAAGGTGTTACTTTGTGAAAGGCACTTTGAAAACAAACTCCCTCTCAAATCTCTTATAAACCACAGCTGTTAAAATCCAGAGGTACCCAGTTAGGTAGTACAGATTTCTTTCCAACACAACTAATAAATGAGAGACTGCTCTGAAAACCTCGGCATGCATCACTTAAGCCTGGGAGCTGCACAGTGACACTCAGCTGGTGCCTGGCACCAGCAGAGATTATCACTGAAGCATTGAAGGTTACGCCAGGAATCACAACATTGCCACCTGCATTCTGGCTGGGAATCACAAGCCTGCCAGGAAAAGTCGATGCAAGCCCTCCATGTCCTTCCTCAGTGCCAGGGGCTGGAGGACGCTGTTAGGGATCAGCTTCACCCCCTACCTGCAATTCGACCTTGTTCCTGAGTCATTGTCCTCCCCGAGCCTCAGTGTGTTCACTCACCAAGAGGTGACAATTGTGAGCACCTGCCTTCCCTAACTGATTATTAAGGGCTTTAATGAATTTCATTTTCATAAAGTGCTTTCATATCCTTGACAGAACATTTCTATCCCAGTGTAGGGGAAAAACCATTATCATTATTGACCTCAGAGTCAAAAGAGAGATATTTTTTCAGGCTTCCTTCCTAATAAAATGGTAGTATCAAATGTTTATATAATACTTTTCACCATAGACACACAGAATTTTAAAGTTCACAATTTTGGAATATGAATTTGCTGCATTATTCAATGTTGCCAGTTACAGTAGAGTTGCTCTAATGATTCTAAGTGCAGATGGCCAGAGCTGGCCTCAGATTCTCAGTTCATTAAACAGTCCTTCCTTTGACCAACAGGCCTCTCATTGTAAGGCCGCCTGGGTCTCAGCTGATGTCAAAAGCCCCATTCTGCCCTGGGTGGATTGTTCACATAAAGGATTCCCGTACGTATTCTGCTGCAGATAGGGATGGGGCTGGCTCTGCAGATGTCACTGCCACCAGCACTGTCACTTTTGCTCATCACACGATCTTGGGTCTCTTTCCAGAGACTTGCACAAAGCTCAATTCAGAGTTTGCCTGTGACTGATGCACACTTGGCCTGCAGATGGACAGAGGAGGAGGAAAAGGCATCCCAGTGTTCTTCCCCGCTTGCCTGGGAAAGCTTGGGAATTCTTGGCCTCTTTACCAGCTTTGACTCAGGCTGAAAAACAAATCAAAAAGTTGCCAATGGTTTCATTCAGTCTACAAAACTGGGTTAATGTGACTCTGTGAGTGAAGCCATCAATGCACAAAAGTCAGGAAACCCAAGATTGCCATTCCCACCGCCCACGGAGGCTGTCTGCACAGGTGACCCTGTGTCCCTGCTGGGGCCGCCAAACAGAATCCTTGGCAAAGCACAGAGCCACGGGGCCAGTCATCCTAGGAGTACATCAGCCTTTGGGGACTTAGTCATGGGGAAAACGGTCTCTGCATTTATGGTACTATAATTTCAACTCTTAAATATATTCATTTGTTTTTAAATTGACTTTTAAATGCAGTATCATATATTTACTGAAAAGTGCACAAATGCTCAATGAGCACCTCACTGAATTTTTACAACATGAATACACCCATGGAATCAATAACCAGGCAAGAAATCAAGCACTGCCAACACCCAAGGAGGCCCCCATCAGCCTCTTCCCCATCTGTAATATTATGATGAAACCTGACTATAAACATTAACAAAGGAATGGGATGTAAACAGACTCTGGAACTCTAGAAGAGATTAGAAAATCTTATTTGAAAGTATCTTCTGAAATTGAGATTCCTGGGAACACTGACAGACGTTGCTATCATTAGAATTCTTACCCAGCTAGCAGAATAAAGGGTGTGGTTACCCTGAAAAATTCCACAGGCACTATCTCCAGAGAGGTTGTATAGCACCTGTGCCCTTTCTTCCGATAGGCAGATACTCCCAGTAGAGGAAACACAAGTGACACGTGTTCCCAACCAAGGACACCATGAAAAGCTCTGCAGAGCAGGTCAGTGCTGGCTCCACCCTGGGCCTCTGAGTCAGATGTCAGACCTGGCCATGTAAATTTCAAAAACTTCCCAAAGAGATTCTGAAGTGCATCCCTGGGTGAGAACAACTCTCTCAAAGTGTTATTCATTTTGTTCTTCCATTACACACTTTCGAAGCCCATTCCCTCTGACAACAAAAGAATGAAACCCAGCAAAGGCACAGGAAGGGGGTCAGGTGAGTTTCTTCTCCCCCTTCCTTACTTCATCTGGGCTGATTTTGCCTAATCAAAATGGCTCCAATTACCTAAAGAACTGGTCAAAATCCCAACCTCCAGGGATCAGCTCCTTTTTGTATGCAACTCCAGGCCTTTGCCTGCGTCTAAAATGCTCTCTTCCTCCTCTACACATAGCAAACTCCTACATGTTCTGCAAAATCCAGGCTAATTGTCTCCACTCTGTGTTTCCTGACTTAGTCCTTCTGTGCTCCCTAATATCCCATTAAAGTCCTCTTTACAGTTATCAATGGCTTTTTTTTTTTTTTTTTTTTGAGACAGAGTCTCACTCTGTCACCCAGGCTGGAGTGCAGTGGTGCGATCTCGGCTCACTGCAACCTCCTCAGCCTCCCGAGTAGCTGGAGTTACAGGCTAGCACCACCACGCCCGGCTAATTTTTGTATTTTTAGTGGAGACAGGGTTTCACCATGTTGGTCAGGCTGGTCTCAAACACCTGACCTCATGATCCAACTGCCTTGGCCTCCCAAAGTGGTGGGATTACAGGCATGAGCCACTGTGCCCAGCCATCAATGGCCTCTTTACGATTCTTGGCATATCACATTGTAATGACCTTTTGTGTTGCTTGTACCACCAAATAGACTGAGATTTTCTTCTTTCCACCTCTGCATTCTCATGGCCTAGAATGAACCCTGGAATATGCTAAATAAATAAATGATGGATGTATGCATGGATGGATGGATACTTAGAAGTGCTTTGTAAAGTGCAAACCATTCCATGTCCATCCACTCTATAACTCTCACACAAAAATGGCTATCTGGAACTCAAACATCCCTTCTTCCCTAGACTCCATCCTTCTCACCCTCCAAGTAGAGATACAATTCTTTTCTATTTCAACAGGAACTAGAAACTCTACACCTTCACTATGTATTATAATTGTCAGCAAAATTTTATCTTTCTTTTCAGCATCATTATTCTCTGAGACTTACTTCCAAAGTCTAATATTACCATGGGCTTTTTGCCTCTCTCTTTTACCCTAAAAAGCAAACATGGAGCAAATAGGCCCCTTGGGTTGGGGGTGGGAGGGGGTGGGGTTCCACCTAGGGAACAATGGCATCAAGGCCAATGCAAGCCTGCATTGTGGCTCAGCAGGTGGTTCAGCGGCTGCAGGGTGTATATACACAGCAGTGGATTTCTTGGGAAGACTAAGCTACAGCCAGCCTCAGAGGTGACAGTGAGCTGAGAGTTCTACACATAGAGCTGCCCCACAGTGGCTGGTGGTTTCCTTTATGGAGGAAATGTTTTGGAATCCCAGTCCTAGCATGTGATGGTTTTGCTACATTCCAAGAGCAGCCATGTGGCAGAGGCATGCTCAGAATAAGGCATTTGAGTAAAAATGGAGTAAAAACTGTAAAGTTAGAGGGAGAGGGAATTGAACAGCTGGAGATACGGGATATCAACTAAGATGTGTCTTAAAGTGATATGAATTAGGGTGTTCCTTACCATGGGAAACCAGTGTGGGAAGGTTTAAACAGCCATGGTGGCTCACACCTGTAACCCCAGCACTTTGGGAGGCTGAGGCAGGTGGATCACTTGAGATCAGGAGTTCAAGAGTAGAATGGCCAACATGGCAAAACCCTGTCTCTACTAAAAACAAAAAATTAGCTGGGCATGTTGGTGGGTGCCTGTAATCCCAGCTTCTTGGGAGGCTGAGGCAGAAGAATCGCTTGAACCCAGGAGGAGGAGAGTGCAGTGAGCCAAAATCGTGCCACTGCCCTCCAGCCCAGGTGACAGAGACTCTGTCTCAAAAACATAAAAAATAAAATGAACAAACAAACAAAAAAGAAAGCATGTAAACAGCATCATTAACAATATGTCAGAATTTCACATTAGAATAATGCCAGAGCTTGACAAAATATTAGAGACCACATACATGAAACCCATAATTTTATATAAGGCAACTGAATTACCAAGACAAACCATGAACAACTTTCATAGCAGGGTCAATCATGATATCCATTTTATAGTCCAATTTGAATGTTATTCAGACCTACCCAACCTCAAAAATTCCCACCTGGTATCTGTTATGATGTCTTATGTATTTGCAACATTTTATTCATTTCTTTGAGGAACAATATCGTGTTTCCAGAAAGTGCACATTAAAAATAAATCTGTTGTCAAATTGAATGGCAGTCCACAAAGTAAATGTCCTGTACTCTAAAAGTCAAGGTCATAAAAGTTAAAAACAAAAAGGCTGATGAATTGTTCCAGACAGAAGAAAGACAGAGAGACATGACAGCAAAATGAAATGTGAAACCCCAGGTTGGATATTGGCTCCTGGACCAGGAAAAGAACCATTTTCTTTTCCTAAAAAGTACATAAGAGAAACAGTTAATACAATTCAAATAAGATCTATAGATTAAATGCATCAATTTCCTGATTTTATCATTATAGAGGAGAATGACCTTGTTTTTGGAGAAGACACACTGAAGTACCGGGGGTAAGAGCGTGGGCCACACTTTTTTTTTTTTTTTTTTTTTTTTTTGAGACAGAGTCTTGTTCTGTCGCCCAGGCTGGAGTGCAGTGGCACAATCGTGACTCACTGCAACCTCCATCTACTGGGCTCAAGCAATTCTCCTGCCTCAGCTTCCCAAGTAGCTGGGATTACAGGCACCTGCTGCCATGCTCAGTTAATTTTTGTATTTTTAGTAGAGACAAGGTTTCACCATATTGGTCAGGCTGTCTTGAACTCCTGACCTTAGGTGATCCACCTGCCTCGGCCTCCCAAAGTGCTGGGATTACAGGCATGAGCCACCACCGCACCCAGCCGGGCCATGCATATTAAAGTCATCTTCATGCATCTCAGCAGGAATAAGGAGACAAGTACCTGCAAAGATAGCAAGCCCAACAGGGAGGCGGTGCAGAGCCTCAGTGATGCAGCCTCTTGTGCTGCCAGATTCCCCCCTCGTGATGGCATAGAAGTGGTTACACACATTGCTTAACACCTCCACTGCCCTTCATTTCCTCAGCTGAGGGTGTGAAGAAAAATACTAGTGGTCAACACTTACGAAAACCTTCGTCAGTGCCAGGCACTGCTTCAAGCGCCTCACCTGCATTACCAACAACCTTTTACAAATGAGAAGACCGAGGCACAGAGAGTGAAGCAATTTGCTCAAGGTCACATAGCTGAGTGTAACCAAAACTGAACCACTCCCTTATACCATGTCTCAGGTCCTAGCATTTCTGTGAAACATAAACAAAATATGTCAAGCACTGAATTTAGAGCCCATGGGCAGGAAGTGCTTGGTAGAGGTTAGCTTAATCATCAGTGTTAACTTCACCACCACCGTGAGTGAAAGATATGCTGCAGTACCCAGGCCATCGGCTGGACCCTCAGCGCTAAGGTTCCTTTCCTCCCTAACTGTTGTGTAGAGTTTCATCAAATCATGCAATCCATAAGCTAAACCCCAGATATATCAGAAGAGCGAAAACAAAACTAGGAGTAACGGAAGTGAATATCTTCTTTCTTCTTTCTTGTAACAATCGATAACTTTGTATGTTGGTTTCATAAAACTTGGCTGCATGATTCATTTAGACTTGAGGATATTTTCCAAACTATCTGGATTCCTTTTTTAGGACACCACACAACTGGGGGGTGGGGGGGAAGATTTATATTCAGTCATAACTGTGGTATAGATATTTCAGACATGTATTTGGGCTTTTCTCTAGAAATCATGCTAATATATCTTGTCTAGTAAAAGATACTGGATGCCATTCACACAAGTCGCTTTTCTGTTTTTTAAGATTTTTGGTTCCTTACAGAGTGGACTTTAATGGTGTATTAGTCCATTTTCACACTGCTATAAAGAACTATCTGGGACTGGGCAATTTATGAAGAAGAGGTTTAACTGACTCGCTGTTCCAAAGGCTTAACAGCAAGCATGACTGGGCGGCCTCAGGAAGCTTACAATCATGGTGGAAGATGAGGGGGAAGCAAGCACATCTCACAGGGCAGAGCAGGAGAGAGAGGAAAAGCAAAGAGGAAACTGTCACACACTTTCAAACTACCAGATCTCATGAGAACTCACTCACTATCATGAGAACAGAAAGGGGAAAGTCCACCCCCAAGATCCAATCACTTCCCACCCGGTCCCTCCCCCGACACATGGGGATTACAATTTAAGATGAGATTTGGGTGCGGATACAGAGCCAAACCATATCAGATGGGTTTTTTGGTTGTTTTTGTTTGTTTGGTTGGTTTGGGGTTTGGGTTTGTTGTTTGTTTTTTGTTTTCTTGAGACAGGATCTGACTCTGTCACCCAGGCTGGAGTGCAATGATACAGTCTGGGCTCACTGCAACCTCCACCTCCCAGGCTCAAAACATCCTCCCATCTCAGCCTCCTGAGTAGCTGAGACTACAGGCACGCCCCACCACATCCAGCTAATTTTTGTGTGTGTGTATTTTTGGTAGAGACGGGGTTTTGCCATATTTCCCAGCCTTGTCTCTAACTCCTGGACTCAATCAACCATCAGCCTCAGCCTCCCAAAGTGCTGGGATTACAGGCATGAGCCATTGCCCCCACCTGTTTTTGTTTTTTGAGGCAGGATCTCACTCTGTGGCCCAGGTTGGAGTGCAGTAGCAGTGGTCTTGGCTCACTGCAACCTCGACCTCTTAGGTTCAAGCAATTCTCCCACCTCAGCCTCCCAAGTAGCTGAGACAACAGGCGCATGCCACCACACCCAGCTAATTTTTTAATTTTTTTAGAGACAGGGTCTCCCTATGTTGCCCAGGCTGGTCTCAAACTCCTGGGCTCAAGTGATCCTCCCACCTTGGTCTCCCAAAGTGCTGGGATTAGAGGCCTGAGCCACTGTGCCCAGTTGCTTTGATGGTTTCTACTTGGTTGGTGCTGATACTGAATGGATGGGTCATCCAGTCATGCTCCTCAAATTCAAAATGACACTGGATTCATCAGCTAGGGCTACTGTAACAAAGCTCCACAGATCAGGTGGCTTAAACAACAGAAATATATATTCTCCAAGTTTTGGAGGCTAGATACCAAAAATCAAGGCATCAGCCGGGTTGTTTCTTCTGAGGCCTCTCTGCTTGGGTCTTCATATGATCTTTCCCCCTCCGTGTGTGTCTGTGTTCTTATCTCCTCTCCGTATAAAGACACCAGTCATGTGGGATTGCAGCCTACCCTAACAGCCTCATTTCAAATTAATCACCTTTGTAAAAACATCTCTAAATGCAATAAACATTCTGAGGTACTGGGGTTAGGACTTCAACATGTGGATTTGGGGTGGGGACCCAATTTCACCCAAAACAGAGACTGAGACAGCGGGGAAGACAGAACCCATACACATGTGTCTTCAATTCTAGGAATGAATATTCCCTGGAAGCTCATAGTTTGTGAAACACTATTTCTAGCTTCTGATGCCACCTGTCTCCTCCAAATCAGCCTCCCTGGGAACTAATTCAACAAAGGGTCCATCCTAGCAAAGTTTTCAGAACCTTCTCTTGCATCTCCATAAACTCCTTCTTGAAGTCCACTGTACACCCCTTGACATCCCCACCCAGCTGACCCTGTGCCACCATCTTCTAGGGAACTTCCAGTATCCAGGAATACAAGATTCTTCTGCTTAATATGTTGGCACCATTGCTGCATTCAACGCTCAACCAATATGGCTAAGCAACTTGGAAATAATCCATCCTCTTAATAGCTGATATAATTTTAGTACTTTATTTACTACAAACATTGAATTTTTCCTTCAGGCCTCATACAGAACAGCACTGACAACTTCCAGAAACATATTTGAAATGCCTGACATAGTGTACACAGCTGATGAGAAATGTTCTGAGTGTGCTGTGACAAAAACGAGGAAAAGTCGACAGGAAATCACTAATCCAAAATGAAAGCTCTCCAAAGCTCCCTGCCTCACATCCCGCTTCTGATTGAGGGACCCGTGGCCTGCACACCTGCGTCGGCCACTAATCCCCCAAGGGACCGCAGGCCTCTGTCTCCACTTCAGTTACACAGGAGTGAAAAATAGACTGTTCTCTGCTCCCCAAACTATGTAAGGAGGGAAAAATGAGATGGAACTGTAAGAAAAACTTGGGTAAAAGTCAAAATAGATTAAATAAATTTAATTTTAATTCCTCACTGTCGAAACTGACTTAAATACATTGAATTTTTTATTTTTATTCTGGCATTGTTTACCAGGTTGTAAAGATGAGATGGCTCTCACAGTCAAACGTCTGTCTTCAACTCCATGAAAAGATTTAGAGCTGTGATTTCATTGCCCTTATCCTATCCTTACCGAATTTCCGTGGCTCGGGACTTCCTCCTACACGACAGAAGATAACCGGGCCACTGATGAGAAACTCATTTTACTTGTGGGCCGCGTGTAGTAAAATCTGTGACCACCAGGGGGCAGCACAGACCTGGCGCTGCTGTAGACCTGGTCGCTAGGTGTTCGCTGCGGGATTTCTCCAACCACAGGGTCCTCCCTTCCCCCAGGAAAACCTCTCTGCGCTGCAGGAATCTGAAAGTGCTCAGGAGCTGCGGGCTCTGGATCTGGTCTGCTGATGGCAGACCCTTGCCCTGAGGATGCCCTCCTCCTGCCCAGTGCTGGGCAAGGGACTCCGCCCTGGGAGCTGAGTCAAAGCCGGACTGGGCTGCCTTTGGTGCTCAGGGTGGTCCCAGAACACGGGCCTGGGGACAGAGACCAGACCCAGGATCCACAGGCCACGCAAGGCATCTGAACCTGAACTCACAGTCTCCAGGCCCAGGGATCTTTCTGAAGACTCGGTGTGCAGGAACCAGGCAGCCCAGGGCAGGGGCATCAAAGCCACTGGTCAGGAGGGAAGAGGAAGCCCATCGGCCTTGGGAAGATTCTAAGAGCAAACTAGGCTCCATATTGACCTTCCGCTGCACTCGCAGAGCGTTTTCTCCTTCTCATTCACTGTTAGCGCGTAAGCCTGGACCAGCACCTCACGCCACAGACGAACGAAGGCACTGCAAGACGCCAGCGACCCAAGCAGAAAGCGCTGAGGGAAGGGGCAGCCCCGCAGGGTGGTCTCCCTGGCTCCCTGTTTGTTGTGAAACACACGCAGCTCCCCGACAGCAGTCAACGTTCGTGGTAAACACAAAACCCCAGCCGGGAACCGAGACACCATCAGAACCAGGGGACAAGATCCTGTCACAAGGAAAACAGAAGCTCAGCCTGGCTTGCGTTGGTGGGGTGTTAGGGCTGATGCTACCACAGCTCTCTCTTAACTTACCTGGTAACTGGCCTAACTCGTCCTGTCACCCAAAACTGGGGGTAGATAGGGGTCCAAGGAAGCATGGCAGGGACAGCCGCGGGGTGACAGCACTGAGGTGGCTCTCCACCCAGCTCCCCCTGCAGTTCCCACACAGGGGCTTCCCATTCATCCCGGTGATTGATGCTCCTGGAAGCGCCTGGAAACTCTGCCTGTGAGCTAATTATTATGGGGAATGACCTGCGTCCTGGTCAGCAGTGAGCAGGGAGATCATTAGGTGAGAGCTGGCTATTCACAAGAGGGCAGCCTTTGATGCGAGCCGAGCAGAAAGTTTGGCCGAAACTCAACACCTCTTAGAAGTACAGATTAGTGGAGAGGAAGAAAGGAGAACGCATTGTGGAAGTTTTCAAGAAGGAGACAAAGATGCCTGTGTTTTGTATAGCTCAGCTGCCTCAGGAAAATGTCCATTTGTTTTCTTTACACTCCTTTTACATTTTAAGTGGAATCTAGTGAATGTGTCTTTTCAGCGTTCCCAATTTCACCATTTTCACTACACCTCGTGTTGCCATTTTAATGAAGCATCATTTTTCCAGAGGGTGTGGGAACAAAACCTATTTAATGACCTCTCTGAGCAAACACTGAGTTCTTCAAATATTTCCCTGAATTAAAATCCCCACCTCACAATTCACTTCCTTTTTTAAATGTCAGTTTGCCAACTGCTGCAAACCAATAAACAGGGCTTTCCTTTACCCGCAAGCCAGAGGGCTCCTGTGGAGCCTTATGGACCGGAGGTGCCTGAGAAACCCCTGCTTTCTGCGTCTGGCTGCTGCCCTCGGAGGGCTCAGTGGACGCAGCAATCCCCCTGGAAGCATATCATGTGCCTTGCATCTCTGCAGCACACGTGTTTAGGAGACTCAGCCAAAACCTGGGAGGACCTGGGAGATTCTCTGGTCCAGCCCCTCACTCTACAGACAGGGAAACTGAGGCCAGCAAGGAGAGGCATGCACCAGCCACACAGGGCGTCACAGGTAGAACAGCAAGGCCATAAAGAATAAGCAGGGTTGGGGCCGAGGGCGGTGGCTCACATCTGTAATCCCAGCACTTTGGGAGGCCGAGATGGGCGGATCACGAGGTCAGGAGATCGAGACCATCCTGGCTAACACGGTGAAACCCCGTCTCTACTAGAAATACAAAAGAATTAGCCGGGCACGGTGGCAGGTGCCTGTAATCCCTACTCGGGAGGCTGAGGCAGGAGAATGGCATGAACCCAGGAGGTGGAGCTTGCAGTGAGCCGAGATCGTGCCACTGCACTCCAGCCTGGGCAACAGAGCAAGACTCTGTATCAAAAAAAAAAAAAAAAAAGTAAGCAGGGTTGGCCCCATGGGGCCTCAGCATCACTTAGGGCAGTTGTGCAAAATGCATATTATACCCTTCCCAAATCTACCGAATTGGAGCTACTGGAGTGGGAACTGGGAATGTACATTTCAACTACATTCCACTTAGTGATAAACATTAACTTTTGGGAAGAACTACTAGTAGTAGAAAGAATAGGTTTGGGCCGGGTTCAGTGCCGCATGCCTGTAATCCCAGCACTGTATAGGCGGAGACCCAAGCAGCCAGGTCAACAGAGGCCAGGCATTGGAGACCAGCCTGGCCAACATGTGAAACCCCGTCTCTACTAAAAATACGAAAATTAGCCGGGCATGGTGGTGCGTGCCTGTAATCCCAGCTACTCAGGAGGCTGAGGCACGAGAATCTCTAGAACCTGGGAGGCGGAGCTTGCAGTGAGCCTAGATTGCGCCACTGCACTCCAGCCTGGGTGACAGAGTAAGACTCCATCTGAAAAAAAAAAGAAAAGAAAAATAGGTTTGAATCCCATCTGTGCTGCCTACCAATTCACCTACTTTGGCAAGGTAATGTCTCTGAGCTCCATTTCCTCATCGGTCACTGGGGAGATTGCTGTGGAGACATCTTGAGATGGTGCATGTAGGCACACTCAGGTCCTGGGGCCTGGCACAAGGAAACACTTGCTCAATGTCACCTGTCCTCTAGACGCAAGCACAACACACAATTTCTGGAGTCCCAGAGCCCCCACTTATAGACTATATGAGCTTGGGCACATTACTTGTCTCTTTCAAGCCTCAGCTTCCTTATCCGTAAATGGAGATAATAATATTACCTCCTCCCAGGAATGCTGTGAAGGTAAAAAGTAATATCAAGTTGTAGCAGTACAGTCTAATCATGAAATAAAACCACTGTAGGTCTTTCAAGAGACAGATTTCAAGGCAGGGATTTAGTTCCACAGGGGATAGAAGAGCTAAGTTGCCAAACAGAACAGAGGCCATCTAGAGATAGGCTGCTGGAAGGACAAAGGAAGATGGCTGTTTTGTAGAGCCGGGGAGTCAAGCCAGGCACCCCAGTAGGTGCTGGAGCATGGTGGGGCAGGGGAGCTAATGCCATGGAGAATTGACTGCTGCTGGATGTGGAGATAGCACACAAGGAAGATGGGAAGGAGAGAAAGGCCCAGGCTTCGCTTTTCCCCCAACTCTGTAGTCTCCTACTAGTGCCTCTCCTTGCCCAGAGGAGGTAGAAGTCAGAAGATACAGGAGCCTGGGCAGTGTATCCAGAGACACAGAGCAGAGAGAAAGGGCAGACATTGGGCCTGAAAGCAAACAAGTAAATGCCTAGCACACACACAGAAAAGCACTTACACATTCTCAAACACAGAGGGAGCATCCTGTTAGTGCTTGACATTGTCACCGTTAACAACAAAATACAACAGCCTGAAGGAATAGGCACTTAGCAAGAAAAGTGTGTCTGTGGGAAGCCTGCCTTTTATTAGTCACGCACAAGCATCATTTCTCCAGGAGTGGCTACCACATGGAAGGAAAGTCCTGAAATTAGAGTCCCAGATGTGCTTCTTATAAAGGGAACCTCTTTGTCTATGAAAACATGAGTTTCACATGCATCCTAAGGCTGTAATGAGATCGGAGACATGAGGGTGTTTAAAAGTGCTATGCCAATACAGGGCATGCTTGTATTCTCCAAAGGGGGCATTTTCAAAAAAATAGTTGTTTCATAAGTTCTTGATTACTTAACAGAGTTCTGATAACAAAAGCGTTATTGTTTGGGGATCATATTTGTTCACAGTAACTGCATTTTATATCTTTACGATGAAAATCAATTCACTTTCACAATACTGGTTTCTTGTTTGCTAGCTCCCTGGTCTACTAGGTCATTGCACTAGGCACTGTGAAATATTCTGAAATTTACTATTTTTAATATACTGCTAAAATGTTTAATTTTCCCCCCAGAGTACTACATTATATGTTCAGGAATATTTTACTTTGTCGGTTTCAGCAAAGAGTGTTCCGGGATGTGGTCAAATAGCCAGTGCACCCGAGTGTCAACAATCATGCAGCAGCTGGCAGAGCTTGTTCGGCATTGATGAGCCAGGTGTGCAGCCTGGATCCAGGCCCACATGACAGGAGCAACCAGGGTGGCCCAAGAGGGAGACCAGGACAGACCAGGGATACAGTTGGGATGCAGCATTTGGGGGCTCAAGTAGCTCCACAGACAGGTCTGGGCCCTTTGCTTCAGCTCAGGAGGGTTCATGTGGGACTTTTGCAGGGGGAGAAGCAAGCCCCAAATTGGTGTAGTTTGACATTTGCCAAAAAAGAGAGGTGTAGGCCAAGCGTCTTAAGATATTTATCTTAAGGAACATTCCCAAGAGGGGGCAAACAGGAGATGCCAGGAATTAAGTGTATTTCGACTTGAACACAGGGATGGAAACCCCTCGTTTTCCCTGTACCATATGCAGAGAGCCAAAAGCGGTAGCATGGAGGGAACTCCTACCCAAGAACTTGGAGAAAAGCTTGTCCTCAAAGAGCTAAATCAGCAAGTCTATATGTGATATCAGATAGGGGATCTATGATTCTAGTTCTTCATGGTCTGGTCTCACCAAGACTGTTGAAATGTGTTTGAAAACACCCAAGATGCAGTAAAGTGGACCCAAGGATCACCACTGGAAAGGACTTAAATTGTGACTGCAATCAGGTAAGTAGGAACTTGGTCAACTCTGTTGAATTCTGTTAGGAGAAAAGTTGTTTGAACTTGAAAGCACAGGCAACCTCACACACAGAATACGTAAACTTGAAGACCCAGGCAGGCTAGTACCCACACAAACTCAACGGAGGGAGGAGGCAGGGTGGCCTATAGAGCCTAGCACTATAATCAGTGGACATAAATATATATGGCCTCTGAAACACACTGATTTATTATCTAAATTAGACAACTCCTTCACTTTGCTCCGATTCTATATTCATCAGGGAGCCTCCTGAGTATAATTTTGACTCCCCTAGGAAAGCTGCTGAGAGAGATAATAGGCTCATCATATTGCCTGAAATATCTCAGTCAAAAGGATGCTCAAGGTTCTTATTGCAAAATGATACTGGTACTTTGATTTATACATCAGTCTCTTGTCATGTTGGTTAATGGGAGTTTGCCCCCAGAGAACCAGATTCACACCAAGTATTCTTAAAATTTATAATGTTTGAAGCTGCAAAGCTGAAAAGCTGACCTGCTATAGTGTAGAATCTGCAGAAGGTAAATGCCAACTGAGGAGCTATGTAAGCATTCACACAGCCAACCTCCCTTGATAACATCCCAACATTGCCACATGCCACGTTTTAAATTTAAACAAATAACAGTATAACAGTGTTAGGTGTGTATGTGCCAGTTCATTTCCAATGTTCCACACTGTAAAACAGCTTGAAGCCTATAAAACTGGAGATATTATTGTCTTGGGCCAGATCTGTGCTGCAGGAAAGGATTCAGGGTCTTTGAACTATAAATAAATTCAGTTAACACTGGGCATTAAATTGTGAACTGCTACAGCATAGTTTAGATATGGTAAGTCACAGAGCAATAAGTACAGTTTTCTATGTAGCTCCAACTACATTTCCTTCAGAGCCTTTTAGACACTTCTGGGACTTTTATAGTTTCTTAATAATTTAAAACTTTTGTACCAAAAATCAAATAGTATTCTGGCCATTAAACAAATGACCCACAATATGTGATAACGTTTTAAAAATCAAGAAATAGGAGACATTATAACTAAAGAGACAAACGAATTTGGCCTATGAAAGTTTCAGATTTCCATGAAGGTAACTATCAAAATTAGAATTTAAAAGGCAAACATATTGGAAATATATTAGCAGCAAATACGGCAATAAACAAGCAAAAATTTTATTGAAAAGTATTTGAATTGCCTAATAAATAAATGAAAATTAAAAAGAGAAATCCTATTATATGCCTATTAAAAAGTAAGCAAATATACCTAACAAAAATTAAGAGATTAATATCCATTGCAAGCACAGTTGGGAAGAGTTAGATTCTTGCATGCAGCTGTTAGTGGCCCACATTTACATGATTATTTCTATTATACATCAAGAGTAATGGAATCATTTACATTCTTTTACAACTACTCTGACTTTAAGATATTTATGCTAAGGAAAATATTTATTTATTTATTTGTTTATTTATTTCTGAAAGGGTCTTTGTCACCCAGGCTGGAGTGCAGTGGTAAGATCACCACTCACTGCAGCCTCAACTTCCTAGGCTCAAGTGATCTTCCCACCTTAGCCTCCCAAGTAGCCGGACTACAGGCATGCACCACCACACCTGGCTAATTTTTTATTTTTTGTAGAGACAGTGTCTCACTATGTTGCCCAGACTGATCTCAAACTCCTGGGCTCAAGCAATCCTCCCATCTCAGCCTTCCAAAGTGCTGAGATTGTAGACATAAGCCACTGTACTTGGCCTGAACATACTTACTTTTTTTTTTTTTTTGCAGTTGCAAGATTTAATAGAATGCAAACAGAGCTCCCATACAATGGGAGGGGACCCAAAGGGGGTTGCCGTTCCCTGCTTGAATGCCTGGGTTTATATCCTGATCATTGTCCCTCCCCCTGTGCTCTCAGGCGATATATGATTTGACTATTTCTTTACCTCCTGCTTTTAGCCTTATTTGTATTTTAGTGAGCCCTCTTTACTACCTGATTGGTCAGGTGTGAGCTGAGTTATAAGCCCCGTGTTTAAAGGTAGGTGCAGTCACCTTCCCCAGCTAGGCTTAGGAATTCTTAGTCAGCCTAGGAAATCCAGCTAGTCCTGTCTCTTAGTGCCCCCTCTCAACAGGAAAACCCAAATGCTGTTGGGGAGGTTGGCCGATGACCGCTCTAACTGCTTCCTGCTGAATTGGGGCATAGTAGGGGTCGTGCAGTTGAGATTTCCTTGGGAGGGGTGCCTTCAATGTCATCAACATTGGAGAATGGGCTAGCAGGCTGGTCCAGGGGTCCACGGTAGATCTTAGTCATGGACTGCATCTGGGGCTCCATTTGAAGAACTGTTTGTAGTTTTACAGCTTTGATTCTGGAAGAGACAAACTTAAGAAGGAGGTTAAAGATACAGGGATTGAAATGTATGGCCTGAAGTGCAGGGGCATATGGGGTTTTCTAAAGGAAACCTCTAAAGTGAGGTTAGAAAAACTCCTATATGATGGGGCATCAATATTTCTGGGAAGCTGCATTCTCCATAGAAGCTCTTGGTAAGGGGAGCTACTGGTAGTACAGCGGCATGGAGGGGGTGCAGTGAGAGTGAAACAGGGTAAGAGAACAGTAAAAAGAAAAATATGACAAAGGAGGGCCATGGGGATCTACGATTCTAGTTACTTTCTTCACAGTTGTCACTTGAAGAACAGGCGCAGATCCTCTAGAGGTTCACAGGAATAGCTAGTGTTGTCTCCTGGATTTTCAGGTTCCTTTGGCAGTATCCAGGGTTTGACTTGAGTGTGATGTATCCAAGACTCCACTCCAGCCACTTTAACCACTAAGCTAAGTCCCGCTTTTTGGGGAGAGTTTCAGGTTCTTAGTAAGGCTATAGGCAACAGAGCAGGCCATGTGAGGTGGGTTTCTTGGGTTAGCTTTTTCAGATGTCGTTTGAGTGTTTCATTCATTTTCTCGACTTTTCCTGAGGATTGTGGCCTCCGGGTGCAGTGTAAGTGATATTGTATGCCTAACGCCTGGGATACTCCCTGGATTACTGCATCATTGAAAGCAAGGCCTTTGTCACTGTCATGCTGTAAGCCTTGGGGAAGTCCGAATCTGGGAATTATTTCATGAATTAGTGCCTTTATTACCTCTTGGGCCTTTTCTGTCCTATAAGGGAAGGCCTCCGCCCAACCAGTGAAAGTATGTACCCAGATTAGTAGATACTGAAATCCCTGAGATTTGCGCACGTGGGTAAAATCAGTTGCCAGGGTTCTCCTGGGTAATGGCCTGTTCTTTGTTCTCCTTAAGGAGCTTGGTGATAAGGCAGGGGATTATTTCTTTGACACACTTCACAGGCCCTGACTATCTGCTTGATAGTTTTGAAAAGGCCTGGTCCAGTAAATAATGATTTGGTCATCTGATGGGTGCTATCAATGCCTAAGTGAAAGGTTTGGTGAACAGTTTTAAGTAATTTCCATTGGTTAGCTGCAGGCAAAAGTATTTTTCCTTCTTCAGTGGCTAGCCATCCTGAGGGGAGGAAACTATGTCCTCGTGAGGTTCCTCATTCTATTTCTTCTGCTGAGTACTGGGGCTTGGTTTCCTGGAGGGGATTACCCCATACTAGGGGTCCTTCTATAAGCATTTCTGATGGAGGGTCCCACCTTGTGGCTCTTTTGGCTTCAATATATGCTTGGTGGTTCCCTTCTATTTCCCTTTCATTTCCTTTCCAATGACCCTGGCAGTGTAAGACTGCCACTTCTTTAGATTTCTGTACAGCCAATAATAATCTCCTAATGGCTTCCTGATGTTTGATAGGTGTTCCCTCGGAGGTTAGGAATTCCTTTTCTCTCCATATTGCTGCTTGGGCATGGAGGACTAGATAAGCATACTTACAGTCTGTATATATATTTACCCTTTTTCCTTCTCCTAATTCTAGTGCCCGAGTGAGGGCTATTAGTTCTGCCAGCTGAGCACTGGTCCCTGGAGTGAGGGGATTACTTTCAAGTATTCCATTATCACTGACCACTGCATACTCTGCTTTTTGAAGTCCTTTTTCTACAAAGGAGCTTCCATCAGTATACAAGTTGAGGTCGGGATCAGTCAAGGGAACCTCTAGAAGGTCCCCTCAAGTAGCATAGGTTTGAGCAATTATTTGTTGACAGTTATGTTCTATCTTTTCTTCATTGTCTGGAAGAAATGTGGCTGGGTTAAGAGTTGCACAAGTGTGCAGTCACAGCACTGGTCCTTCAAGTAATAGAGCCTGATATTTAAGCAAATGGTTGTCTGACAGCCACAAGTCTCCTTTAGCAGTGAGTATGCCATTCACATCATGAGATGTCCACACGATAAGATCTCTTCCCTGTGTTATTTTAACGGCTTCAGATACTAAGACTGCTACTGCTGCCACTACCCATAAACAATGAGGCCAACCCTTTGCCACTACATCAATTTCATTACTCAGATATGCCACAGGTTGCAAGCTGGTCCCTCAGACCTGTGTAAGGACTCCTAGAGCTATTCCTGTTTTTTCTGTGACATATAAAGAAAAGTCTTGTCCCGTGGGCAAGCTTAACACTGGGGCTTGGGTTAGGCCCTTCTTTAGGGCCTGGAAAGCCACTTCTGCTTCAGGTGTCCATTCTACTAAATGGGTATTGGTTTTCTGAGTTTCCTTAATTAGTGTGTATAATGGCCTGGCTATTTCGCCATACCTGGGAATCCATATTCTGCAGAAACCTGTTGTGCCAAGGAACCCTATTAATTGCTTCAGGGTTTTGGGATGAGGATAAGCTAGTATAGGCTGGACACATTCCTCACTGAGGGCCCTGGTGCCTTTGGATAATTTTAGCCCTAAGTATTTAAACTGTTGTAAGCAGAACTGAGTCTTTGGTTTGGAAACCTTGTAGCCACAGGTGGCAAGCTCTTGGGTGGCTTGATGGCACAAGGTTTCTGAACAGGCTGCTAGAAGTAAATCATCCACATACCAAAGGACACAAGTGTCCAAGTATGAGAACTGGCTCAAGTCTTGGGCTAATGCCTAGCCAAATAGATGGGGGCAATCCCTGAACCCTTGGGGTAAAATAGTCCAGGTGAGTTGAGACATTGGGTTCAAAGGATCTTCAAAGGCAAACAAGAATTGAGAGTCAGGATGTACAGGGATGCAGAAAAAGGCATCCTTAAGTCCCAAGACTGTAAACCACTCTGCTTCCTCTGGTATTTGGGAAAGCAGGGTATAAGGGTTAGGTAGAGCTGGGTGTAGAGGGACAACAGCCTCACTGATAATCCTGAGATCTTGCACCAGCCTCTGCTGCCCATTGGGTTTCTGTACTCCTAAAATTGGAGTATTGCAGGGGCTATTGCATGGTTTTACTAGGCCTTGGGCTTTTAGGTCCTTAACAATCTTCTGGAGTCCTTGTTGGGCCTCAGGTCTAAGGGGGTACTGCCTTTGGTAGGGAAAGGAGGTGAAATCTTTTAGTTTAACAGGATGGGCATTCTTCACTCGTCCATATTGTCCTTCTGTTGCCCAGACTTCAGGATTAATTCCTTCCTCAAGTAAGGGACAACGAACATGTGTTCCTTCTCCTATGTTCAGGTGTATAATGGCCCCTGCTTTTGCTAGAATGTCTCTCCCTAACAAAGGAGTGGGGCTTTCAGGCATAATTAGAAAGGCATATGAAAAGAGTAAAGTTCCCCAGTCACAACTTAGTGGCTGGGAGAAGTAGCTAGTGACTGCCTGTCCTAGGACCCCTAGGATAGTGACAGATTTGGAGAACAGTTGTCCGGCACAAGAGGGTAAGACTGAGAAGGCTGCACCAGTGTCCAGGAGACAGTTAACCTCCTGGCCCTCAATGGTCAAGCATACCTGGGGCTCTGTGAAGGTGATGGCATGGGCTGCCGCTTGTCCCAGGCACCCTCAGTCCTGCTGCTCGATCATCTGGTTAGTGGCTTCTGATTCAGAGGACCTTCATCCCCTGGGGCAGTGGGCCTTCCAGTGATTCCCTTGACATAAGGGGCATGGATGAGGGGGTGGCTTATTTCTACTTGCACAATCTTTTTTAAAGTGTCCTTGTAGACCACACTGGAAGCAAGCCCTATTAAGCATTCAATTTGCCCAGCCTTTCCCTTTTCCAGAGCCTCCAAAGTCCACTTGACTGAGGGCCATGACTAAAGTGGTGGCCTTCTTTTTTTATCCCGTTTGTCCCATTCGGCCTGTTCCTCCTGATCTCTATTATAAAAAACCGAGGTTGCCAAGTTCATTAGGGTTTCTAAGTTTTGCTCCGGGCCTAAGGTGGACTTTTGAAGTTTTTTCTAATGTCTGCAGCTGACTGAGTGATAAACTTATCCTTTAAGATTAGTTGGCCTTCAATAGAGTCAGGTGACAGAGAGGTATGCTTCCTCAATGCCTCCCTTAGTCTTTCCAGAAAGGCAGTAGGATTTTCTTCCTTTCCCTGTGTTATAGCGGACATCATTTAATAATTTATAGTCTTCTTCCTAGTTTTCCTTAGCCCTTTTAGCACGCAAGTTAGCAAATGTCTGCGGCACCAATCTCCATATTCTGATTCTGTGTCCCAATGAGGGTGTACACTGGGAACTGCCTGCTGGCCTGTGGGGAATTGCTCTCTTTCCTCTGTTGTCATCCTATCATTGACCTGACTGAGATACCAGAGATCGCTAAACTCTCGGAGCTGCAGTTATGGCGGCACTTCTCTCATTTGGGGCTAGTGTCTGATTTAGCAGTAACATTATGTCTCTCCACATCAGATCAAAGGATTGTCCTAACCCTTGTGAAACATCAATATAGCCATGGGTGTTATCTGAGAATTTACCTAGGTCTATTTTAATTAGCTTCAAGTCTGAAAGGGAAAAAGGTACACACACTCTGGGCCAAAGTCTCCCCCTCCCATCACTTGGAGGGGGCATAATCGGGGAATATTGGCATTCTTGGGTTCATTGTTTACCCCTTTGTCTATCTCTTTTTGGACCATTTGGGTTGAAGGGGGTCCTTATTAGTTGGGGAAGGAGCCAGGGGAATGTTGGGGCAGGGAGGTAGACTCTGAGGGCTTCCTGTAGGGCATAAATTACACTTTTTTACATAATTGAGTTGTCTCCTAATGAAAAGAAAGTTTGTACATATGGCACTTCACTACATTTGCCCTCCTTTCTAGAAAAGAGGTCTAGCTGTAAGATGGTGTTATAATTTATACTTCCCTCAGGGGGCCAGGTTTCTCCTCCTTGAAGAGGATATTGTGGCCAGGCAGTACTGCAGAAGAATATAATCTGCTTCTTTCTTAGTGTCTGAGGGTCAAATTGGTCCCAATTCTCCAGAATACATCTTAGGAGCTTTTTTGCCTCAGGGGAAATATTTCCCATCACTTTGGAGAATCCCCATATGGGCCACCAAATATTAATGGAGGGTCTTTGCTCTTAGAGCTCCCAAGATGGTGGTGGGCCACTCCCAAGATGGCAGCAAGCCTTTTATTCTCTGACCTGGGGTTCTTGGCCTCATGGATTCCATGGAATGGAACCTTGGGCCATGCGATAAGGTTATAGCTCTATTAGAAGCTGTGGGTCACAAAATAGAACTGTGGAACCCAGCAACTAGTGTTCAGCTCGATTAGGACAAACCCAGGCACTTAGCCATGCAGGAATAATGGTGAGCCTTTAGCCCATTGGGAGCAGCAATGGGCGCCTCACTGGATCAGGAGTGCAGTGGACACCCTGCTGGATCCCGAGGGGTGGAAGTCAGTGATGGGTCTGTGACAGTGGCAAACAGCAGTGGTGAACAGTGAGCGAAAGCTCAGCTTGAGCTGTAACAAACACGGACCAGAAGAGTGTGCAGTTGCAAGATTTAATAGAGTGAAAACAGAGCTTCCATACAATGAGAGGGGACCCAAAGGGGGTTACCCACATACTCAGATTTTAAAAAGCTATGTATATTGACATGAACATTTTAGTATTATGCATAATAGAAAAAAATTAATGACAACCCAAATTGCAACAATTATGAAACAATAAAACTGATTATTCTACTAAGCCCAGCTTAGTAGAATGTGATGCAGTCATTTAAAATTGTAATGCTTAGACATCTGTAACACTTTGGGAAAGTGTTTAGAATGCACTAAACAAAAATCTAAGTACCTGCTTATAAAGTGTGATGTATTTGAATCCCAGCTCTACCATTTACCAGCTGTAAGGTGTTGCAAATATTACTTAATCTCTGTGCCTCAGTTTTTCAGTTTGTAAAATAGAAAAAGTGATAATACCTACCTAGTAATGTTGGTGTACAGATTAAATGAGTCATTGTACATAAAACTGCTTAGAAAACTCACACATAATAAGTGCTATGTGAATGTTTCTGATTCTTTGTCATTAGAATATTTCCCATCATATCATTATCATAAACTTTATAATAAATAAAAATTAGAATTTAAAAATCCCCTTCTTAGATATTGTTGCTAAAACATATTTCATATTCTTTAAGAATAACCCACAGTAAGCTGGTGGTGAAGGGTGGCTCATGCTTGTAATCCCAGCACTTTGAAAGGCCAAGGTGGGTGAATCACCTGAGGTCAAGAGTTCGAGACCAGCCTGGCCAACAGGCTGTCTCTACTAAAAATACAAAAATTAGCCAGACATGGTGGCAGGTGCCTATAATCCCAGCTACTCAGGAGGCTGAGGCAGGAAAATCTCTTGAACCCAGGAGGTGGAAGTTGCAGTGAGCTGAGATTGCACCACTGCACTCCAGCCTGGGCAACAGAGTGAGACTCTGTCTCAAAAAAAAAAAAAAAAAAAAAAAAAAAAAAAAAAAAAAAACACAGTATCCTCAAGAACATTTAATTCAATGATACATATTATGCACTTGCTAGGTATCAAGCCCCATGTGACCCCTGCCCTAAGGGAGCTTACAGTCAGTTAAAGCAGAAGAAATCACACAATCTCAACAGTCCCGATGGCCTCAGCTTTGCACATCACTCTCCCATCCTAAATTGCAAATGCCATTTCATCATTTTATCATTTTTGGCCACTGTTAATGCACCCTGAAGATTTGTTTTACATTATATTTATATAAGGAGTCCTAAGGTACATAAAGTGTTCCTGTTTTGAGTAGGCTTCTATTTTTGCTAGATTTGAACAAGTGTAGTAATTTCAATTTCCTGTCGTTATTTAACAATTCTCATTTCACACAGGTATCATTTAGGTGTTAACACAAAAAAGTGGGTTTTTCAAAACTTGTTTAAATCTCCATATTTTTTAGCATCTTGACCTTCTAAATCAACACAAAATCTTCAATTCTGCAAAGATACAATGCATTCCATTCCTGTTTCCATATTCCCAATCATTCAACAAATGTTTATTGAGTACGTGTTATGTACCAGACACATTCAGTTCTAGGCACCGGGGATGAGAAGACAGTTCCTGTCTCAAGGTTTGCTCCTTCTAAATGGGGGGAAGCTCCCATCACAATGTGAAGAATGAGAATAATAATAAGAGTGTGTACTGGAACTATGGAGCAAGGAGTTGGAAACCAAAGGAAAGCATCCTGATCCATTCTGAAAACAGACCTTTTAAAGAATAAGGCATTTGAAGCCAGTCCTAGAGGCCATCTGATGATAACTAGGCAGAAAAATCCTTCCAGGATAATAATGTAGACTAAGCAAAGCTAAGAAAGCATAAGAGAGCATGATGTGTTTTAAAAACACTTAGGTTCAGCTAGGCGTGGTGGCTCATACCTGTAATCCCAGCACCTTGGGAGGCTGAGGTGGGTAGATCACTTGAGGCCAGGAGTTTGAGACCAGCCTGGCCAACATAGAGAAACTCCGTCTCTACTAAAAAATACAAAAATTAGCTGGGTATGGTGGTGGCTTGTAATTCCAGCTACTCAGGAGGCTGAGGCTCAAGAATCACTTGAGCCTGGGAGGCAGAGGCTGCAGTAAGCTGAGACTGCACCACCGCACTCCAGCCTGGGTGACAGAGTGATACTCTATCTCAAAAATAAAACAAAAACAAAAAAAACCACTTAGGTTAAATGGAACAAAATCATGGGTAGAGAGTGTTAAATAAAAGAGGAAGCAAACATCCCTTACAACCCCTACTGAAGACATTGAGATTTATCTTTCTCGGAAGAGAAAGTCAAAAAAAAAAAAAAAAAAAAAACACAGCAACAAAAAAACAACCAACCTGTAGGCCAGGGAATAGAATCTTCAGATTTGCATCACAAAAAATCCATCTGATGAAAACACGAAAGAAGAGAGACTGGCAAAAAGAGTTCAGCCAGGAGGCTTGTGAAGTAGTAAAACAATAAATTAAGAGGGCCTGCACTACGACAGTGACCACAGCAAAGATTGGATAGTGGGTATACTTAAGGCTATACAGAAGACTAAATTTAAAAGAAAACCCCATGCACAAATACTGCATGGAGTATAACAATCCCTTGAATGCACAGAATAGCTCACGAGAAAGGAGAAGGCTCCTACACCTCAGGAAAAGTAAAGGTGGGGGATGCAGGGAGGGAGAGCATCAAGATAAATAGCTAATACATGCAGGGCTTAATACCTAGGTGATGGGTTGACAGGTGCAGCAAACCACCATGGCACACGTTTACTTATGTAACAAATCTGTACATCCTGCACATGCATCCCGGGATTTAAAATAAAATAAAATTAAATTTTAAAAATTCAAAAAGAAAAGGTGTTGAACAACAACAACAGCAAGAAAAGTAAAGACTAGAAAAACCTGTCCACAAACACAAGGAGATGACAAGGAAGCTGGTCTATCCTAACACAAGCTCTGATGGAAAAAAAACCCTCCCTGATAATTTGAAACAATAGGTCTGCCCTCACCTAAGCTTGTGGTTGAAATTTACACCATGTGAGGATTCTGGAGCATGGAGCCTAAGAAAATAACATAAACATGGAACAGTATAAAATAAGATCTATGGTGAGGAAAAAAAAAAGTAAGATACAAAACAGTGCAGGTAATAGAATGCCACTAATGTAAAAGGTAATAATAGCCACGTACATATATGTTGCATGTGCACAGACCATCTTACCTAAAAATGTGTTCCAGGCTCAGTCTTTGATCCTCATCTCTCCTCTAGTGATACTCACTCTATTAGTGATCTCACCTAGTCTCAAGGCTTGTTGATCACTTTAAACTGGTTGCTCTCAAATTTATACTTCTGGCCCAGACCTCTCTTCCACATCCCAGACTTGGATATTCAACAGCCAACTCAAAATCTCTACTTAGATGCATGAGACATCTAAAATCCAAAACTTTTCTTATATCCTGTCAAGCCTGTTCCTCCACATCCTTCCCCATTTTCACTGACAGTAAATCCATCCTTCCAGCTGCTTGGTTCTAAACCCTTAGAGTCATCCTTGAGTCTGTGCTGGCTCTCACATCCCACATCCAATTCATTAGGAAAGACCATTGGATCTATCTTCAAGATATGTCTGGAATCCTACTACATTACACCTTCTCCATGGCCACCACCCTGGACAAAATAATCATCATAAGAATTCCTGTGTATTGTAAATTTTGAAACATCATATTTTCCTGCTGTCTCAACATTCCCATGAATAGACTGGGAGCATTCCACCCAGGCAACCACATGAGCTTATGTGATAATATTGATGCAAGACCTAAGTTCTCCTTCTTGCTCTTCCCAGACTGTGACCAGTGATATTCAAATACACCAGTGAAATCACCTTGCAACTTTTCTTATATACCCTACCCTAACCCCGAATTACTTGGCCCAGTGTCCTCATTCTTTCACTTCTTCCCACTGCTTGGCTGAGCTTATTCCTTTGGTGCCCTTCCTGTGTGACCCTCTTGTGGTGTGCAGTGACTCTATCTCTCTAGGACCTGTGAGGATAACAAACTATGTTTTCCTATGCCTCTTTTGTGTCCCTTTTTGTGGCCTCCTCAAACTGATCATCTCATGAAAGAATATAAGACAACCTGCATCACTGCACCAACTTCTCACAGGTCTCCCTGCTTCTACCTTTTTTCCCCCCACCACACTCACACACTGTAATTTAAATTTAGAAGCCAGAGTGAGCCTTTAAAAATAGAAGATCATGGCTGGGGGCGGTGGCTCACACCTGTAATCTCAGCACTTTGGGAGGCCGAGGCAGGCAGATCACTTGAGGTTAGGAGTTTGAGACCAGCCTGGCCAACATGGTGAAACCTTGTCTCTACTAATAATATAAAAATTAGCTGGGCATGGTGGTGCATGCCTGTAATCCCAGCTACTTGGGAGGCTGAGGCAGGAGAATCACTTGAACCCAGGAGGCGGAGGTTGCAGTGAGCCGAGATCATGCCACTGCACTCCAGCCTGGGTAATACAGCAAGACTCCATCTCAAAAATATATATATATGATTATATATATATAATCTCAAATTATATATATATAATCTCAAAAATATATATATATGATTATATATATATATAATCATTATATATATATAATTATATATATATATAATCATTATATATATATATGATCATATATATATATAATCATTATATATATATATGATCATATATATATATAATCATGCCACTGTTTGGCTCAAATTCCTGCAATGGCTTCCAGTGTCACCCAAAGTAAGAGCCAAAGTCCTCCCAATGGCTTACAAGAGTTTGTCTGATCTGTGCTCCCGTACCTCTAGATATTTCACTACTCCCCATTCCTGCCCTCCACTGCAGCGCATTAGGCTCCTTGCTATTTTGTGAGCATGCCAGGCATGTTCCTTCCTTATACCCCTTGGTCTAACTGTTCCCTTGGCCTGGAACATGCATCCCCACTTATCCACTTGCTAATGAGTTGCCTTTTAAAGTCTTTGATCAAGTCTCATCAAGTCAAGGAGACTTACCATGAGGATATCATGTATCAAGGCAGCTGGTCCCTGGCCCCAGCACTCTTATTCTTCTAACACTGCTTTACTTGTCCCATTCACCTATTACTCTGACTGTCAATCATATTATACAATTTACTTATTGGTTGTGTTTGCTATTTATTTTCTGCCCCCCTCCCCAGTATATATACACACACACACACTCCCCTAGAAGGTAAACTTTCTGGAAGCAGGAATTTTTGTCTGTTTTTTTCATTGATGTATCCCAACTTCCTAGAACAAGGCCTGGAACATAGACACTCAGCATTTGTTAAATAAATGAAGAAAAGAATAAGAAACTGCCAACAGCACTTCCATCTGGGAGGGTAAACTGTGTGAATGGAGTACAGAGATGGAAAGAAACCTCTTTCACATTGCAACTTACATTAACTATTCAAAAGAATCAATAAAAAATCAAAATATCCAAAACACACACAAAAAATAAATGTAGTACTAGGTTGGTGATACTTCCTTGAAATCTAGTATAAGTAAAGAAAGCCACTCTTAGGGATGACTTGATCTGGATCTCACAGTACTCCCATAGGTAAAAGCCTGCTGAAGATAAGCTCGCAATCCAACATTACAGAACACAAAACCAAAAGTCTGCCATAAGTAAATTTTATGATTAAATAGTCCCCATGATCTTCAGATAACATATAATCACATAGAAACCACTATATATGACTATAGATATTTTCAAAAGAATTGAGATATGAGAAGAAAATAAGACACTGAAAAAATATTTTAAAGGTTAAAAATGGAAACTTTTAGAAATGTAAAATGGTGTTATCAAAATTTCAAGCACTCAATGATATGTTAAACAACAAATTTGACACTCTTTCCAGACACTCTGTAAACACATCTGAAGAACTAATCAAGGCAGCATAAAGTGACAAAGATATAGAAAATGTGAACATTCCAAAAGTAGAAAACGGAAAACATGAAAAAGAAAATTTTTTCAAGTAGATAATTGTTGAGAATTGTACAAAATTAATGAAATCCAATAATTCAGATTTTAAAAGTATAAAAATTCCTGAGCAAGATAAGCAAAAATAAATTCATATCTAGATATATCATAGTTACTCTGTAGAACACCAGTTAAAAAGAAATTTTAAAAGCAAACAATAAGTAAATATAAATTACTAACAAAGGAGTAACAAATCAATAGCAGATTTCTTATTAACAATAACAGAAGATAGAAGGCTACTGAATAATATCTTCAAAAGTCAAAAACCAAAAAACCACTTACATCCAACTCTCATTCAAAAATTAGGGTGAGGCTAGGTGTCATGGCTCACACCTGTAATCCCAGCACTTTAGGAGGCCAAGGCAGGAGAATCACTTGAGCCCAGAAATTAAAGATTGTCCTGGGCCATATGGCAAGACTCCATCTCTACAAAAACTTTACAAAAAAAATTTATCTGAGCATAGTGGTGCTCACCTGTAGTCCCAGCTACTTGGGAGGCTGAAGTGGGACCACATTTGAGCCTGAGAGGTTGAAGCTGCAGGGAACAAAGATTGCACCACTACACTCCAGCCTGGGTGACAGAGCGAGACTCTACCTCAAAACAAAAATTAGAATGAAATAAAGACATTTTTGGAAAAGTAAAGACAAAAGTGTTTAGCTAATAGATCTTTAAGGAAAACATTAATAGTGGATATCTTAGGAAAGAAGGAACTGGAAAGCAAAACAAATTAAATGTAAAAAGAAATGATGAGTACAGAAATTCATAAATATCTAATGAAAACTTTGTCTAATACAATAATTATAAGTAATGAGAATTATAAAACTAAGATGGAACTAACCAACTGGACAATAATAATATGTAAATTTATGGTGGACAGTAATTGAAGTTAAAGCATTCCTAGAACCTTGTATTGTTTCACAGGAAGGTATGTAGAGATATTAATAACATGATTTTATTAAGTTAATAAATGATAAAATATGAACTACTGAAAAATGGAAATAGGATTCTGATTAATGAAATTTACAAACCTCTCAGAGGAAAAGAAAGACAAGAAAGGAGCAAAATAAAGTAGAATAGAAAAAGGAACAATGTGGTTTTTAAAATTTCTAGCTGAAATTTGCATTGTACAAAAAAAGTTTAACTGTATTTTTTTATTTTTTAGTTTTAGATTCAGGGGGTACATGTGCAGGTTTGTTACATAGGCTTATTGCATGATGTTGAGGTTTGAGCTTCTAGTGATCTCGTCCCCTAAGTAGTGAACATAGTACCCAATAAGCAGTTTTTTATCCCATGCACCTCTCCCAACTCTCCCCACTTTTGGAATCCCCTGTGTTTATTGTTCCGATCCTTGTGTCCATATGTACCCAATGTTTAGCTCTCACTTATAAGTGATAACATGCAGTATTTGGTTTTCTGTTTCTGCATTAATTTGCCTAGGATAATGGCCTCCAACTGCATCCATGTTGCTGCAAAGGACATGATTTCATTCTTTTTTATGGTGGCTGTGTGGTGTTCCAGAGTGTACACGTACCACATTTTCTTTATCCAATCCACCATTGAAGAGAACCTGTCTTTGTTATGGTAAATGGTGCTGCAACAAACATACAAGTGCAAATTTCTTTTTGGTAGAACAGTTTTATTTTCCTTTGGGTATATACCCAGTAATGTGATTGCTGGGGTAAATGGTAATTCCATTTTTAGTTCTTTGAGAAATCTCCAAACTGCTTTCCACAAAGGCTAAACTAATTTGCATTCCCACCAACAGTGTGTAAGCTTTCCCTTTTCTCTGTAACCTCACCAGCATCTGTTATTTTTTGACTTTTTAATAATAGCCATTCTGACTGGTATTGGGGAACCTGCCCCGATAGTCATGTAGGTTCTTTTCTATTTTCCCTAAGTGTCAGCTGGCCTGAGAAATAAAGGAACAGAGTACAAAAGAGAGAAATTTTAAAGCTGGGTGTCCAGGACAGACATCACATGTTGGCAGGTTCCGTGATGCCCTCTGAGCCATAAAACCAGCAAGTTTTTATTAGTGAATTTAAAAAGGGGAGGGGGTGTACAAATAAGGTGAGGGTCACAGAGATCCCATGCTTCACAAGGTAATAAGATATCACAAGACAAATGGAGGCAGGGTGAGATCACAGGACCACAGGACCAGGGCAAAATTAAAATTGCTATTGAAGTTTCGGGCACGCATTGTCATTGATAACATCTTATCAGGGGACAGGGTTTGAGAGCAGACAACTGGTCTGACCAAAATTTTTTAGGTGGGAATTTCCTCATCCTAATAAGCCTGGGAGTGCTATGGGAGACTGGGGCTTATTTCATCCCTACAGCTTCAACCATAAAAGACAGCTGCCCCCCGAAGTGGCCATTTTAGGGGCCTACCCTCAGGGACGCATTCTCTTTCTCAGGGACGTTCCTTGCTGAGAAAAAGAATTCAGCGATATTTCTCCCATTTGCTTTTGAAAGAAGAGAAATATGGCTCTGTTCTGCCCGGGTCACTGGTGTTCAGAGTTTAAGGTTATCTCTCTTGTTCCCTGAACATTGCTGTTATCCTGTTCTTTTTTCAAGGTGCCCAGATTTCATATTGTTCAAACACACATGCTCTACAAACAATTTGTGCATTAATGCAATCATCACAGGGTCCTGAGGCAAAATAAATCCTCCTCAGCTTATGAAGATGATGGGATTAAGAGATTAAAGTAAAGACAGGCATAGGAAATCATAAGGGTATTGATTGAGGAAGTGGTAAGTGTCCATGAAATCTTCACAATTTATGTTCAGAGATTGCAGTAAAGACAGGTGTAAGAAATCATAAAAGTATTAATTTGGGGAACTAATAAATGTCCATGAAATCTTCACAATTTATATTCTTCTGCCATGGCTTCAGCTGGTCCCTCCATTCAGGGTTCCTGACTTCCTGCAACAGACTGGTATGAGATGGTATCTCATTGAGGTTTTGATTTGCATTTCTCTAATGATTAGTGATGTTGAGCATTTTTTCATATGTTTGTTGGTCACTTATAGGTCTTCTTTTGAGAGGTGTCTGTTCTTGTCCTTTGTCTACTTTGTAATGGGGTTATTTGGCTTTTCCTTGTTTATTTTTTGAATTCTCTATAGATTCTGGATATTAGTCTTTTGTCAGATTTATAGTTTGCAAATATTTTCTCCTGTTCTATAGGTTGTCTCTTTACTCTGTTGATAGTTTCTTCTGCTGTGCAGTAGCTCTTTAGTTTAATTAGGTCCCAATTGTCAATTTTTTGTTTTGTTGCATTGGCTTTTGAAGACTTAGTCATAAATTTTTTGCCTAGGCCAATGTCTAGAAGAGTATTTCCTAGGTTGTCTTCTAGGATTTTTTATAGCTTGAGATCTTACATTTAAGTCTTTAATCCATCCTAACTTTTGTATAAGGTGAGAGGTAGGAGCACAATTTCATTGCTCTGCATATAGTTAGACAGTAATATTATATTTTATCAATTCTAACATGATTATTTTTAAACAGAATAGTATAATGAATTCATGTGTCATATTTTCCAGCTTCAACAATAATCACATTTTGCCATCTTTGTTTCATCTAATTCCTCTGTCACCTTTTTTGAAAAATTTTGTGAAATTGTTTTAAGGCAAACACGGGCATCATATTATGTCATTTATCGATACTTCAGAATGTAACACCAACAATGCTAACAAAAGGACTTTTCAAAACAAACCACTACATCATTATCTCAAATAGCAAAAATAACAAAAATCCTTCAATATTTTTAAATACTCAATCTGTGTTCAATTCTCCCTAAATTCTCAAAACGTTTTTCATGCCAGGTGTGGTGATGCATGCCTGTAATCCCAGCTATTTGGGAGGCTGAGGCAGGAGGATGGCTTGAGCCCAGGAGTTCAAGGCTGTAGTGAGCTAGGATCACACCAGTGCACTCCAGCCTGGGTGACAGAGTGAGACATTGCCTCTAAAATAAATAAATAAATATTCTGCCTGACTGTCTGGGGGCTTAAAAAAACAAAAATAAATAAAACTTAAATATAAAACCTTAAAATTATTTTTAAAAAATCCTTGAAGCAAACCTATGAAATACCATTCTAGACATAGGCCCTGGCAAACATTTCATGATGAAAATGCAAAAACTAGTTGCAACAAAAACAAAGTTTGACAAATATTACCTAATTAAAGAGCCTTTGCACAGGAAAAGAAACTATTAACAAAGTAAACAGACAACCCACAGAATGGGAGAAAATATTTGCAAACTTGCATCTGATACAGGTCTAATATCCAGAATCTATAAGGGACTTAGTCAAATTAACAAGCCAAAAACAAACCATAACATCATTAAAACAAGTAGCTGGTATTAAAAGTGTGTACCACCACACCCAGTATAAAAAATGTTTTGAGATATTTAGGTAAAATTGAACACAGATTGGGTATTAAAAACATTGAAGCATTTTTGATAATTTTGCTATTTGAAATAATGATGTTGTGGTCTGTGCTTGTTAATTTGCTTAACCCCATTAAAAATTGGGCAAAGGACACGAATAGACACTTTTCAAAAGAAGACATACAAGCAACCAAAAAGCATGTGAAAAAATGTTCAACATTACTAATCATTAGAGAAATGGAAATCAAAACCACAATGAGATACCATCTCACACCAGTCAGAATGGCAATTATTAAAAAGTTGAAAAAATAACAGATGATGGCAGGGTTGCAGAGAAAAGGGAAAGTTTATACAGTGCTGGTGGGAATGTAAATTCATTCAGCCAGTGTGAAAAGCAGTTTAGCAATTTCTCAAAGACATTAAAACTATCATTCAAACCAGCAACTATTGAGTATATACCCAAAGGAATATAAATTGTTCTGCCATAAAGACACATGCACATGTATGTTCATTGCAACACTATCCACAACAGCAAAGACATGGAATCAACCTACATGCCCATCATTGGTAGACTGGAATAAGAAAATGTGGTACATATACACCATGGAATACTATGCAGCCATAAAAAAGAACGAGATCATGTCCTTTGCAGGAACATGGATGCAGCTGGAGGCAATCATCCTGAGCAAACTAATGCAGGATCAGAAAACCAAAAATCACATGTTCTCACTTATAATTGGGAGCTAAACATTGAGTACACATGAATACAAAAAAAAGGGAACAATACACACTGGACCTACTTGAAGGTCAAGGGTGGGAGGAGGGTGAGGATCAAAAAACTACCTATTGGGTAATATGCTTACCTGGGTGATGAAATAATCTGTAAACCAAACCCTGGTGACACACAATTTACCTATATAACAAACCTGCACATGTACCCCTGAACCTAAAAAAAAGTTTAAAAATAAATTTATTAAATTAAACTTTTCATACACATGGTTTGTTCAAATCAGGATTTTGTTAAATTCATGCATTGCATTCTATTCATGTCTTTATAATCTCTTTATACCCATCACAGTTCCCTCCACACTCTTTATTGTTTTTATTTTGTATTTTGTGTTCATTTCATGGTGCATTGTAGTGCTATTTATTTGTTGGAGAAACGTATAGAATTTTTCATTTTTTGGATTCAGCTGGTTGCATTCATGTGGTATTGGTTAGCATGTTACTCTATCTCCTGTATATCCTGTCAATTCTCATTAGATTTAAAGGTTTGATCAGATTTAGATGAAATGTTTTCTTTTTCTTCTGTTTTTTTTCGCAGGAGTACTTAATAGATGATATTGTGTACTTCCTAATTAATCTCAGCAAAAGGCATATAATATCTGATTGTCCCATTATTAAAGAAGTAAAGGTTGATCAGTCTGATTCATCCCTTATAAAGTGTCCAATCGACTGTATGCATGAGAGTGTTAGTAGCCATTGATGACCATTGCCTAGATCCATTATTCCAATAAAGCTGTAAAACAATGCTTTGAAAGATATACCATTTCCTCAACATTTATTAGTTGAAGCTTTTCCATAAGGAATTTTCTCTCATCAACTATTTGCTTACCCTGAAATGGAGGTAACCTACAAAAGACAGTATACGTGCTTAATTCTTTTCATGCATCTGTGTTTAAAATACTAATTTGGTCTCCTAGCAAGTTCAAAAAAATTATAAATAAAATGTCACTTTCAATTTCATATTGAATTCACAGATTTATATATTCGAATTATATCAATTCATTGAAGACTTTTTTTAACTCTCAATTAGTCCGCTTTCTGACCATTTGCTCTTGTGTGCTTTTAACACTACCCCAGTAGTATTTGAGCACTTCCCTGCCATCTCACATGAATAGATATCCTAGGCTTATTTTCTGTTTCTTGTTCCATACTTGGCATCAGCAATTTCTCAAAAGAGTGCTGGTTCCTTTTACTAAAAAATGTTATTTAGGGAACACAATCTCAACACTAGAGGCACTCATCACTACTGGGTTGTCATTGCTTTTAGAGCTTTCAGTTGACAAAGCTAGGAAATACAAAGTTTTTTTTCTTTCTTTTTGAGACGGAGTCTCCCTCTGTCACCCAGGCTGGAGTGCAGTGGCGTGATCTCCACTCACTGCAAGCTCTGCCACCCAGGCTCACACCATTCTCTTGCCTCAGCCTCCCGAGTAGCTGGGACTACAGGCACCTGCCACCACACCGAACTAATTTTTTATATTTTTAGTAGAGACGGTGTTTCTCTGTCTTAGCCAGGATGGTCTCGATCTCCTGACCTTGTGATCTGCCAAAGTGCTGGGATTATAGGTGTGAGCCACCGCACCTGGCCCAGAGTTTTTAGAAATAGAAAGGTGAGGCTGGATGTGGTGGCTCATGCCTGTATTCCCAGTGATTCAGGAGGCTGAGGCAGGAGGGTCACTTAAGGCCAGGAGTTCAAGACCAGCCTGGGCAACAAAGCAAGACACAATCTCTTAAAAAAAAATAAAAAACTATTCCATATTGATATTCCCAATTGCATGACTTTTACTTAAATTCTTTTTTTTTTTAATTATACTTTAAGTTCTAGGGTACATGTGCACAATGTGCAGCTTTGTTACATATGTATACATGTGCCATGTTGGTTTGCTGCACCCATTAACTCATCATTTACGTTAGGTATTTCTCATAATGCTATCCCTCCCCCATCCCTCCAACCCACGACAGGCCCTGGTGTGTGATGTTCCCTGCCCTGTGTCCAAGTGTTCTTATTGTTCAATTCCCACCTATGAGTGAGAATATGCAGTGTTTGGTTTTCTGTCCTTGTAATAGTTTGCTAAGAATGATGGTTTCCAGTTTCATCCATGTCCCTACAAAGGACATGAACTCATCTTTTTTATGGCTGCATGGTATTCTATGGTGTATATGTGCCACATTTTCTTAAGCCAGTCTATCATTGATGGACATTTGGGTTGGTTCCAAGTCTTTGCTATTGTGAATAGTGCTGCAATAAACATACATGTGCATGTATTTTTATAGTAGCATGATTTATAATCCTTTGGGGATATACCCAATAATGGGATCTCTGGGTCAAAAGATATTTCTAGTTCTAGATCCTTGAGGAATTGCCACACTGTCTTCCACAATGGTTGAACTAGTTTACATTTCCACCAACTGTGTAAAAGTGTTCCTATTTCTCCACATGCTCTCCAGCACCTGTTGTTTCCTGACTTTTTAATGATCACCATTTTAACTGGTGTGAGATGGTATCTCTCTGTGGTTTTGATTTGCATTTCTCTGATGACCAGTGATGATGAGCACTTTTTCATGTGTCTGTTGGCTGCATAAATGCCTTCTTTTGAAAAATGTCTGTTCATATCCCTTGCCCACTTTTTGATGGGGTTGTTTGATTTTTTCTTGTAAATTTGTTAAAGTTCTTTGTAGATTCTGGATATTAGTCCTTTGTCAGATGGGTAGATTGCAAAAGTTTTCTCCCATTCTGTAGGATGCCTGTTCACTCTGATGGCAGTTTCTTTTGCTGTGCAGAATCTCTTTAATTTAATTAGATCCCATTTGTTAATTTTGGCTTTTGTTGCCCTTGCTTTGGGTGTTTTAGTTATGAAGTCCTTGCCCATGCCTATGTCCTGAATAGTATTGCCTAGGTTTTCTTCTAGGCTCTTTATGGTTTTAGGTCTAACATTTAAGTATTTAATCCATCTTGAATTAATTTTTGTATAAGGTGTAAGGAAGGGATCCAGTTTCAGCTTTCTACATATGGCTAGCCAGTTTTCCCAGCACCATTTATTAAATAGGGAATCCTTTCCCCAGTTGCTTGTTTTTGTCAGGTTTGTTAAAGATCAGATGGTTGTAGATGTGTGGCATTATTTCTGAGGCCTCTGTTCTGTTCCATTGGTCTATGTGTCTGTTTTGGTACCAATACCATACTGTTTTGGTTACTGTAGCCTTGTAGTATAGTTTGAAGTCAGGTAGCATAATGCCTCCAGCTTTGTTCTTTTTGCTTAGGATTGTATTGGCAGTGTGGGCTCATTTTTGGTTCCATGTGAACTTTAAAGTAGTTTTTTCCAATTATGTGAAAAAAGTCATTGGAAGCTTGATGGGGATGGCATTGAATCTATAAATTACCTTGGGCAGTATGGCCATTTTAATGATATTGATTCTTCTTATCCATGAGCATGGAATGTCTATTTTTTTGTGTCCTCTTTTATTTTGTTGAGCAGTGATTTGTAGTTCTCCTTGTAGAGGTCCTTCACATCCCTTGTAAGTTGGATTGCTATGTATTTTATTCTTTTTGTAGCAATTGTGAATGGGAGTTCACTCACGATTTGGCTCTCTATTTGTCTGTTATTGGTGTATAGGAATGCTTGTGATTTTTGCACATTGATTTTGTATCCTGAGACTTTGTTGAAGTTGCTTATCAGCTTAAGGAGATTTGGGGTGAGACGATGGGGTTTTCTAAATATACAATCATGTCATCTGCAAACAGGGACAATTTGACTTCCTCTTTTCCTAATTGAATACCCTTTATTTCTTTCTGTTGCCTGGTTGCCCTGACCAGAACTTCCAACAGTATGTGGAATAGGAGTGGTGAGAGAGGGCATCTCTGTCTTGTGCCAGTTTTCAAAGGGAATGCTTCCAGTTTTTGCCCATTCAGGATGGTATTGGCTGTGGGTGTGTCCAAAATAACTCTTATTATTTTGAGATATGGTCCATCAATACCCAGTTTATTGAGAGTTTTTAGCATGAATGTTGTTAAATATTGTTGAACTCCTTTTCTGCATCTATTGAGATGATCATGTGGTTTTTGTCTTTGGTTCTGTTTATGTGATGGATTACATTTATTGATTTGTGTATATTGAACCAGTCTTGCATCCCAGGGAGGAAGCCAACTTGATCTTGGTGGATAAGCTTTTTGATGTGCTGCTGGATTCAGTTTGCTAGTATTTTATTGAGGATTTTTGCATCGATGTTCATCAGGGATATTGGTCTAAAAATTCTCTTTTTTTATTGTGTCTCAGCCAGGCTTTGGTATCAGAATGATGCTGGCCTCATAAAATGAGTTAGGGAGGATTCCCCCTTTTTCTATTGATTGGGATAGTTTCCGAAGGAATGGTACCAGCTCCTCTTTGTACCTCTGGTAGAATTCAGCTGTGAATCTGTCTGGTCCTGGACTTTTTTTGGTTGGTAGGCTATTAATTATTGCCTCAATTTCAAAGCCCTGTTATTGGTCTATTCAGGGATTCAACATCTTCCTGGTTTAGTCTCGGGAGGGTGTACATGTCCAGGAATTTATCCATTTCTTCTAGATTTTCTAGTTTATTTGTGTAGAGGTGTTTACAGTATTCTCTGATGGTAGTTTGTATTTCTGTGGGATCGGTGGTGATATCCCCTTTATCATTTTTTATTGCTTCTATTTGAGTCTTCTCTCTTTTCTTCTTTATTAATCTTGCTAGCAGACCATCTATTTTGTTGATCTTTTCAAAAAACCAGCTCCTAGTTTCACTGATTTTTTGAAGGGATTTTTGTGTCTCTATCTCCTTCAGTTCTGCTGTGATCTTAGTTATTTCTTGCCTTCTGCTAGCTTTTGAATTTGTTTGCTCTTGCTTCTCTAGTTCTTTTAGTTGTGATGTTATGGTGTCAATTTTAGATCTTTCCTGCTTTCTGTTGTGGGCATTTAGTGCTATAAATTTCCCTCTACACACTGCTTTAAATGTGTCCCAGAGATTCTGGTATATTGTGTCTTCGTTCTCACTGGTTTCAAAGAACATCTTTATTTCTGCCTTCATTTCATTATTTACCCAGTAGTCATTCAGGAACAGGTGGTTCAGTTTCCATGTAGTTGTGCAGTTTTGAGTGAGTTTCTTTTTTCTTTTTTTTTGAGATGGAGTTTCACTCTTGTTACCCAGGCTGGAGTGCAATGGCGCAATCTCGGCTCACCGCAACCTCTGCCTCCCAGGTTCAAGCAATTCTCCTGCCTCAGCCTCCCTAGTAGCTGGGATTATAGGCATGTGCCACCACGCCTGGCTAATCTTTTTGTATTTTTAGTAGAGACAGGGTTTCTCCATGTTGGTCAGGCTGGTCTCGAACTCCCGACCTCCGGTGATCCACACGCCTAGGCCTCCCAAAGTGCTGGGATTAGAGGCAATGAGCCACCGCACCCAGCCTTGAGTGAGTTTCTTAATCCCAAGGTCTAATTTGATTGCACTGTGGTCTGAGAGACTGTTTGTTGTGATTTCTGTTCTTTTACATTTGCTGAGGAGTGCTTTACTTCCAACTATGTGGTCAATTGTGGAATAAGTGTGATATGGTGCTGAGAAGAGTGTATATTCTGTTGAAATGGGGTGGAGAGTTCTGTAGATGTCTATTAGGTCTGCTTGGTGCAGAGCTGAGTTCAAGTCCTGGATATCGTTGTTAACATTCTGTCTCATTGATCTGTCTAATATTGACAGTGGGGTTTTAAAGTCTCCCATTATTATTATGTAGGAGTCTAAGTCTCTTTGTAGGTCTCTAAGGACTTGCTTTATGAATCTGGGTGCTCCTGTATTGGGTGCATATATATTTAGGATACTTAGCTCTTCTTATTGAATTGATCCCTTTGCCATTATGTAATGCCCTTCTTTGTCTCTTTTGGTCTTTGTTAAAGTCTGTTTTATCAGAGAATAGGATTGCAACCCCTGCTTTTTATTTTACTTTCCATTTGCCTGGTAAATTTTCCTCCATCCCTTTAGTTTCAGCCTATGTGTGTCTCTGCATGTGAGTTGGGTCTCCTGAATACAACACACTGATGGGTCTTAACTCTTTGTTTAATTTGCCAGTCTGTCTTTAACTGGGGCATTTAGCCCATTTACATTTAAGGTTAATATTGTTATGTGTGAATTTGATCCTGTCATTATGATGCTAGCTGGTTATTTTGCTCATTAGTTGATGCAGTTTCTTCCTAGCATCAATGGTCTTTACAATTTGGCATGTTTTTGCAGTGGCTGGTACTGGTTTTTCCTTTCCATGTTTAGTGCTTCCTTCAGGAGCTCTTGTAAGGCAGGCCTAGTGGTGACAAAATCTCTCAGCATTTTCTTGTCTGTAAAGGATTTTATTTCTCCTTCACTTATGAAGCTTAGTTTGGCTGGATATGAAATTCTGGATTGAAAATTCTTTTCTTTAAGAATTTTGAATATTGGCCCCCACTCTCTTCTGGCTTGTAGAGTTTCTGCAGAGAGATCTGCTGTTAATCTCATGGTCTTCCCTTTGTGGGTAACCCAACCTTTCTCTCTGGCTGCCCTTAATATTTTTTCCTTCATTCCAACCTTGGCGAACCTGATAATTATGTGTCTTGGAGTTGCTCTTCTCAAAGAGTATCTTTGTGGTTTTCTCTATATTTCCTGAATTTGAATGTTGGCCTGCCTTGCTAGGTTGGGGAAGTTCTCTTGGATAATATCCTGAAGAGTGTTTTCCAGCTTGGTTCCATCCTCCCTGTCACTTTCAGGTACACCAATCAGACATAGATTTGGTCTTTTCATATAGTCCCATATTTCTTGGAGGCTTTGTTCATTTCTTTTTATTCTTTCTTCTCTAAATTTCTCTTCTCACTTCATTTCATTCCTTTGATCTTCAATCACTAATACCCTTTCTTCCAGTTGATGGCATTTCCTTACCCAAGTACAGCAAATAATGTACACTCTTTTGCACTTAGCTCTTTTCATGCATATATATATATGTGAGAGAGAGAGAGAGAGAGAGATCTTCTACATTATTTTCTTATTTTTTTTGTTTTGTTTTGTTTTGTTTTGTGATGGAGCCTTGCTCTGTTGCCCAGGCTGGAGTGCAGTGGCACAGTTTTGGCTCACTGCAACCTCCGCCTCCTGGGTTCAAACAGCTCTCCCTGCCTCAGCCTCCCAAGTAGCTGGGATTACAGGTATGTGCCACCATGCCCGGCTAATTTTTGTATTTTTAGTAGAGATGGGGTTTTGCGATGTTGGCCAGGCTGGTCCCAAACTCCTGATCTCAGGTGATCCACCTGCCTCACCCTCCCAAAGTGCTGGGATTACAGGTATGAGCCACTGCGCCCAGCCATTTTCTTATAGTTTTATTATATTTTACTAGATAGATGCACCCTTGTTTATCAACAGGAACACTGTTGATAGGCATTTGGTTTGCCTCCAGTATTTTACTGTTACAAATAGCACTGCAATTAATAGCCTATTAGTAATTTTGTATTTTTGCAAGTATATTTGTACTAGTCCATTTTCACACTGCTATAAAGAGCTTTCCAAGACCAGGTAATTTATAAAGGAAAGAGATTTAATTGACTCACAGTTCTGCATGGCTGGGGGGCCTCAGGAAACTTACAATCATGACAGAAGGCCAAAGGGAAGAAAGGACCTTCATCACATGGTGGCAGGAGAGAGAAGAGTGAGGAGTGAAAGGGCAAGAGCTCCTTATAAAACCATCAGATCTCCTGAGAACTCACTCATTATCACAAGAACAGCATGGGGGAAACTGCTCCCATGATCCAATCACCTCCCACTAGGTCTCTCCCTAGACACATGGGTTTTATAGGAATTGCAATTCAAGATGATACTTGGGTGGGAACACAGCCAAGCCATATCAGTATCTTTAGACTAAATTCCTATAGGTGGGATATCTGACTCAAAGAGTAAATCAATATGGAATTTTGCTTGAAACCACCAAATTCTCCTCCATAGGGATTGTGTCTGTTTGTATTCTCACCAGGAATATATGGCACTACCTGTTCCCCATAGCTTCCCTAACAGGTGCGTTGTCAAACTTCTGATATTATGCCAAAATAATTACTTTTAAAAATAGTAAATTTGTGTCAGTGCATGGTGGCTCACACCTGCAATCCCAGGACTTTGGGAGGCTGAGGCAGGTGGATCACAAGAGGTCAGAAGTTTGAGACCATCCTAGCCAACATGGCGAAACCCCATCTCTACTACAAATACAAAAATTAGCCAGGTGTGGTGGCACACACCTGTAATCCCAGCTACTCAGGAGGCTGAGGCAGGAGAATCACTTGAACCCCGGTGGCAGAGGTTGCAGTGAGCTGAGATCACGCCACTGCACTCCAGCCTGGGAGACAGAGCAAGACTCCATCTCAAAAAAAAAAAAGAATAGTAAAAATAGTAAATGTGTATAGTTACTTTTCTAAATGCTTTTTTTACATCTTGATGTCTTTGATAATCTCAACAGATATACAAGAGATATTTCAAGAAACTGAGAGCGGAAAATTGTAATTACTTATAAAAAGTTAGGAGCACTTATTACCATCAACAAGAAAAGCATGCCCTGCCCTATATCACTTCATCTATTTCATATTAAAATGGATATACTAGCCTGTACAGTAACACCATAAACAAAACTATTATATTGGCAAAAAATATAACTGACTGTAGAAAATCCAGGAATATCTTCAGATAAATTCCCACAAATAATAATAACATTCAACAAGCTTCCTGATCATAAGGTCAATATACAAAAAGTAATTGTGTTATTTATCATCTGCAACAAACAACTAAAAATGTAATTTAAAAAATATATGTTGCTACTATTTTCTATGTTTTATATTTGATTTTTAGACAATACTTTAAGGAGATAGCAATCCTGAACAGGTATCTCAGGACAAAGGAAAACGTCCCAGACAGGATGTCTCCATGAGGGCAGGAAACTCAGGAGAGAAGGGATGAAAACACAGCCCCACTCCCTCTGCCACCAAATGTAGACTGAGAGATAGAAAAGATAGAATATCAAGAACCTAAAATGGGTAAGGGAAGGGGCCACATCTGCAAGTGAAGAGGAAAAGGACTAATTTGGGGACCAAAGAGAAAGCTTCAGAAACAAACTTGGTCAAAGAAGAGATAAGGAACAGAAGGTTTTAAAGGAAGCACAGCTTCCATGGTCTTCCTTCTCCAGCAAGAAATTGCATGGGAGTTCTTTGCCACTGATCCTGACAGTTAATAAGTTCATGGATATATCATGACTTCCCTGAGCCTTTGTGTCTTGTTCTGTAAGTAAAGAATAATACTATTTACCATAGAGGATTGTCATGAGGATGAAATGGCATTACAGATGTGAAGGACTTAACACAGCATGTTTCTGACATGAGGTATTTGGTATATGTCCATCCACTCTTTACCTAGACCTCTGTATTTCCTCAACACCATTTGACAGAAAAGTAACCTGATGTTGGTAAGTCATACAGCTGGAAAATGTTGGAGCCAAAATGCATATACTAGTTTTCTGATTATAAATCTCACATTCTTTCCACTGAACCATGAAAATCTTGCATTTTAATTCCATATTTTTCAAAGCTTGAAAAAGAGGGTGCTATGGGAGTACGTGAAGCATTTTGAGTCACAGTTCACAGATAATACTTTGGAAGTTCAGTTGGAGTGATTCTGAGTGGTCAGTTTGGTGGTAGGAAGTGACAGAAAAACTAATGCAAAAATTGGTACATGTGGTCCCAAAATATATTAGATATTTGCAAAGACTTTTATTGTTTTGCTTATATGCTAGGAATAAATAAAGACAGCTTATTTTTCACATTCACAGATGAACACTCAAGCAACATGCAATTAATCACGTGCTTTTTCTTATGCAAATATCATTTCAATATAAAATCATTTTCATAAGTGCATCTGTGAAGTCCTTTAGGAAATTAACCAGAACACAATTCAACCATTACGAGTGTGCCTTACTTTATAGACAGGTTCCCGAAAAGATAGCTGAGAGGGATTCCTGGGCAAGATGGCTGAATAGGTACAGTTCCGGTCTGCAGCTCCCAGTGAGACCAATGCAGAAGGCAGGTGATTTCTGCATTTCCAACTGAGGTACGTGGTTCATCTAATTGGGACTTGTTAGACAGTAGGTGCAGCCCACGGAGGGTAAGCAGAAGCAGGGTGGGGTGTCACCTCATCTGGGAAGTGCAAGGGGTTGGGGAATTCCCTCCCCTAGCCAAGGGAAACTGTGAGGGGCCATGAGGGATGGAGCTATCTGGCCCAGATATTATGCTTTTCCCACAATCTTCGCAACCCACAGAACAGGAGATTCTATCGGGTGCTACACCACCAGGGCCCTGGGTTTCAAGCACAAAACCAGGCAGCTGTTTGGGCAGACACTGAGCTAACTGAAGGAGTTTTTTTTTCATACTTCAGTGGCGCCTGGAATGCCAGCAAGACAAAACCATTCACTCCCCTGTAAAGGGGGCTGAAACCAGGGAACCAAGTGGCCTAGCTCATGGATCCCACCTCCACAGAGCCCAGCAAGCTAAGATCCACTGGCTTGAAATTCTCACTGGCAGCACAGCAGTCTGAAGTCAACCTGAGACGCTCAAGCTTGGTGCGGGGAGGGGCGTCCGCCATTACTGAGGCTTGAGTAGGTGGTTTTCCCCTCACAGTGTAAACAAAGCCTCAGGGAAATTTGGACTGCATGGAGCCCACCACAGCTCGGCAAAGCCACTGTAGCCAAACTGCCTCTCTGTATTCCTCCTTGCTGAGCAGGGCATCTCTGAAAGAAAGGCAGCAGCCCCAGTCAGGGGCTTATAGGTAAAACTCCCATCTGCCTGGGACAGAGCATCTGGGGAAAGGAGCAGCTGTGGGCACAGCTTCAGCAGACTTAAACATTCCTGCCTGCCAGCTCTGAAGATGTGGATCTCTCAGCACAGTGCTTGAGCTCTGCTAAAAGACAGACTACCACCTCAAATGGGTCCCTGACCCCCATGACTCCTGACAGGGAGACACGTCCCAGCAGGGGTCGATAAACATCTCAAAAAGGAGAGCTCTGGATGGCCTCTGGCAGGTGCCCCTCTGGGACAAAGTTTCCAGAGGAAGGAGCAGGCAGCAATCTTTGCTGTTCTGCAACCTCCACCTGGTGAAACCCAGAAAAACAGGGTCTAGCATGGACCTCCAGGAAACTCCAGCAGACCAGCAGCAGAGGTGCCTGTTAGAAGGAAAACTAACAAATAGAAAACAACAGTATCAACAACAACAAAAAGGATGACACACAAAAACTCCATCCCAAGGTCACCAACAGCAAAGATGAAAGGTAAATAAATCCATGAAGATAAGGAAAAAACAGTGCAAAAAGGCTGAAAATTCCAAAAACCAGAATGCCTCTTCTCCTCCAAAGGATCAAACTGCTTGCTAGTGAGGGAACAAAACTGGATGGAGAATGAGTTTGACAAACTGACAGAAGTAGGCTTCAGAAGGTAGATATAACAAACTCTTCCAGGCTAAAGGAGCATGTTCTAACCCAATGCAATGAAGCTAAGAACCTTGATAAAAGGTTAGAGGAATTGCTAACTAGAATAACCAGCTTATAGAAGAACATAAATGACCCAATGGAGCTGAAAAACACAGCCTGAGAACTTCGTGAAGCATACACAAGTATCAATAGCCGAATCAATCAAGCAGAAGAAAGGATATCAGAGATTGAAGATCAACTTAATGAAATAAAGTGTGAAGACAAAATTAGAGAAAAAAGAATGAAAAGGAACAAACAAAGCTTCCAAGAAATATGGCATTATGTATAAAGACCAAAGCTACATTTGATTGGTGTGCCTGAAAGTGATGAGGAGAATGGAATCAAGTTGGAAAACACACTTCAGGATATTATCCAGGAGAACTTCCTCAACCTAGCAAGACAGGTCGACATTCACATTCAGGAAATACAGAGAACACCACAAAGATATTCCTCGAGAAGAGCAACCCCAATACATATAATTGTCAGATTCACCAAGGTTGAAATGAAGGAAAAAATGTTAAGGGTAGCCAGAGAGAAAGGTAGTGTTATCCACAAAGGGAAGCCCATGAGACTAACAGTGTATCTCTCTGCAGAAACCCTGCAAGCCAGAAGAGAGTGGGGGCCAATATTCAAAATTCTTAAAGAAAAGAATTTTGAACCCAGAATTTCATATCGAGCCAAACACAGCCTCATAAGTGAAGGAGAAATAAAATCCTTTACAAAGAAGCAAATGCTGAGAGATTTTGTCACCACCAGACCTGCCTTACAAGAGCTCTTGAAGAAAGCACTAAACATGGAAAGGAACAACTGGTACCAGCCACTGCAAAAACATATCAAAATGTAAAGATCATTGACACTATGAAGAAATTGCATCAATTAATGAGCAAAATAACCAGCCAGCATCATAATGACAGGATCAAATTCACAAATAACAATTTTAACCTTAAACATAAACAGGCTAAATGTCTGCAATTAAAAGGCATAGACAGGCAAATTGGGTAAAGAGTCAAGACCCATCAGTGTGCTGTATTCAAGAGACCCATCTCATGTGCAAAGACACTCATAGGCTCAAAATAAATGGCTGGAGGAAAATTTACTGAGCAAATGGAAAGCAAAAAAAAAAAAAGCAGAGGTTGCAATCCTAGTCTCTGATAAAACAGACTTTAAACCAACAAAGATCAAAAAAGACAAAGAAGGACATTACATAATGGTAAAGGGATCAATTCAACAAGAAGAGCTAACTATCCTAAATATATATGCACCCAATACAGGAGCACCCAGATTCATAAAGCAAGTCCTTAGAGACCTACAAAGAGACTTAGATTCCCACACAATAATAGTGGGAGACTTGAACACCCCACTGTCAATATTAGACAGATCAACAAGACAGAAAATTAACAATGATATTGAGGACCTGAACTCAGCTCTGGACCATGCAGACCTAACAGACATCTACAGAACTCTCCATCCCAAATCAACAGACTACACAATCTTCTCAGCACCACATAGCACTTATTCTAAAACCAATCACATAACTGGAAGTAAAACACTCCTCAGCAAATGCAAAAGAATGGAAATCAGAACAAACAGTTTCTGAAACTACAGTGCAATCAAATTAGAACTCAAGATTAAGAAACTCACTCAAAACCACACAACTACATGGAAACTGAACAACCTGCTACTGAATGACTACTGGGTAAATAATGAAATTAAGGCAGAAATAAATAATGTCTTTGAAATCAATGAGAACAAAGATACAACATACCAGAATCTCTGGGACACAGCTAAAGCTAAAGCAGTGTTTAGAGAGAAATTTACAGCACTACATGCCCACAGGAGAAAGTGGGGAAAATCTAAAATCAACACCCTAACATCACAATTAAAAAAACTAGAGAAGCAAGAACAAACAAATTCAAAAGATAGCAGAAGACAAGAAATAACTAATATCAGAGCAGAACTGAAAGATAGAGACATGAAAAGCCTTTCAAAAAATCAATGAATCCAGGAGCTTGTTTTTTGAAAAGATTAACAAAATAGACCACTAGCCAGACTAAGAAGAAGAAAAGACAGAAGAATCAAATAGACACAATAAAAAATGATAAAGAGGATATCACCACTGATCCCACAGAAATACAAACTACCATCAGAGAATACTATAAACACCTCTATGCAAATAAACTAGAAAATCTAGAAGAAATGGATAAATTCCTGGACACATACACCCTCCCAAGACTAAACCAGGAAGACGTTGAATCCCTGAATAGACCAATAACAAGTTTTGAAATTGAGGCAGTAATTAATAGCCTACCAACCAAAAAAAGCCCAGGACCAGACAGATTCACAGCCAAATTCTATCAGAGGTACAAAGAGGAGCTGGTACCATTCCTTCTGAAACAATTCCAAACAATAGAAAAAGAGAGACTCCTCCCTAACTCATTTTATGGGGCTAGCATCATCCTGATACCAAAACCTGGCAGAGACACAACAAAAAAAGAAAATTTCAGGCCAATATCCCTGATGAACATCAATGCAAAAATCCTCAATAAAATACTGGCAAACTAAATCCAGCAGCACATTAAAAAGTTTATCCACCACAATCAAGTCAGCTTCATCCCTGGGATGCAAGGCTGGTTCAACATAGGCAAATCAATAAACATAATCCATCACATAAACAGAACCAATGACAAAAACCACATGATTATCTCAATAGATGCAGAAAAGGCCTTTGATAAAATTCAGCACTCCTTCATGCTAAAAACACTCAATAAACTAGGTATTGATGGAACATATCTCAAAATAATGAGCTATTTATGAAAAACCCACAGCCAATATTATGCTAAATAAGCAAAAGTTGGAAGTATTCCCTTTGAAAACTGGCACAAGGAAAGGATGCCCTGTCTCACCACTCCTATTCTCACCACTCCTATTCAAAGGGTATAAAGAGAATAAAATACCTAGGAGTACAACTTACAAGGGATGTGAAGGACCTCTTCAAGGAGAACTACAAACCACTGCTCAAGGAAATAAGAGAGGACACAAACAAATGGAAAAATATTCTGTGTTCATGGATAGGAAGAATCAATATCGTGAAAATGGCCATACTGCCCAAAGTAATTCATAGATTCAATGCTATTCCCATCAAGTTACCATTGACTTTCTTCACAGAATTAGAAAAAAATACTTTAAATTTCATATGAAACCAAAAAAGAGCCTGTATAGCCAAGACAATCCTAAGCAAAAAGAACAAAGCTGGAGGCATCATGCTACCTGACTTCAAACTATACTACAAGGCTACAGTAACCGAAACAGCATGGTACTGGTACCAAAACAGGTATATAGACCAATGAACAGAACAGAGGATTCAGAAATAACACCACACATCTACAACCATCTGATCTTTAACAAACCTGACAAAAACAAGCAACTGGGAAAGGATTCCCTATTTAATAAATGGTGTTGGGAAAACTGGCTAGCCATATGCTGAAAAGTGAAACTGGACCCTTTCCTTACACCTTATACAAAAATTAACTCAAAATGGATTAAAGATTTAAATGTAAGACCTAAAACCATAAAAACCCTAGAAGAAAACCTAGGCAATACCATTCAGGACATAGGCATGGGAAAAGACTTTATGAGTAAAACACCAAAAGCAATGGCAACAAAAGCCAAAATCGACAAATGGGATCTAATTAAACTAATGAGCTTCTGCACAGCAAAAGAAATTATCATCAGTGTGAACAGGCAACCTACAGAATGGGAGAAAATTTTAACAATCTATCCATCTGACAACGGGCTAATATCCAGAATCTACAAAGAACTTAAACAAATTTACAAGAGAAAAACAAACAACCCCATCAAAAAGTGGGCAAAGGATATGAACAGACACTTCTCAAAAGAAGACATTTATGCAGCCAACAAATATATGTAAAAAAGCTCAACATCACTGGTCATTAGAGAAATGCAAATCAAAACCACAATGGGATACCATCTCACAACAGTTAGAATGGCGATCATTAAAAAGTCAGAAAACAACAGATGCTGGAGAGGATGTGGAGAAATAGGAATGCTTTTACATTGTTGGTGGGAGGGTAAATTAGTTCAACCATAGTGGAAGACAGTGTGGTGATTCCTCAAGGATCTAGAACCAGAAATACCATTTGACCCAGCAATCCCATTACTGGGTATATACCTGAAGGATTATAAATCGTTCTACTATAAAGACACATGCACATGTATGCTTATTGCAGCACTATTCACAATAGCAAAGACTTGGAACCAACCCAAATGCCCATTAATGATAGACTAGATAAAGAAAATGTAGCACATATATACCATGGAATACTGTGCAGCCATGAAAAAGGATCAGTTCATGTCCTTTGCGGGGACATGGATGAAGCCAGAAACCATCATTCTCAGCAAACTAACACAGTAACAGAAAACCAAACACTGCATGTTCTCACTCGTAAATGGGAGTTGAACAATAAGAACATATGGGCACAGGGAGGGGAACATCACATACCAGGGCCTGTTGGGGTCGGGGGCAAAGGGAGGGATAGCCTTAGGAGAAATACCTAATGTAGATGACGGGTTGATGGGTGCAGCAAACCACCATGGCACATGTATAAATATGTAACAAACCTGCACTTTCTGCACATATATCCCAGAACTTAAAGTATAATGAAAAAAAAAACAGATAGCTAAATTTTCAAATATATTTTCTCACTGACTTTCATTATAGATTTGAAGATGTTTTCCCAATATGAAGATGTTTTCCAACTAAAGTACATATTTTCAGTTGCAGACTGTGCTAGAGTGTGTGTGGCATTATTTATCACCATATTCAAAAGCCAAAATATGTGGAAGTGGCATTATTTATCACTATATTCAAAAGCCAAAATATGTTGCTTTGTAACAGCAACATTCTATTATGATGATTAAATATATGGCTTTAGGATTGACCACCATTTTCTAGCTGAGTGACTTTAAGTTACTTAAAGTCCTTAAGCCTCATTTTCTTTACAGTAACATGGAGATAATACCTACTTGATGGCATTTTTGTAAGGATTAGATGAAATGATAGACTTTAAGTGCTTTGTCCAGTAAGTGTTCAGTAAGTAGTAGTAGTAACAGGAGGAGGAGGAGTAACAATAGCAGCAGTAATACATAGCAGAGCAGTAGCAGTAACAAAAGTAATCTGTTTACATGGATAACTAATATTATAGGTATCCCCATACTTGAGAATATCTATGAATGGTATGGGGAGAACAAGAAAGCTCATTACTCATAATCCTCCTCAACAGCCTGGATTTCCCACCATCACAATCAAGGGGCTGTCATTCCAAGAGATCACTGGTAAAAGGTGAGCCCCTGAGCACCTGGAAAATGAGAGGAGTTTTGAGGATTTGTCCCTGAGAGGAAGTAGGGAGAAGAAATGAAAGAATGAGAAAAAGGGTGGAGGATGGAGTCATTCATGGGATAAGAGAAAGTGAGAACCTCCCGGAAGCGAATGAGCAAAGGACTTTGAAGAAAAAAATCTCTAATTTATTTTTCTGCTGAATTTGACTGAGCAGGGTGTGCAGTGGGATCCCTCCTGGTGACCCCGAAAGGCTGAAGAAAGTTTCATTTATAAGTAAATTCCTTGTGTGAGAGAATTTTTGTGGTAATCAAGGAAAGGGCAGAATGCTACAGGCGTAGCAGGCACAAACCCATGAATCAGCCTCTGAGATCTTGAGGTAGGCTTTGAACTTCTGCAGAATGTGGGTTGGGCGTTAGAGTCTATCCTAACTAGATCTTAGTAGAAGGGAGACACCAATGATGTCTTTTAGACGTTTGCTACCTAGATTATTTTCACTGCCTGTTTATCATCACCATCACCACCAAATCTAACACCCCGGCTCACTCCTATTCACTGCTCAGACCTCAATTTCAAAGTTAATTTCAACTGCTTTGGTGAAATTAAAATAAATAAATAGATAGATAAAGTTACTGAGATTAAGTGTGGTGGCTCACACCTGTAATTCCAGAGCTTTTACAGACCAAGATGGGCAGATCACTTCAGCCCAGGAGTTCAAGACCCAGCCTGGACTATATAGTGAGACCCCATCCCTATGAAAATCTTTAAAAGTTAGCCAGGCATGGTGGCACACCTGTTGTCCCAGCCACTCAGGATACTGAGGTAGGAGAATCATTTGAACCCAGGAGTTCGAGGATGCAGTGAGCCATGATCACACCACTGCACTCCTGCCTGGGCAACACAATGAGACCCTGCCACCAAAAAAAAAAAAAAAAAAAAAAAAAAAAAGACAAGAAAAGAAAATGAAAAAAAAAAAAGTTACTGACTGTCTTCCCTGGCCCTTGCATGTCCACATTAGGCAGCCCTGCTCTGCTCTACAATATACATTCTTCCTCTCTCAAAGTACTTTCCACAATGATTATATGTGATTCATCAATTGTCCCCCTGCACTAGGCTTTGAGCTCTATGAAGACAGAAACAATATCTGTTTGTGTACACCATTCCATTCCTACCACAGAGCACTACACTCAGCACAGAACAGGAACTCAGGAGATGTTCTTCGAAGGAGAAAGCAAGCTGAAGAGGGAAGGAGAGGGAGAGGGATCTAGGAGATAGGCCAAAGCATGAGACACTCAACTTTCTTACAAAGGACAGCCCCACTTGGTTACCCATGGTAGGGGGAAAACTGGATTTCAGTTTTCCCTCTACCCAAAGCAACGTTTTTTCATGACACCCTCACTTCTGGTCCAGGACTGTTTTTCAGAGCCATGACCATTGAGAGGAAAGTGTCAGAGGACTCTCCACTGTCTCTGAGGGATATGCTTTCTTCTAACTTTAGTCTCTGAATTACTCAGTTGCTCCAGGAACAAATAATCTAGAAAATGTAGTTAAAAACAAAGAAGGCAGGCCAGGCACAATGTCTCATACCTATAATCTCAGCACTTTGGGAGGCCAAGGAGGGAGGATTGCTTGAACCCAGGAGTTTAAGATCAGCCTGGACAACATGGCAAAACCCCATCTCCATAAAAAAAAAAAATACAAAAAACTTATCTGGGTGTGGCAGTGCGCTCACATAGTACCAGCTACTTGGGAGGCTGAGGATTGCTTGAGTGAGGGAGGTCAAGGCTGCAGTGAGCTATGATCACACCACTGCACCCCAGCCTGGTGACAGAAGGAGACCCCTGTCTAGAAAAAAAAAGACACAGAAGGAAAAAAGTCTCCCCCACTGTGAAGTATCCCCTGCCCTTGTAAAGGATCTTTTGGGTTCCAGGACTAGAGTAAGATCAAAGGTTAAGGGAGGGTTCTAAGACTGGAGCAGCAGGCAAATATGAAATGCATAGTAGCTTCACACCTTCAAACTACCAAGAAGGGAGTCCAAGGGTAGTAGGGCGACAAAGGATTAATTCTGAGCATAGGACTAAGAGTTCAGCATGGAAAACTAGAGAGTAAGTGCAAGCAGAGTTTTGGATGGAGGAAAGAAGCACATTATTTAAATATTATTCAACAGTATTTCATAGTGGATATTATTTAAAATATGCAACTACTTCCATCAATAGCATGTGCAGCTTGCTTTTGCAAGCCAGGTTGTGTTGTGTGTGGGTGAGTCTGTCCAGCTTCAAGTGCTAGGAAATGGAGTGAATAATTACTGTTCTTTGCACTACTTTTCATTCCCAACATCTGGATAGGCTCTCCTGAAGACATCCTTTGGGTAGAGGGACCCTAACTAAACTCTCTCATGGCAGACAAAGGGGACAGCACTTCCAGTAGAGGCTGGGGCAACACTCCAGGGCAGATTAGGGAAGAAAACTCAACTCTTCAGCTGAGAGCCCATGGCAAGGGAGAGGAAACCTAGGCCCAATATTAAGAAACAGATACACAGAATTTTTGGTGGCAGTTATTAGCAAAGGGAGTCCCCACAAATGAAACTAAGATTTAAGGAAGTTGCATTGTCAGGAAAAACAAAACAAACCAAGCCTCATGAAAAGGAGCTCAAAATTTCTTAACGTCTAAAGCAATCTCAAGGCCCAAGTATTTGCACCAACAGGAAGTAGACTCTTTGTTTGTACAGACCCCACATCATTTCAAGTGCCACTTTCAGATAGCCCTGAAAAGCACTAGACAAGAGCAATCCAGCAGTCAGAACCCGAGACAGCAAAATCAGTTGGCCAAGGAACTCACTCCACTACCAGCAATCAGATGACCCATGGATGCCTTTGAGATTTTGAGATCCTATAATTTATTAACAATAGAAAGCATGAACTCTAGATCTATTACCAAGGTGGCTCTTCCCCTTTTTCTGCTTTCTAAGAGGTCTTTATTCGACTTATTCCAATTTTCTCTCTCCCATTTCATATCAGATGTATTAGAAGTGTGTATCTTTTTTATTTTATTTTATTTTATTTTATTTTAAGACATGGTCTTGCTCTGTTGCCCAGGCTGGAGTACAGTGGCGTGATCATAGCTCACTGCAGCTTCGACCTCCAGGGCTCAAATGATCCTCCCACCTCAGCCTTCTGCATAGCTGGGACCACAGGCGTCCACCACCACACCTGGCTAATTTTTTCTTTTTTTTGAGATGGGGTCTCACTCTGTAGCCCAGGCTGTAATGCCAGCTAATTTTTAATTTTTTGTAGAGATGAGGTCTCACTATGTTTTCCATGCTGGTCTCAAACTCCTGAGCTCAAGCAATCCTCCTGCCTTGGTCTACCAAAATGCTAGGATTACAGCTGTGAGCCACCACCCCCGGCAAGAAGTGTGTATCTTTAAATAGTCTATGGGTTGCAAGACAGTGAGATATCATGTGTAGACAGAAAGAAGACTTAACTGGAAAAGGTATGGAATTCATCAAGAAATCCTGAACTCTAATCCTGAATAATTACTCCATAAAAGCTCTTGGCCAGGAATGGTGGCCCATATCTGTAATCTCAGCTACTTGGAAGGCAGAGTGGGGAGGATCACTTGAGTCCAGGAGTTCAAATCCAGCCTGGGCAACATAGCAAGACCCTATCACAAAAACAACAACAACAAAAACAAAAACACCTTTTGAATGCAGTGGCAGAACATAAATTTGAGATATCCTGCCTGAGGAAGAGGTGTATAATGAATAAATTGATATTTATATCAATTGTATCAGTTAGATCATGTTAGTGGGGAATCTTTAAACACATAAGGAAAAAAACAAGGTGTCTGTTTGTGCAAGGCAAAGAGGGTAGTCTTGTAGTTTGCCCAATTCAAACTCATTTACCCAGCTCTGGGAATCCCCTATCTGTACCCCTAATCCCATTGCCATCCGCATGGCCAGCAGGACTCCTAGCAGCCATTTTTGTAGTGTGATCCCTCCCCCAAACTATGTTTGATTGGATCAAGAGTGCACATGTGTCCCAAGCTGAGCTAAAACACCCCTTCTCAGAAGAAACTGGAAATGCAGTTTATATCTATATCTATATCTATATCTAAATCTATCTCACTTCAATGTGGCTCTCTCCTGAATGCAGGAAACAAAACCCCAGGACTATGGCCATATTTTCCCATACAGAGAATGAGAAGCAACGGAAATCAGTGTGAGAGCGAGGAAAGAGCAAGACTAGCAGGGGCCAACACAGAGAGATCAGCCGTGGATTTCCCCTCCCTGCTTCCAGCTTGAGCATAGCTTGCATTTCTGCACTTGGATTTCCAGAGACACTCCCTTACCTTTAAAACAAACGTCCCCCTTTTTGCTTAAGCCAGCTCAGATCAGTTTCTGTTTTTTGCAACTAGTGGACTCCTGCCTCATAAAGAGATCCATCCCAGGATTTGCGATGTTCCTTTTCTTCTTATAGATAACCTCTGTTTTGAGACTTTTCTGCCCACAGGAATGATTTGGTGATTGTAAACACAGATGAACTGAAGAGACTGAATGAGCACATGGATCATTAATTAGATTATTTCTCATTCTGGCCATGTCTATAGCAATCTATTTCTGTCAGGGAATCATAATTTCCTCACATAGTCAGCCACTGTAAAAGCAGATCTCACTTTTCCCCAAAACAGTTTTCCTTAGTGCTGGCATGAGAGAGGGGTGAGATTTTGGCGATGGGGAATAGATAGGTTTGGTCGCACACAGCCCGGCGCTTAGTTCAACTCTTCAGCGACGTCCCAAGCAAGGTTGCCGGGCTTCAGGGTGGGTTTTCAGTAGCTGTACTTCTCAGGAGGTGTGGGCACAGGAGGGAGCAGTTCAAGTTCATTCTGGGAAGGCTGAAGATGCAATCTGTGAGCAGCGTGAAACACAGAAACGCAGAGCCTTTGCAAGGCTATGCACAGAGCAGGAAAAAGCAGAGGCCCCCAAACACATGAGGAGCAGAGAGATCCCCTTATTGCCTGCCTTGGAAGGTGTTTCATTTTAGAAGGCTGGGAAGCAAAAGGAATCATCTGACCTGGAAAATCGCAGGGAGCCCAAGTGAGGAAGAGTCCAATGCACAGCATCTATGGAGAAGCACAAGGTAAACTGGGAAGGTGCAGATCCTTAGAGAGGACTCAGTCTCTCAGCAGTTTGTCCCAAGGAGCATTCTAGGGAAAATTTAGTCACACTTGGAGGGTGTCTTCCTTACTTCCTTCCTTCCTTCCTTCCTTCCTTTTCCTTACTTTGGCTCAAGAACCAATTTAAACAAGAAAAATGTAAGGAATTCCCTTTCTCCTGCCCAAATGAAGTCAGCATCTATTGACTGCTCACCATGGCAAAAAACCTGTTTGATCAAGTAATGAGATAAACATTTGTATAGAATCCATGTGTTTTATTAATTTTTTTAAAATAGAGACAGGGTCTCTGTCACCTGGGTTGGGTGCTGTGGCATGGATCATAGCTCACTGCAGCCTTGAACTCCTGGGCTCAAGCAATCCTCCCACCTCAGCCTCCCGAGTAGCTGGGACTGCAGGTGCGCACCACTATGCCTGGCTAATCCTTTTTTTTTTAAGAGACAGGGTCTTGTCATCTTGCCCAGGCTAGTCTTGAGCTCCTGGGCTCAAGCGATCCTCTCACCTTAGCCTCTCAAATTGCTGGGATTACAGGCAAGAGCCATCATACTCAGCCTCTTTTTAAATTATTTTAATGAAGTAATTATGTATTTAAGGAACTGATAAAGCTTAGTTGTTGAAAAAAAGAGGTTGTTGTGTTTTATTTTCCATAATTTTGATTAGGTGAATTTGAGGTGCTGATGAAGAGTAGCTGTTGAAGTGTTACATAACAACTTCTCCTTAGTTCAAAGTGAAAATGAACTCAATAAATAGGAGTCAACGTTAATCTAGGGAATTAAAATTCAATTTGTTTTTAAACATTGCCTATAATTATTATCATACTGAAATTTACATAGAAATATGCATGAACCTTAAATTATTTCCATCCACTTACCTAGTAAATACTGACTCAAGAAATGCTATGTTGAATTCAATTATCTCTAGGTCATCTAGTGAGCGCTTAATTATATTTGAGGGGCTTTGACTTTTCAGCACAAACACCATACTCATTTTCCCACATACATTATACCAAGAACATATGGTACAGTATGTGATTCACTAGCAGAGAGCTGCTTGCAATTGAGATCTGTCAAATGAGGACTTCTCAGACAGCTATGAGGATTCTTTGACTCCTGTTGTTAAAACACATTTTGTAGATTTAAAATATATTCATAGAACCAAGTCTTCTGAGTTTTCATCTTCTAGGACTAGCTTTCGCTGTGTGCCAAGTATTTTTTTTTTATGCTGCTCATTTCAGTAAGCCTTCTTGCGTCCCCTAAGTTCTCAATGGAATAACACCCATCCCATCTGTTCCTCTGTCTATCTCCTCTGTAAGTCCCCTGCTATGTTGCCATGGCAACAGTACCTGCTACAACATCATAACGAGTGATTATCCCTTTACTATACTTCTGCTAGCAAATGCAATACTTGGCTTTCAAAACCATGGCTTTTTATCCTTTTTATCCTTCTTTAAGAGATAGTTGGGAAAGGTCACGCCTCTAATCCCAATGCTTTGGGAGGCTGAGGGAGGAGGATCACTTGAGCCCAGGAGTTCAAGACCAGCCTGGGCAACATAGGCAGACCATTGTCTCTGAAAAAAAAAGAAGAGGTAGTTGCCTGGTGAGGCAGCAAGCATTCTCAAGGCTCATCTTCCCACTGTTTCCTTAGCCCTTGTTCCCACACTTAGGAAGCCAAGAGCTGTAAGCCACTACCATCCCATCTTTCACCCTAGCAGACTCCATCTCCCGCCAAAACATCCAGAAGTGCTTAGGATAGGAAACCACTGGCAGGAAGACTCACACTAGTGGTTCCCTCAAACTACATTGTGCCTCCAATTCCTCCAGGCTGTACATCAACAATACATATAACTTCATTGTTCTCAGTTCTGATTCAGTAGCTGTGGAGGGGAATCCAGGATTCTTCTCGACAAACTCCTGGGTAGACATTCAACAGAGTTTGAGACACAACGGTCTAGATTTTCTAATTCAGGTGCCCCAGCATCTAATAGTTAGACAGTGTTTTTCAATGCATAAGACTTTGCTGGGGAAACTGAAAGTGCAGATTCCTGAGTCCTGCCTCCTAAGTCAGAATCTGAGCCTGGGATCCAGGGATCTGTATTTTAGCAAGCATGCTGAAGGTGACTCTGATGACACCAGAGAGACCAATCAGGGCTGGATCCAAATCCCAGCTCTTCCACCTAAGTAACCATAAACATATATATATTTTTTGACCTGGTGATAATATCCACCTTATGAAGGGATTGTGCACAGTAAACAGAAGCCATGCATTTTTTTACTGTTTCTGAATAAGGCATGGTACAGCTAGAGGAGATGTTTAATAGAGTAAGACAAAAAATACCACTATCTGGGCATCATTTCTGAGTCATGATGGAGTCTTTCTAAGGACAGACAACAAGGGGGTAACTTTTTCCAACCCAAAAGTCATGCTATAAAACTCCAACACAGTTTCGATAGACAGAACAGAGGGCCACAGAAATAAAGATACAATTTTGATCATTTCAAAAATCTATTGATCCATGCATATTTGTGTATTTCATCAAAATCTGGACACTACAGAATGTGTCACATACACTTACTTCCAGAAAGGAGGAGAGCCACTGCCTTGGAGAATGGTGCTTGGACAAGCTTTCTTCCTCTCTGGGTACATTCCACCAGCAGAATATTTCCTGGACTTAAAAGAAGAACACTTTGGGCCAGGCACAGTGGCTCACGCCTGTAATCCCAGCACTATAGGAGGCCAAAGTGGGAGGATTACTTGAGGTCAGGAGTTGAAGACCAGCTTGGGCAACATAGTGAGACCCCCATCTCTACAAAAAACTTATTAAAAAATTAGCCAGGCATGGTGGTGCATGCCTGTAGTCCCAGCTACTCGGGAAACTGAGGTGAGAGGATCACTTGTACCCAGGAGTTTGAGGCTGTACTGAGCTATGATTTTGCCACTACACTCCAGCCTGGGTGACAGAGCGAGACCTTGTATCAAAAAAAAAAAAGAAGAATAGGATGAACACTGAACACTTCTCTCCACCTGAGATTAGTCAAGTTAAAAATCCATTTTAAGAATGCTATTATAGGCTGGGTGCGGTGGCTCACGCCTGTAATCCCAGCACTTTGGGAGGCCGAGGTGGGCAGATCATGAGGTCAGGAATTTGAGACCAGCTGACTAACATGGTGAAACCCCGTCTCTACTAAAAATACAAAAATTAGCCGGGCATGGTGGTGTGCACCTGTAATCCCAGCTACTCAAGAGGCTGAAGCAGGAGAATCACTTGAACCCAGGAGGCGGAGGAGGTTGCAATGAGCCGAGATTGTGCCACTGCACTCCAGCCTGGGCGATAGAGCAAGACTCCATCACAAAAAAAAAAATGCTATTATAATGACACATTTATATTTGAGGATGAGAATTATATCCCACAGATTTTCACTAGCTAATTCAGAGACTTTGGGATGCAAAATCAAGGTTACAGTCCAGCTTATCTGTATCTGAAATTAGGGTAGAAGTAAAGCATAATATTCTGCTTCGTGTTTCCAATTTCAGGGTGACAGGGTCCTGTTCAGTTGAAGGCTGCTGTGCATTTCTAAATGGCCCTCAGAAAATAAACAACTCACAGAAAAGAACTCCCTGAAAGTGGCAGTGGTGACTTTAAACGCCCACGACCCTTCACACTGATCAGCCTTCTCAACTTGAGGTGTGTGGAGACAGGGAGCCTGGTATTGAGAGTAACACTATGAAGACAATTAAATAATTGGAAAATAAAACCTTTTGGGAAAGTCTAAAGGAAATAAGATATTTAGCCTGGAGAAGAGAAGGCTGAGGAATGACCTAATTATAGGCTTCAAGTACATGAAGAATTAATCTACAGCAGATGGTGACCAGCTGTTTTCAATTCCCATTGAATACAGTACAACAGAAAATTGGCTTAAAGGGTAATATAAAGGATTTAGGATAGATAAAAGAAGGAATTTACTGGTTTTTGAGGGTCACCAAGGTTAAGAGGAGATCGACTCTATTACTTAGGGAGGTGGCAGTCACTCCTTTTCTGAGGTTTCCTGGTTTGGATTGGTTTGTTCAAGTGCATTGAGGGGGAAAGAGCTTTATTCTGGGGTGGTGAAGCCCAGCTCAGTCCAATGGCTATTCATTACACCTGCGTGTTTTAGCCATTTGGCTTCTCATTATTGTATTTTTGTTTTCCGTAAGTCATTATGAACACACTGAGTGGCATTACCAAGTGCAAAATGTGTGCTGGGTATGATGAAAGAAAACTATATAAATTTCACTTTTTAGCCTACAAGCCTTTGCCATTTGACAATTATAAGCATTTATTGAGTGCCCTGGGAGTGCCAGCCACTACTTCAGTTATAGGGGGATACTCAGATGAATAAGATATGGTTGTTAGCAACAACTGTGGAGTGTGTGTGTGTGTGTGTATGTGTGTGTGTGAAAGAGAGAGAGAGGAGAGAGAGTTGGGGAGGTAGCAAGAAAGATAATTCCATAATCAGTTGAGGAACTTAAAAACATACCCACCTAGCCCCTCCCTCCAGAGACTCTAATCTACCTGGAGTGGTATGACATTCGGATACATCCTGCCAAATCATAATTATCACCTGCAAGTTGAAAACACCTATTATTTTACCCCAAAGTATAATGAGAAATACATTTTAAATTGTGATCCAGTATACATGCACATGCACACATATACACATACACATGTGCACATTCATTCATATGCACACATGACTGATAAAAGATTTCACAGAGCAGTACTCTACTACTACTTTTTTATTTTATATCCTGTTCTATTTTTTTAATGCTGGTCACCCCACTACACTGATTTTACAATCCTCTAATTGGTCATAACCAAGCATTTAAAAAACACCACTGTGGGGGAAGGTGGCAGCTTTGTTCTAGGCCTAAACGAAAAAAACACGTATTTTCATGCCTCAGTCACAGGGAAAAAAGTAGTTGTGAGTCGAGGTTAACAAAATAGGCCAAGAGTTGTTCATTCACTCTAGTCCCTAAACTAAAAGGGTGAAAAATAATCCTGGAGATTTATGTGTGCTCTATGCCAAGTCACCAAGGTACAAGAGATGGCAGCAAAAGCCCTCATTGATGATAAACACGTTTGCTGGGATTGTCCTCTGTGCTCCTCCAATCCATCAGGGTGCTTGGGGTGATGAGATTTGACCGGTGACGGTTATAGGGTCCCAGGGTTCTAACAATTACGCATTTAAGACACATTAGAAGTCAAGAAGACACCAAGCACAGAGGGAACCCCATCATTTGGAGAAGGGAATCTTGAGTTCCAATCCCAGCTATGCCACTAATTAGTTCAGTGAATCCAAGCAGGTCACTTAATGTCTCATGACACAAAGCAGCAGAATCAGCTGCAAATGACTGCAGGCCTTGCCAGCCCCTGTGAGTGCCACAAATCAAAGGTCATTCTCCCTCAGCACAGAGTGAAGAAAGGACTGCAGGGCTATCAGTCACCTCGACCTGAAATAATGACACTGTCGGTCAGCATTTTCTCTGGATACCTGAGGGGCCCTCTCTAAAATCACGACTGAGGGCTGAGCATAGAGCTTTTTGTAATGGAGGCAACAGCAAAAGTTAGGTTGCAAGGGCTACCTGGTTATCCATCAATGAGTTGCAGATGAAGAATATGAGCCTCCATATCTTCATTTGTAAAATGGAGACAATCATACCCGTAATAACAGGAGCAGATTCTGGCTCAGGGCTGGGCCATGAGTCACACGAGGGCCGGCGTGGGTGACGTAAAAGCCTCTGCTTTGTTTCACTACACCTGCTGAAGGACACCTGGTGTATCACAGTGGAGAAGAACAGGCTGTGGAGGCTGAGCAGTCCAACAGGGAGAAAAATACACACATGCACACACATGTGTGTGTATTCATATTAGATCATACACTCAAACAAGTCTTGATCCCCACTCAGGACGCTCACAGGTTTACTGAAGGAGGCAGAAGTGAAAATAAACAATCAAAACAAAGCATCTTGCAGGCTATGATGGAAATCAGGTCAATAAAAATGAGGCCAGGCATGGTGGCTCATGCCTGTAATCCTAACACTTTGGGAGTCTGAGGTGGGAGGATATCTTGAGCCTAGGAGTTAGAGACCAGCCTTGGCAACATAGCAGGACCCCGTCTCTACAAATAATAATAATAATTAAAAAGGGAGCATCTGCATCTCTAACCACAATTTCCTGTGTGTCCAGTTCACTTCTAGCACTGGTTCTCATTCGGAGGTTGCACTGCACCTTCCCCGCAAGGGAGTATCAATGCATTGCATGATTTTGATCGTTAGATGACAAGGAGGTGTTGCTGGCATGTCCCATGGCCACTGTGGAGTTTACATTCTAGTCAGAGGGGTAGAAAATAGACCAGTAAGCAAATGAGTAAACAATACAACATTGGACTGTGGCAAGTGCTTTGAACAATAATGAAGTAGGGTACAGATCAGAGAATGACTTGGGAGAGTGGTGGCTATTTTACTCAGTAGGATGGTCATAGAAAGTCTCTCTCTCATTTGAGTGAAGACCTGCAGTAAGAGAGTGAATCACGTAAGAGGCAGTGAGAAGGGCCAGGCGTGGTGGCTTATGCCTGTAATCTCAGCACTTTGGGAGGCCAAGGTGGGAGGATCACTTGAGCTCAGGGGTTAGAGACCAGCCCAGGCAACACAGGGAGACTGCATCTCTACTAATAATTTTTAAAAAGTAGCCAGGGCTGGGGGTAGTGCATGCCTGCAGTTACAGCTATTTAGGAGGCTGAAGTGAGTGAATCACTTAGACCCCAGGAGGTTGAGGCTGCAGTAAGCTGAGATGGCACCACTGTACTCCAGCCTGGGTGACAGAGGGAGACCCTGTCTCAAAAAAAAAAAAAAAAAAAAAAAAAAATCAGTGAGAAGAACATATCAGGCAAAAGGAACAGCTGTCTGAGTCCAGAGTGTGCTTGGCAGGCTGTAGGCACAACATGGGGGCTAGAGAGCAGTTGAGCAACAGGAAAATGGCAGGAGTGAACATGGAGAGTGAGCTACGAGTTGACCATGTAGAACATTATTGTTTCGGGCAACAATCATGACTTTGAATTTGATGCTAAATATGATGGAAAGTTATTAGACAATGTTGAGCAGGGAGTGACATGATCTAACTTTTTTTTTTTAAGAGACAAAGTCACTCTGCTGCCCAGGCTGGAGCACAGTGGTATAATCACAGCTCAATGCAGCCTCATACTCCTGGTTAAGCAATCCTCCTGCCTCAGCTTTCCAAGTAGCTGGAACTACAAGTGTGAACCACCAAACGTGGCTACTTTTTTTTTTTAATTTGTAGAGATAGGGTCTTGCTATGTTGCCCAGGCTGGTCTCAAACTCGTGGCCTCAAGTGATCCCTTGGCTTCTGCCTCCCCAAGTGCTGGGATGATAGGCATGAGCCACTATGCCTGGCCTGACTAATATTTTTTAAAAAGCATTCTTTGGAAACGAAACTGAAAGGCCATGGGTAGAAGAAGGGAAACCAAATTTAAAATCCAAAGTGAGCAAGCAATTGGCCAAATACGTGTCATATGGCTGCACCGCAGCTGCCAGGGATGAAGAAAATGGCACATGTCTGTAACACTGTAGGCTCAAAGGCTTTGGTGACTGGATGAGGCAGTAAAGAGAGGGAGAAGTGGAAGCTGACAGCCAGGTCTCTGGCATCTGTGCCTAGGTAGATGGCAACAGTAATTATTCACCAATGTCAGAAACACAGAAAGCAGAGCTGTTCTGAAGGGAAACGTGTGAAGTTCCATTTGAGTCATGCAACAATGTCCAGAAGGGAGCTGATGATACATGTCTATAGCTCAGGGGTGTGGCTTAAGTGAGCGATAAAGATGCAGAATCATTATTTGGGTGGGAATTACAGTGGTCAAAGTGAAGCAGACCTACTAGAGAGAGTGTAGAAAGATGAGAGAGAAGAATTCTGAGATCAGATGCCAGAAAACACCAGGGTTTAAGAGGTACACAAAGGAAAAGTGTAAGCAAAGGAAATGAGAAGAAATAGTCAGAAAAGTAGGAGTCCCAGGAGAAAGAACCAGGCACTAGTTAATAATGTCAAATGCTCAGCTGGGTGTGGTGGCTCATGCCTGTAATCCCAGCACTTTGGGAGGCTGAGGCAGGTGGATCACGAAGTCAGGAGATCAAGACCATCCTGGCCAACATGGTGAAACCCCATCTCTACTAAAAATACAAAAATTAGCTGGGCGTGGTGGCACGTGCCTGTAATCTCAGCTACTCAGGAGGCTGAGGCAGGAGAATCGCTTGAACCCAGGTGGCAGAGGTTGCGGTGAGCCAAGATCGTGCCACTGCACTCCAGCCTGGCAACAGAGTGAGACTCCGTCTAAAAAAAAAAAAAAATAGTGTCAACTGCTAAGGAGAGGGGGCTGGGACCACCCCCCCAGGAAGTCTGCCATAGCTCCCTTATTTCCCATAACATAGAACTTAACATGCTGTTTTCTGAGGGCTTGCCTGAACCCCCTACTGGACTATAAGTGCTGTGAGGGCAAGGAATGCTTTTATTTTGGTAACCACTGAACTCTCATGGCACAACATTATACCTGACTTGTGGTAACACTAAATAAAAATGTGTTTAATTACCAAATAGATGACTGAGCTGCAAACAGGCAATTATTCATGATCTCTATCAGAGCATTTAGAGTGGAACAGTGAGAACAAGTCTAATCACAATTAGCTGAAGTGTAAATGAGAAATGAGAAAAGGACAAAATCAGGCATATAACTTTCTTCAAAGAAGGGTAAGTAATTACAAGGTACTCTAGGGTTTAGTTTGAGAGAGAGACAGAGTTGGCAGGAGTTGAGGCCAACTATGTAGGTTAGGGGAACCAGTCCCCACAAGTTGCCATCCTTGTTTCTGATACCAAGTATGAGTAAGGGGGATTCCCAAACCGCCCTTAGTTTTGATAACTCACTAAAACAACTCTCAGAGCCCACTGAAAGCTGTTATACTCAGGGCGACAGCTTATTGTAATGAAAGGATACACAATAAAATCAGCCAAGGGAAGAGCTCCAGACACTGAGTTTCCATCTGTCCTCCCCTTGTGGATACATGAACAGTATGACTTTCTCCCAGAGTTGATGTGTGACAATACGCAGAGTACCACCAACCAGAGAAGCTCACCCAGCCACTGGTGTCCAGAGTTTTGCTGGGGCTCCTTCACACTGCCCATGTGGCTGACCTTCAGTCCAGCCCTTTTCAAAAGTCAAGCTATTGCCTTTAGTCCCCAGTCCCTGTTGGAGACAAAACATACATCATGGCCCAAAGCCCCCATCATAAATCACATTGTTAGACTGTCTGGTGGCTAAAGCCCCCAGGCAAACAAAGACACTCCCATCAGGCAGAGTATTCTGAAGGCCTAAAGATCACAGCCAAGTAGTTGAGGGCAAAGACCAGACCCCTCTTTGGGTAAAGTTAATTCTTCACTACACCCAAGGTACTATGTCGATAAAGAAGAAGGATAGAAAGCTTGAAAGGGATATAGTTTTAAATAGTAGTATATAGGAAGCAAAAAGGTGGTCAATGGCAAAGAGCACTGGGTAATAATGGAAGGTGGCCAGTTGAGATGATTTGCCTTGGTCAAGAAAGAGTACTGATATGACTGCTGTTCAGACTAGGTGCTTCTCAGAACACAGCCAAAAAGCTGTGCATTGCATTTTCATAGACCATGAAATAAATGACTTTTTCTGGAGTAGTACCACACAGTGATGGTGCCTTAGGTGGCTCCCACAACAGAATACTACCTATTTCATGAGTATGCCTGCCCCCTAAATACAACTAATCATAGGAAGCATGATTTACGTTTGCCTACTGTAAATGTTAAGTTTGGCCAATTTGGATGGACTCTTCTAAATCATACCAACAGAGGCTGAGTCAGATCAATAAACATTTCTTAAGAACCCACCAAGAGTAATGCACTATGCTAGGCTCTGATTACAAAGGTGAAAATTATAGAATAGCTACCCTCAACTAGTTCACTAGTGAGGAAGATAGCACGTAAATAACTTGGGATTTTATAAAGAAAGCACAACATTTAACTTCTTTAAAAAAACTTACTATGGAATGAGGCATGGGTGATGAGATTCAGGAAGACATTTCAAAGATTGTTTTATTCACCACCATAGACCCAGCTCCCAACAACAACTGGCACATTCCAGGCACAAAATAATTTAAATATATACACATATCCAAAATACAAGTAAAATGGTCTTTATTTGTATATAACATGATTGTGTACCTAGACAACCCAAAATAATCAAAACTGAACTAATAAGGGAATTTAGCAAAGTCACAGGATGTAAGGCCAATATTTTAAAATCTACTGCATTTTTGTCCGGTGCAGTAGCTCACACTTGTAATTCCAGCACTTTGGGAGGCCGGGACAGACTTGAGCCCAGGAGTTTGAGATCAGCCTGGGAAACATAATGAGATCCTGTCTCTATTTATTTTTAAAAAATCTATTGCATTTCTATATACCTTTCACAATAATTTGAAAATTATGTAGAAATATATTTAAGAGAGACAGGGCACAGTGGCTCACGTCTGTAATCCCAGCACTTTGGGAGGCCGAGGTGGATGGATCACTAGGTCAGGAGTTCGAGACCAGCCTGGCCAATATGATGACACCCCATCTCTACTAAAATTACAAAAATTAGCTGGATGTGGTGGCACACTCCTGTAGTCCCAGCTACTCGGGAGGCTGAGGCAGAAGAATCGCTTGAACCCGGGAGGCAGAGGTTGCAGTCAGCCGAGATCGTGTCACTGTACTCCAGCCTGGGTGGCAGAGGGAGACTCTGTCTCAAAAAAAAAAAAAAAAAAAAAAAAAAAAAAAAAAAGAAATATATTTAAGAGAACATAAATTGTAAAATGCTTAGGAATAAATTTTTTAAGCAATATGCAAAATTGTTTACATTGAAAACATTGCCAAGAGATATACTATATTCATGGACTGAAAAACTCAGTATTGTTAAGATACCAACCCTCAGGTGTGGTAGCTCATGCCTGTAATCCCAGCAGTTTGGCAGGCCAAGGCAGGAAAATCACTTGAGGCGAGGAGTTCAAGACCTGCCTAGGCAACAGAGCAAGACCCCACCTCTATAAAACAACAACAACAACAGCAACAAAAACACTCAAAATACTAGAATTATAGGTGTGAGCCACTGCACTTGCAAAAAAATTTTTCAAATAAAAAATTTAAAAAGATACCTACTCTCTACAAACTGATTTACGGACTCAACAAAATCTCCATCAAAACACCAGTAGGCTTTTTTGCATTAATTGATAAGCTGACTCTAAAATTTATATGGCAATGGAAAGCCAAAACCTAGAATAGCCAAAACCATTTTAAAGAAGGACAAAATCGGAGCAGTTCAGGATTTACTCTAAAGTCCCAGTAACTCAACAGTTTAATATTGGAATACAGAGAAATCAATCAATCAATGAAACAGAAAAGAAAGTTCAGAAATAGATTGTCACTTGATATTTGACAAAGGTGCAATACAAAGCAACAGGTTAAGGAAGGAGTTTTCAATTAATGGAATTGGAGCAACTGAATATCTATATGAAAAATAAATGAGCCTTTGATGCCTACCTGCCATTACACACAAAAATTGAATTGAGATGGATCATAGACCTAAAGTTGAAAGGTAAAACTCTAAAGTTTCCAGGACAAAGCATAGGAGACTATCTACACAACTCTGGGGCAGACAAAGATAACTTGGACAAGACACAAAGGCATTGCCATATAAGCAAAAACTGTACATTGGATTTCATCAAAATTAAAAATCTCTCAACAAAAGACACCATTAAGAAAATGAAATGGCAAGCCACATAGATTGTTATGGCCTGAATGTTTGCATCCCTCCAAATTTATATGTTGAAGCCTCAGTCTCTAATGTGATGGTTGGTTTGGAGTTGGGGCCTCTGAGAAGTAATTAAGTTTAGATGAGGTCATGAGGGTCATGCCCTGATAATGGGATTAGTACCCTTAGAAGAAGAGGAAGAGTAGGCACAGTGGTTTGCTCTTGTAATCTCAGCTACTTGGGAGGCTGACACAGAGGATCACCTGAGGCCAAAAGTTTGAGACCAGCTTGGGCAACTGAGCAAGACCCCATCTCTAAAGAAATATAAACAATTACCTAGGCATGGGGGCACACAGCTGTAGTCTTAGCTACTCAAGAGTTTGAGGCAGAGGATCACTTGAGCCCAGGAGTTTGATCATGCCACTGCACTCCAGCCTGGGTGACAGAATGAGACCCTATCTCTAAAAAAAAAAAAAAAAGAAAAAAAGAAAGAGACATAAGAGTGCTCTCTCTCTCTCTCTTTCTCTCTCTCTCCAACTCTCTCTCCAAGTACAGACACAAAGAAAAGGCTATGTGAGCACACAATGAGAAAGTAGCTGTCTATAAGCCAGGAAATAGGTCTGTACCAGGAGCTGAATCTTCTGGCACCTTGATCTTAGACTTCTCGGCTCCCAGCCCAGGCTATGGTATCTTGTTATAGCAACCTGAGCTAAGACAGGGCAAAATTGTTTGCAATATAAAAATCTAAAAATGAACTCATATCAGAATATATAAAGAACTCCTACAAGTCAATGAAAAGAAACCAACAAATCAATAAAACAATGTGCAAAAGTCTAGGCCACACAATAAGCATCAGAAAAGGTGTTCAATAAACTTAATCAACAGGGAAATGCACATTAAGGCCACCATAAGATACCAGTCAGTATACACTCATCAGAAAGTCTGAAATGTAAAAGATTGATAATGCCAAGGGTTGGCAAGAATGTGGAGGAACTGGAATTGTCTCACATTGCTGATGGGATTGTAAAATATTTTAAACACTTTGGAAAATGGATAGTTTCTAACAGAGTTAAATATCCACTGACCTATCTCATGGGCTTATTGGGAAAGCTAAATGCAATAATGGTTCATACTGTAGTACATTTCCAATAAACATTTATAATAGTAGTAGTACTGGTATCTTGTGCTTGTAAACACCTCCTCCAATGACAACTGAAACTTAAATGACTCCCTGGTGTTGCTGTTTAACCATGTCATGACAAGTACTGATAGGTTGTACCTGCAGAGTGGGAAATGTGAGGTACTAAGTCAGTCTGAGCTTGAGAAGGCCATTAGGGAAACTGGAAGATCTAAATAAATAGAATGGGTAATATGCCTAGAGTTAATCAGTCAATTCACATATAAAGAATACATGTTCTTCTGTTGATCTTGATGCAGGTGTTTTGATGGATATCAAGCATTTAACTTTTAGAGTATTTTTACTTATCAAGAATTGTGCATAACAGATACTTGCTCCCTAGGGAATGAAGCAAGGCTTGAAAATGGGATAAGGGAGTCAAAGCTAGTAATGTTTTGTTCATGTATTAGTCAAGAAAAGAGTCACTGTCAAATTTTGATACATTCAGATGTTCCGCATTTGAAAATGTCTGCATCAAAATGTCCTGCTTCCATTCCTCATCACCTACTCTGTGAGGTATCCTGATAAGCACTTGTGGAGTCTACAAAGATGAGCAAGCTTTGTTCTTGCCACAAGGGGGCTTTAAAGTACAGTAAGAAAGGATAGGAAACCATGTGATTAACTACTCCCCTGGAGAATGAAATGAATGCGCAAAGAACCAACATCACATGTGTTACCAAAAGCTCCATCAGCTCAGTAAATCAAGAGTTCACCAAAGACACATACAAGTTTCCCAGGGCTTCTGTGAAGGGGAATGTCATATACATCTTGTCTTGTCTCAGAAATGCTTGAGGTCACCAACAAGGCTAAGATTTTAATTTTAAGGACTCTTTAAAAAGTTCCAGAGGCTTCAAGGGGTCCATGAATCCCCTGAAACTGTATGGAAAAGAGTCATTTTTGAATCTCTATGTGCATTTTTCTAGAAAGAAGATCCATCACTTTCAGTAAGCTCTCATATGGCTCTGTAACTCAAAAAAGATTTCTCCTAAATTTGTTCTAATTGTAATGTGAGTTTATCTATGACCTGCTGTTACTCACTTGAGAGTTTCCTATCACTTCAATCACAAAAATTGTTATCACAAAGGTGAGCAAAAGGCATTAATCAGCTAATTTGATTCTATTTCTTGCAGGCTAAGGCTTCAGTGTTCTTAGAAGTCTCTGAGTACTTCCACGTGGTTCTGATGGGTCACTTTGAAATTGAGCTAGAAATATAAAATTAAATTAACTTTACTCCTAATTAAGCATCTTAACAGTCATAATTAGATTTCACTTTATTTTGTAAATGACCTAAGCCATTTATTAACCATATGCCTTGAGCTATTTACTTAAACTCTGTGCCTCAATTTCCTCATCTACAAAATGAGAATAATAGTAAAATTCACCACAGAGTAATGATGATTAAATGGGTTAATATTTGCAAAACACTTAGACTAGTACCTGGTACAAAGTAAATGACATAGACGTCATAAATGAATACCTTTGGCTTTATTGTCAAAGCCTATGGATTTACCCCTGTCTGTATTGTGGAATACGTGCAATTGAAGTTCTTGACAAACTCTCGGTGACTCATTTCTTATTAAAACCTTAGATGTAAGATTTAGTGTTCAAGGAAGCTTATCTAAAGCGTGAACAGTCCATCCAGTTTTAAGATATTCTAACTTACGTCTCTGAGTCAAAATAAGTCTCCCCTGAGACTTATACTTTGCCACATTGTCTTGGCACTTAATAGAATTGCATTTGGTGAGTTGTGTTGGTCCCATGCTCCTGCCTTGCCTAGAAAGATCCTTCAATAAGCTGTTATTCTCCCTGTGCATTTGTCGAGGATATCAATGGGATGTTGTTCACTCTAGAAGACACTGTTGGTACCCTACCCACAACCCTTTACCATGCTAATGCACTCACCATTTCTGCCCATCCATAGCATTCACGCACATCAGCTAGTAACAGCTCAAAGCTGTAACTCTTCTCCAGAAAACTGTTCTCAACTATCAGGAGCCTTGTCATCTGGAGATGTCTGGGAAATTATATACCAGACCCCACTCCGGTGTATAAAGGTACAAAAGCCCAAGCTTCTTGCCTCAAGACAGGACAACTTCATGGAGCCTTTCAGACTTCAGAGCCGTCCTCATGAGACCAGGTTGTCATCAGCTGAAACCACATCTTTGCTGGGATTCTTCCTCTGCTTCATCCTGCTTTCCTCACTTCCTTCCAGCTTTCTCCTGAGAACTCTCCCTCAATTATTTGTGCAAGAAACCCTATTTTAGACTTCACTTCCAGGAAATCCAACCTAAGACATCCGTTATATCATATAGTAATATGATATGCTAAGCATGAGGGTGGGATTTTTTTCTCCCAGGCTTTAGTGCCAAAAAACCTTGTGTTCCTTAGTCTCTCATTCCCCTTCCCTCCTTTCTCTTCCCTTCCTCATCCACCTCTTCCTCTTCCTCATCTCCCCTTGCCTCCTATTCCTCCTCTTTCCCTCTCCTTCTCTTCTTTCTCCTTACCTCCTCTCCTTCTCCTTTCTTCTTGCTCCTCTCTCCTCCCCCTCCCCTCTTCCTCCTCCCTTCCTCTCTCCTTGTCTTTCTCTTTATTTTTCCTTGCCTCCTATTCCTCCTCCTCCTCTTCTCTCCTCCTTCCTCCCCTCCTCTCTCCTCTCCTCTTCACCTTCTCTCTATTCCTGCTTTCTCCTCCTCTTTCTCTTCCTCCTTCCCTCCTCCCTTCTTTGCCTCCTTATCCACTCCTCCTGTCTTCCTCCTCCTTTCTCCTCCTCCCCTCTGCTCCCCTTCTTCACCTCCTCTTCTTCCTTCTTACCTCTTCATCCCGTCTTCCTCATCCTCCTCCCTTTCCTCCACCATCTCTCCTTGTCTTTCAAAAAGAAAGAAGAAAAAAAGATTGTGCTCTTCCAAAGTAAGTTCTTCATTTTTATCTTAGCCCTAGGACTCTTTTAACTGAAGGTGCTTTCCTCTTTACTTTGGTTGCCGTGAATCTCAGAACCAAATTTCAACCAATTTCTGTCGTATTTCTGAGTAGCAACTTCACCCTTAGCTTTATTCTATGTTTCACCTTTTTTTCCTCTTTCCCAAAACCTATCAATCAATATATGTTTTGTACTAGGTGGAATAAAAATAGGCTTTATTAACACAAATAAGCTTTAAAATGAGTCATGACGGCTGGGCACAGTGGCTCATGCCTATAATCCCAGCACTTTGGGAGGCTGAAGAGACAGGATCACTTGAGCTCCAGAGATAATGGCTTCAGTAAGCTATAATTGTGTCACTGCACTCCATCCTGGGTGATGGAGTAAGACCCTGTTCTCCCCAAAATTTTAAAAATTAAAAAAAAAATAAAAAGTCAAGTTCACTTTCCTAATTCTTATTTTGCAATCTGTATTGAACATCATTGTTTGAGGTCTGCCCAGTTCTCCATCCCTTTCTTCCAGTTATAGCACTCCCAACTGTCCTTTGGGAATTACAATATTTGAATTCAGTTCATGTGGTTCAGGTATGCTGACTCCGTTCTCTTACTTCAGGAGAGGGGCTAACCTGGCCCACACAGAATCAGAGCATCATAGTCCCCTGTTACTAAATGGGTTTGAGACAGGATGGGATAGAGTACAACTAAAGCCGTGAAGTTCAATTCTGAGACTTCGATTGGATTAGTGAGGAGAAAACATCTTTCCTTCGCCTGAACCACTTCATAGGATTGCTGAGAATACAAAATAAGCTTGAAGTGAAGTGATTATGAGCCATTCATCTCACCCCTACAAGGGTGAGGCTGTCTGAGATGGAGCCAATGCTGAGAAAAGCAGAGATGAGGGATGCAGAGAGACTACATGTTCATCACCTCAGTTGAGCTCTCCCTTTTTCAGTTACCTCCTTCTTTTCCTAAATCTAATTTGAGTTTGATTTCTGTTCCTTGCAACCAAGATTCCTGACCAATAACAAAGGCACAAAAATATATGGTTATTTTAACAGTGAATATCTATAAGGGGCTGGGCACAGTGGCTTACGCCTGTAATCACAACACTCTGGGAGGCCAGTGCAGAAGAATCACTTGAACCCAGGAGTTCCAGTCTAGCCTGGGCAACATGGTGAGACTGTGTCTCTACAAAAAATTTTTTAAAAATTAACCGGGCATGGTGGTGTGTGTCTGTGGTCTCAGCTACTTGGGAGGCTGAGGTGGGAGGATCGCTTGAACCTAGGAGGTCGAGGTTTCAGTGAGCCATGATTGCACCATTGCACTTCAGCCTGGGTGACAGAGCGAGACCCTGTCTCAAAAAAGAAAAAAAATCTGTAAGAGACAGTAGTTTTTTTTGTGTGCAACTTGTTCTAACATCCAGAAAATCCAGGGATAAAAAATGTTTAAACCTAAGCTTTAATGCTACATATGCGTTTCTCTTCCTTGTTACACAAATTTGAGAGGCTGTACTATACATCTTGAAAAAATAGAATTATTTTACAGCAGTCCAGTTGGAATTGATTTTATAGCGTTTAAACTTTAACAATAGTTTTCTAAGAATGACCTTAGGGCCGGGAGCGGTGGTTCATGCCTGTAATCCCAGCACTCTGGGAGGCTGAGGCAGGCGGATCACTTGAGGTCAGGAGTTTGAGACCAGCCTGTCCAAAATGATGAAACCCAATCTCTGTGAAAAATATTAAAAATATTTTTAAAAAATTAACCAGGTGTGGTGCCATGTACCTGTAATCCCAGCTACTTGAGAGGCTGAAGCAAGAGAATCCCCTGAACCTGGGAGGCAGCGGTTGCAGTGAGCTGAGATCATGCCACTGCACTCTAGCCTGGGCAACAGAGCGAGACTCCATCTCAAAAAAAAAGAGTGACCTTGGGCAGAGTAGAGAATGGAGTTGAGAATTTAACCTAATTGGCAAAAAGGAAGGGCAAATCTTGGTAAAGATAGTTGCATGTGAAGGAGGACACGGAGACTGCATTAAGCTCAATTTTCAAGAAGGATAACTTCTTGGTGTTTTACTATCATGTTACCCATCTTCGTGGTTGTTTGAATGGTACAAGAAGATATGAAATTTATATATTTTGTATTCTCTGCTGTTTAGGGAAGAACTCTCTCAAACTATGTTTTTCCTCTGCTTTCAAAGCACAACAGTCATCAACACAGCAGAAGACTTCTGTAACCAAATGAGTGAGGAGTTTTTCCCACGACCAAGCAGTGGATATCAGCTGGGTGTCCCCCAATTCAATTCCTGCAGGTAGTGTCAGATCCCACAGGTTTAGGGCTCGGTTCTCGAGACTGCACCAAGAAGTGTCTCTGGAACTTCTGATCAACCCACTTCAAGTTGGGAGTCCCATGACCTCCTCTTTGGGTTCTATTAATTTGCTGGAGCAGCTCACAGAACTCAGGCAAACACATTTACCAGTTTACTATAAAGGATACAGATGAAGAGATGCATAGTGTGAGGTATGGGGGAAGGGGTGCAGAGCTCCCATGCCCTCCCTAGACACATCACCCTCCAGGGACCTCCATGAGATCCACCATGGAGCCATGGAGACACTTGCTGAACCCAGTCCTGTTGGGTTTTTATGGAAGCTTCATGATGTCAGCATCCCTTCCCCCAGGGCATGGGGGTGGGGTGTCTTATGACCCACAATCAGAAAGGCAGGGAATGATTAGAATCTTGCCTGGGAGCAGGTGAAAAGGAGGCAGGGAGAAGGTTGGAGAGATCCTGTTTCCTTAGGCCTAACACACCCATAATAAAAGACTGAAATGGCCAGCCTTGGTGGCTCACCCCTATAAACCCAGCACTTTTGGAGGCTGAGGCTGGAGGATCACCTGGAGACCAGCCTGGATGATATAGCAAGACTCTGTCTCTAGAAAATATTTTATTTTATTTATTTTTACTTAATTATTTATTTATTTTGAGATGAGGTGTCACTCTGTTACCCAGGCTAGAGTGCAGTGGCATGATCTCGACAAACTGCAGCTTCAACTTCCCAGGCTCAAGTGTTCCTCCCACCTCAGCTTCCTGAGTAGCTGCAACTATAGGCATGAGGCACCATGCCTGGCAAATTTTTGTATTTTTTGTAGAGATGGGGTTTTGCCAAGTTGCCCAGGTTGATCTTGAACTCCTGGGCTCAAGTGATCCATCCACCTCAGCTTCCCAAAGTGCTAAGATTACAGGTGTTAACCACTGCACCCCACTGCTTTCTTCCATCTTTAGTCTCAGGCAGGCTTTCCTTGAACCACCCAGCAGCTCCAGGCTCACCTCCTCCAGCATGGTGTGAACATGTGAGTCGTCTTCCACACTGAAAGAAAAGTCCTGGAATTGAGTCGCATTAGGCTACCTTGGCTCTCATGTCCATTCCAGAGTCAATCACTGTGGCCAGAGAAAGTGGATAGATGCTCTACACAGAGCCCTGGGCGACATGCCCATCCCTGGAGCCTGGGGTAAAATCAACCCACCTGGAGCACATGCATGGGAAGGGCAGTGGGTGAGTCCCTAAAGAATACATGGGTTCTGTTACCAGAAGAAGGGAGTGATTGCTGGGCGGGTAAAGCCACACATGTCATTTCATCACTGGTGTACATTTTTCCTGATTCTAATCGCTGGACTGATAGTCTGCTTGGCTTCATTCAGCAGTGCTACTCTCTCACGTATGAGGGAAGAGCTTGGTGCTTGGGGGCTGTTGTAAGTGGGTTGTTTGGATGTTTATTAGCAAGTGTCTTAGAGATCATGGAAGCAGGATGAAACAAAGGAAGAAGTCAGGTTGCAATGCCCTCCTACTGGCAGCCTCAGTTGACACCCACCACCACAACCACGGGAGCTCTAGAGCTACAGTAGACCTTCAAAGTAGTCCCAAGTTGGAGCAAGAGAGGAGGCCTTTATACCCTGGGGTCCATTAGTCAGATGTGCACCTTGTTAGGATGGGAGCACCATCCCGGGCAATACGGCTTTCCTCAGCTGAGGTTGCTCTGAAGGGACTGACAGCAGAGGGCTACTGAAGACAGCACTCCTGGGGTGTGGGGGTAACCAATCCTGGTTCCTAAAGGAGACGGAAGCTGCATATCAGAGACCAGCACAGGGACACCCAGTAATGGTGGGGTGACAAAGCTTTGTCCCAGGCCCCCAAAAGGTAGCAACCACACCACCTTAAATAGTGATTTTATAAATGTCAGCACTTATTCAGTAAGAATGATTACTTAAAATTATAAAGCTGTCTTTGTTTTTATTTTTAATTATATTTTAAATATATAGACAGAGACAAGGTCTCACTATGTTGCCCTGTCTGGTCTCAAACTCCTGGGCTCAAGGAATTTTCCTGCCTTGGCCTCCCAAAGTGGTGGGATGACAGGCATGAGCTACTGTGCCCAGCCTAAAATTACAAAACTAACTTGAGGAAGCTTTTGTACTTTTTGCCCCAAGTGCCACAACTGCTGGCTAGGGCTCTGCCTAAGGGCAAATTTTGTGATTGGATCCTGTGAGAATTCTGAGTCAGTCATGAATGGCAGCAGGTATCTGGAACCAGGATGCCAATTTCAAGGAAATAAAGATGAGTCGGGAGTGTCAGCAACCTGGAGGTATTTATGATTCCCAAGACTGGAAGTAATAGCTGGCCCCATGGGCTTATGGGTACCAACATGTCCTTCTGGCTGAATTGTCTCTCCCTTGATTAATAAGATGTTTAGGCAGAGAATGAGCTTAATCTTTCCCACTGGCATCTAAGGCCCATGACTCAGCAGATTTTATGATTTCAACCAAAAAATCAGGTATCCTCACAGCAAGGGGGTGTAGGTGGTAGGACTGACCCCAAATCAGTGTTGGAACAACCATACCAGGGTAAAAACAAAAACATCTTTCCTTCACCTTCCAGGCTTATCATTACCCATGATTCACACACATTGGCAGTGAAGGATCATTAAACATGAGAAAAGGACAAAACAAACAAACAAAAAACCCCAAGGCATTTGGTAGGAGACAGAGCTTAGAAGAAATGAACTTGTAGAAGTAGGAGGATAAACAACCTCACTGGAAATTTAACACATTTGAAGCAGTGGCTGGTCAGAACCATTGCTAGGAAAAATATTCATCTGATCAGCCAGTGAAACAGATAGTAAATAATTTTTAAGACTTTCAAAGCTCATGCTTTAATCTCTAACTGATAAGGAATTTGGGAATGGATTGCACACTGGAGGTGAAAAATGATTCGCCAGATGACTCACACATCTGAGAACCTGCAGCTCCAGCAATATTTGGAATGTAGTTCTGCTTAGGACAAAAACCAACCTGAGAGGTTTTTTGGGTTTTTTTGGTTCTTGTTTTTGTTTTTGAGACAGAGTCTCGCTCTGTCGCCCAGGCTGGAGTGCAGTGGCACAATCTTGGCTCACTGCAACCTACACCTCCTAGGTTCAAGTGATTCTCCTGCCTCAGCCTCCTGAATAGCTGGGATTACAGGTGCCCACCACCACGCCCAGCTAGTTTTTGTATTTTTATTACAGATGGGGTTTCGCCATGTTGGCCAGGCTGGTCTCAAACTCCTGACCTCAGGTGATCCACCCACCTCGGCCTCCCAAAGTCCTGGGATTACAGGCATGAGCCACTGTGCCTGACCCATGAGAGGTTTTTGTCTGTGGATTGGATTGGCTGGCTGAATTTTTTCTTTTCTTTTTTTTTTTATAGACAGGATCTTGCTATGTCACCCAGGCTGAAGTACAATGGCATGATCACTGCTCACTGCAGCCTGAAACCTCCTGGGCTAAGCTATCCTCTCACAAATGGCTGAGACTACAGGAGCACACCACCAGGCCCAGCTAATTTTTAAATTATTTGTAGAGATAAGGTCTCACTATGGTGCCCAGGGTGGTCTCGAACCCCTGAGCTCAAATGATCTGCCTGCCTTGGCCTCCCACAGTGCTGAGATTATAGGCGTGAGCCACCATGCCTGATGAATTTTTTTTAATTAGAAAAATCCAAGGACATATTTTTTCAAGTTGTGATACATTTTTTTATCATTGTACATCACTGTGCTCATAAATTTGTTCAGTCAACTCAAATATTTGAAGAAATGTAAAATCATCAATATCAATCTTAGAGTATATGCTATAGAATCATCAGAGTTCAGGAGAAATAGAGAAGACTAGGTAGTTTAGAGGAGTTAAGAGCCAGACACGCCTGCGTTCATTTTACACCTCTGTCACTTACTAGTTGTATGGCTTTGGTAAATTTCCTCATCTCGCTGCGTTGGTTATTCATCTGTAAAATGGATACATAAAAATATCTATTACATAGTGGCATTGCCTGAGGTAATGCAGGCAAAATGATTAGCCCAGTGCCCAGAAAACACAGTCCACTAAAACAGTGACTGCTGCTCCTGTTGTGCTTTTGCCACCATCATCACTGGGATGGTTGTTATGGAATATCTAAGCCTGAAGTATAAGACCCCTGGAAGAAAGGAGGATATTCTGACCTATGCCTCAAGAAGGTGTCTAATCTTTCAAGAAAATTGTGCCACCAAGAAAAAGGAATGAAAACAAAGATTGGTTGAGAATCCTGCCTTTTGTTTTCACTTGTTTTCCTCCAGTGGTTGGGTGAAAGCAAGCTTGAATGCAAGAATGCAAGGTTTTTTCTTTTCTTTTCTTTTCTTCTTTCTTTCTTTTTTTTCTTTTTTCTTTTTTTTTTTTTTTTTTTTTTGGAAACAAGGTCTTATTCTATCACCCAGGCTGGAGTGTAGAGGCACAATCACAGCTCACTGCAGCCTCAATCTCCCAGGCTCAAGCAATTCCCCCACCTCAGCCTCCCAAGTAGCTGGGACTACAGGCACACACCACCATGCCTGGTTAATTTTTAAATATTTTTGTAGAAATGGGTCTCACTATGTTGCCCAAGCTGGTCTCAAACTCCTAGGCTCAAGTGATCTTCCTGACTCGGCCTCCCAAAATGCTGGGATTGAGGTGTGAGCCACTAGGCCCAGCTGCAAGTTTTTTCTTAAACAACACATTTACCTGAAGGCCTACAATGGATTCAGGAAACCCAAGAGCTACCCAGGGTTTCTGGATAATTATCAATGCTGGGGCTTTATCATGCACCATGTGTGGAGGAACAAGGCAATCCTTTGCCTCCCCAGGTATGTGAGAGGCAAGGGGAAGTTCCTTCTCAGCCCTATACCAGTTTCCAGATTGTGTAATTTAGAAGCTAACGTCAGTTCCACCACCACAGGATGCCACTCCCTGACTTTTTTCCCCCCGAGACAGGGTCTCAGTCTGTCACCCAGGCTGGAGTGCAGTGGTGCAATCAGGCTCACTGTGGCCTCCACCTCCCAGGCTCAAGTGATCCTCCTACCTCAGCCTGCCAAATAGCTGGGACCACAGGTACATGCCACCATGCCCAGCTAATTTTTTAATTGTTTTGTAGAGATGGGGTCTCACTATGTTGCCCAGACTGGTCTTGAACTCCTGGACTCAAGTGATCCTGCCAACTCAACCTCCCAAAGTTCTGGGATTGTTAGGTAGCTAGGCAGAGATGAGCAGGACATGAGAGCCCCCAAGTCCCCAGGTATATCAGGTGACCACTAGGTGATGTTCAGGCAGTTGTTAAACTGCCTCTCTGCAATAATAATTAGTTGCAGCTGGTGCCAGGGAAGGGCAGTCTCCCAACAGATAGAAACACCTGAAGCTGGTGATCAGCAGCTTCCCAATAAGATCTCAAGAGTTGGGCAAGTGGGCTCAAGCAAGCATGCCAAGAAGCAAAATGGAGGAGTCTAACTGGTATGTGATATTCTTCTAGAAACATTTGGCTGGTAAAGGGAAAATGCTGCAAATGAACATGCACACAACTTCAGTAAACACACTGGGCATGTGGCCCCTCTCAAGTGCTGGCAGGCCACTGCACATGCAGACAGCTCACCCAAAGGAAAAATCAAGGGAGGAGAGACAAAGCCCCAGGACCATGCCCATGCAAATGTTTACAACCCCAAGTCAAGGGTCCAGACGAGGCACTTGGATCTCTCAAGTTGCCTACCTGGCCCTCTTCCAAGAGTACTTCACTTCCTTTTGTTCCTGCTCTAAAATTTTTTATTACACTTTCACTCCTGCTCTAAAGCTTGCCTCAGTCTCTCCCTCTGCCTTATGTCCCTTGGTTGAATTCTTTCCTCCTAGGAGGCAAGAATCAAGCTGCTACAGACCCATAGAGATTTGCCACTGCAAACAGGATTACAGGCATGAGCCACTGTGTCCAGCCTCCCTGACTTCTGTTTATACAGTTTCTGCTTTCATGCTCTCCAGATCAGTAGCAAGAAGATATGTATTACTTTTGCAGCATGAATTACTCTTAGCCTCAGCTCTTTTAGGAGTCCAAATCTTTTGACATCAACACAACATGGATTATTGTCATAAGATGAATATTGATAACACATAATTTTTAGAGACCCACATGACAGTCACAATACCTTCTGCCCACGTGACAGTCACAAATTCTGTCCCTTGCTCATGTTTTTACCAGCTCCTTTCCAGTGAATCCCAAGGCTACCTATAGAGCAAGTAAATTAATAAGTAATAGGTTGATCTAGGAGTGGACTTGTGTAATTGAATTCCTAGAACAATGCTGCTTCCACAATAATTAATTCATTTGCTTATTCATCAGACACAAATATACATCTGTATTGAGTCAGACTCTGTGCTGGATACTCAGGATATAAAAGTGAAAAATTAATTTCCAGTCTAATCAGGAATTATTTGCTATTTATTTAGATGCCACACATGTAAATAAATAAGTGCAATAAAGTGTCTCAGATGCTATGTTCAAAGTGAGTCTGGTTGCTGGGCTTGGTGGCTCACGACTATAATCCCAGCACTTTGGGAGGCCAAGGAAGGAGAATTGCTTGAGGCCAGGAGTTCAAGACCAGCCTAGGCAACATAGTGAAACCCTGTCTCTATAAAAAATTTAAAGAAATTATACTACCACACTGGTCTTTTTAAAAAATAAAAACAATTTAAAAATTAGCCAGGTGTAGAGGCATGCCTATAGTCCTAGCTACTTAGGAGGCTGAGGTAGGAGGATCACTAGAGCCCAGAAATACAAGGCTTCAGTGAGCTATGATTGTGCTACTGCCCTCCAGCCTGGGTGACAGAGTAACACTCTGTCGCTAAAAAAAAAATGAACCAACAAAAAAATGAGTATGAGAAATACTGATTTTACCTGGGAAGGTCAGAAAAGGCTTGGTACCACAGCTGACTTCTGAGTCTCGAAAGATGAGTAAATGGTGACTGGACAGGTATTTTGGGTGAAGATGGCAGAGAACACATTCAGTTTATTTTTTTAACAATTTTAATTCAAAAATTTATAAAATATGGAATGCTTCACGAACTTGTGTGTCATCCTTGCACAGGGGCCATGATATTCAGTTTAACAGTATCATCAATATCCAAAAAATAGCCTGATGTGCAGCTTGGGATGGCCACAGCCTGCATAGGGGAAGGCAGGCATTACCTGAAAGTAGAGCAGCGACATACACTGGTCAAATTGATACATAAAATTAGACAGCACAGGTAGGTAGGTAGGAAGGGAAGGAAAAGGAAAAAAGAGTCCAGGAAGAACCCTGAGATTATGATTCTTAGGGTGGGGCAAAGCAAGAGAGGGCCAGGGCAGCAGGGCAAGGAGGGTGACCCCAGAGACCCCAGGAGAACCGCAGACATCGTACCTGCTCTTTCCCCCAAAATGCTGCAATGGTCAACAATATTAAATGACACAGAAATTAGAAGACGAAAAGTGAAAAGAACGCACTGGATTTGGTCTTTGGTCTTTGGTCTTTGGTAATGTACCAAGCAGTTTGAGTGACATAGTGGAGGTAGAAACTTGAGTGAAGTCAAAGGGAGATGGAATCATTAGAAAACAAAAGCAAAGATTATAGTCTGAATTGGTAAGAGTGAAAGGGATGCTGATATACTGTTAGAAGAAGTGTAAATAATATGAATTTTTGTGTCAAGTTTTTAATAGGATCATACCATTTGACCCAGCTATTCTACTACTAGAAAATTATCCCAAGGAAGTGAATATATATCTATGCCAAGATTTAGTTATAAGCTATTCATCTGAATGTGGGTTTTGATGGTAAACAAATAAAAAGATAAATTTAAAAAGTTTAAGAAAAGGAAAAAAGAAACAACTTCAATGTACAATAATAGGGTATTAGGTATACCAATTATGTTCTAGCCAGAGCAGATTTACCATGAAGCTAATAAAAATTAAGCTTTGGGCTCCTTACTTGCATGGACTCCTTCAATACACTGGGAGAGAGCTAGGCGTGGTGGTTCATGTCTGTAATCTCAGTTACTTGGGAAATTGAGATGGCAGGATCCCTTCGGCCTAGGAGTTCAAGTCCATTCTAGGCAATATAGTAATACCAGATCTCTAAAACAAAACAAAACAAAACAAAACAAATACATACCAAGAAAGAGGGCCTTAAAATTTTACATAAATAATTCTATAATCTTTTCCTTAAAGAGAGCTCTCCTAATTGTATAAGTGTTATGCTCTCCAAATCTAGATTACCATTGAGTCTGTTTATATAATTATAAAAATAAGGTTGTATTCAATAATAAGACAAATAACTCCCCCCCAAAAAAAAAGTGGCAAAAAATTTGAACAGGCATTTTTATCACAGAAGAGATGTTAATGGCATAAGGAAATGCAAATTACAACCACCATGAGATACCACTTCTCATGTACTAGAATGGCTAATTTTTTTGTTTTTTACATGGAGTCTTGCTCTGTTGCCCAGGCTGGAGTGCAGTGGCATGATCTCAGCTCACTGCGACCTCCATCTCTCAGGTTCAAGTGATTCTCCTGCCTCAGCCTCCTGAGAAGCTGGGATTACAGGCGTGCACCACCACCCCCAGCTAGTTTTTGTATTTTTAGTAGAGATGGGGTTTTGCCACGTTGGCCAGACTAGTCTTGAACTCCTGACCCCAAGTGATCCACCTGCCTCGGCCTCCCAAAGTGCTGGGATTACAGATGTGAGCCACTGCCCCCAGCCTAGAATGGCTAATTTTGTTAAATGCTGGTGAAGATGTAGAGCAACTAGAGCTCTCCTACATTACTGGTAGGAACACAAAATGGTAGCAGCACTTTGGAAAACAGTTTGTGTGCAGACCAAAGCAACTCCATCTTGAAAGTTAATCCACCATGTTGGCTCCTGATTTATCCCCACTATGGAAAGCCCACTAAGATTGCCAGCTTATCTATTGTTCTTTGTGTCAGAGCAGGTACTTCCTCTAAATCCTGTCCTTAGGTTAAACAACCTTGATGTTATCATACTTTATTTGTCCTACACATCCCTTCTGAACCACCCTTTTCTATGGTACATAAGCCCTGGGTCTTGGGTGTAATGGTGCTGGGATCCACCTTCTTTTCTCGCTGCCGCCACAGGCACAGGCATGGCTTCTGCTTGTAAGTCCCTATTAAATGTTTCTTTCTAAGAAACTGCGTTTATCAGCCTCTTTTTTCCATCTCTTAGCCTCCTTGGACTTTGGGGTACATTTGCATGGATCTGCCCACCACAGAACAGTTTGGCAGCTTTTTACAGAGCTAAACATGTACTTACCATAGGACTCAGCAACCTCACTCCTAGGAATTTATCCAAAATAAATGAAAATGTAGGTCCACACAAAAACCTGCACACAAATGTTTATAGCAGCTTCACTAATGATTGCCAAAATCTAGAAGCAACTCAAATGTTTATCTACTGGTGAACGGATAAACCACGTGTGGCACATCTGCGCAATGGAACAATACTCAGCAGTGAGTAGAAATGAACTACTAGTACATTAAACAACATGAATGTATCTCAAAAGCCTAATTTGAAGTGAAAAAGAGCCAGACACACACACACACACGCACACACACACACACACACACACACAGCTGCATACTGTATGATTCCATTTCTATGACATTCTGGGAAAGATAAAACTAGGAGAGAAAATTAGATCCATAGTTGCCAGGGGCTGTGGAAGACAAGGGAAGTTGGGGATGACAGGAATGTCCTGTAACTTGGTTTCTGTGGTGCTCACATGACTGTATGTATTTGTCAAAATCACCAAACTGAGCACTTTAAAACAGTTTTAATGTATGTAAATTATACCTCAATAAATCTGACCTTTAAAAAATTCAAGTTATCCTGGCATGGTGGCTCATGCCTCTCTAGTCATAGCTACTTGGGAGGCTGAAGCAGGAGGATTGCTTGAGCCCAGGAGTTCAAGGCTATAGTGCATTATGATCATGTCTTTGAATAGCCATTGCAGTCTAGCTTGGGCAACATGGCAAGACCCCATTCCTCAAAAAAAAAAAAAAAAAAATTGAAGGGCTGGGCATGATGGCTCATGCCTGTAATCCCAGCACTTTGGAAGGCCAAGGTGGGTGGATCGCTTGAGCCCAGGGGTTTGTGACCAGCCTGGCTAACATGGTGAAACTCTGTCTCTACTAAAAATACAAGAAGTAGCCAGGCATGGTGGTGCACACCTGTGATCCCAGCTACTTGGGGGGCTGAGGCACAAGAATCACTTGAGCCCAGGAGGCAGAGGTTGCAGTGGGCAGCGATCACACCACTGCAGTCCAGCCTGGGTGACAGAGCAAGACTCTGTCTCAAAAAAACAAACAAACAAACAAAAAAAACACTAAAGTTGTAGAAAATATTTAAATACATAGAATAGTAGTCATATAGTATTGATAAGTAAAGCAGGTCATATAGTATCGATCAGTATTCATTTTCATAAATCCAGCTTTGTATGCTCAGATAAATAATACATGAATACATTTACAGAGGATAGAACATAAAAACAACAAATTTCACCTATAATTACTTTTGAGGCATTGGATGACACATGAATTTTAACATTATACTTTTGCCCATGTGTATTTTTTAAATTTTCTTTATTAAATATGTATCTCTTGTAATTTTTTTTTTGAGACAGAGTCTCACTCTGTTGCCAGGCTAGAGTGCAGTGGCATGATCTTGGCTCATTGCAACCTCTGCCTCTCGGGTTCAAGCAATTCTCCTGCCTCAGCCTCCTGAGTAGCTGGGACTACAGGTGCATGCCACCACATCTGGCTAATTTTCATATATTTTTAGTAGAGACGGGGTTTCACTATGTTGGCCAGGATGGTTTCTATTTCTTGACCTCGTGATCTGCCTGCCTCAGCCTCCCAAAGTGCTGGGATTACAGGCGTGAGCCACTGCGCCTGGCCATAATTTTTTTTAGGTGGGTTTTTGTTGATTGAGGTGGAGTTGAGGGTTTTTAAAGAATGAATTATAGATGGAGAAATTAGAGACAGGGATTCTAACCTCTTCTTATTGGCTTGCCAATTTAGGGAAAAACTTACTAGAAGGGGATTCAGTCGAAGATGGATTTTTTGTTAGTTTGTTTTTTATTTTAAAGGGAGAGTGAGACAAGACACCCATGCAATCAAGAGCTCAAGATATGGTACTCCATGAGAGATACAGTCATGGAACAGCACTGGGAGCAAGTTCCAATTATGTTCCAAAGCCTGGATGACTCATGTCTCTCTGAAAGAAGCTTTCCATGATCCCAGCCCACCCTTTTGTTCAATTTTCTCCTTGGTAGTCACCCATGTATACTCTGAGATCAAGCCAAGGGTTCACTCCTTATTCCCAACCACAGCCTGAACTCTCCTGCTCCATGCCTCCTTCACTCTGTTCCTCTGCCAGCCTGGAATGTTCTCCCCATCTCTCCCTCTTTTCAAATGAGAAGCAGCAGTCAATTCGCCTGCACTCTACAACACTGCCCATACCTCCTTGGCACTCACTCCTAGCTTCAGTCTTATAGTTACCTGTCACTCCTCTTCCTTCCATTAACCTGAACCCCTTAGGCATCTTTCTGTCCTCCACAGCACTGAGCATAGAGCCTTATCAATATTTGTTGAATTTCACTGAAGATGGCATCAGACTTGGGGTGCCAAATTATGATACATCGATAAACTCAAATACTTGTAGAATAGACTGATTATGAGATTAGTCCCAAATTCAACATAATTCTAGGAAAGAAACTACATTGATGCTCCATTCCAGAACATAAGTCCTTGTAACTTGGAAATAACCAGTGATATGACTTAAACAATGTTCATAGTTTTATTAGTCCATTCTCACAGTGCTATAAAGAACTACCTGATACTGGGTAATTTATAAAGAAAAGAGGTTTAATTGACTCACAGTTCCACAGGCTGTACAGGAAGCATGGCTGGGGAGGCCTCAGGAAACTTACAATAATGGTGGAAGGTGAAAAGGAAGCAGGCACATCTTCATATGGTGGCAGGAAAAAGAGAGCTAAGGGAGAAGTGCTACACACTTTTAAACAACCAGATCTCATGAGAACTCACTCACTATCACTAGAACAGCAAGGGGGAAATCTGCTCCATGATCCAATCACCTCCCACCAGATTCCCTCCCCAACACTGGGAATTACAATTCGACGTGAGATTTGTGTGGGGACATACAGCCAAACCTTATCAATAGTCTTTCTTTTTTTTTTAACTGAGCCTTTCAAATTTATATCCCTTTTTAAGTATGTTTTCAGGGACAACTACCAGCTTGTTTTTACTATTGAATGTCATGTCTGCATACTTTGTGAGAAAGGATCCAGCTGTGCTTTTTGTAAATAGGAATGAGTGCTGTGGATCATGAATTGGCTGATAGAGAAGTTCACTTCTTAACTACAAAAGTTCAATCATGATAAGGCATAATTATGACAAAGTACAATTAATAGAAACATGCCACACGTGTCTGTGCTTCTTATAGCTGAGTGACCTGGAAATCACTAAATGCAGGTCACATTGTAGGTATTTTTAAAATGTTCACATAAATCATTCTTGTTCACATAGACAATCAGCCTTCCCACAGCTCTTGAATAGAATTTTTGGGTTATATGACCTAGGTCATCTTGTAAATGTGCAGGTTGCCATGAATGTGGGCACAGTTGGATGGAAGCAGGTCACTCCCAGGACAACAATACAAGGAAGATCCTGCCACCTTCAAGTTGTGTCTCTAAAGGGCACAAATCCTGCTCAGATGCTGTCAACAGATATTGTAAAGGTCCTTCACTATGTGAGTCAGAAGACCAGATAAACTATCTTTAGAGATCTGGGAGATCCTCAGCCTAAAGGTAGTGATTGGTGTCATAAGAGTGGTTATGGTATTGAGTGTAAATGAGTAATAAGAGAGAAAAGGAAAGGGGATGTTTAAGTAATGAGGGAAATCACATAATTGAAGATCAATGAAGAGTAGTCTGAGATAAAAGAAAAACCAGGCCACATGAAGTCATTATCATTTGTGGTGAACACTGTCAAATGCCAAAAGAACATGAAGCAGATTAAATGTGGCCACAAATTATCTGATATTCCTTCCATCAAGAAGTGGGGTTCTATATCCCCTCTCCTTAAGTCTGGGTGGGTTTTGTGACTGTTTTGCCCAATAGCCTGACAGGAAGTGAAGCTATGTTCATTTTCAGGACTGGTTCTCAAGAGACTGGCAGCTTCCACTTCCTGTCTCTTGGAACATTCAATCGCAGAGAAGTCAGCCACCGTATAAGAAGTCTGACTGCACTAAGATCACCCTGCTGTGAGAAAGGCCAGGTT